>NC_064639.1:873962163-874285345 GCF_023864345.2 Schistocerca serialis cubense
CAATACGCCAGTCATTACTCTTGATGAACTGTGGTATCGTGTTGAAGCTCCATGGGCGGCTGTACCTCTACACGCCATCCAAGCTCTGTTTGACTCAATGCCCATGCGTATCAAGGCCGTTATTACGGCCAGAGGTTGTTGTTCTGGGTACTGATTTCTCAGGATCTATGCACCCAAATTGCGTGAAAATGTAATCACATGTCAGTTCTAGTATAATATATCTGTCCAATGAATACCCGTTTGTCATCTGCATTTGTTCTTGGTGTAGCAATTTTAATGGCCAATAGTGTAGATATTGGCTAGTACCAGCCATTATCAATGCACCGTTTCGTAGTATCAATGCATGTCAGTTCGCTGTTGTTCGGTCGTCTGTCACAGTTCTTTCATGACTACAGAATTGTGACAGACGGGAGCCGACATGCAATGATACTACGATATAGTGTATTGATAATGGCTAGGTGCTAGCCGAAATCTAGATTTGGTAAATAAAATCTGCAAATGTAGGACTACTAATTGCTGTGCTCTATCATTTGTAAATATTTTTATTGCGGTCAAGACTGTTTTTAATTCATTTGTAATTTTTCCGTGGGTACCTGGATATGCGCAAAACTGTGGCTGCCTTTCCGTTGTAGCCAACAACATGCTGATGACAGGTGTGGCAGCGACTGTTCCGGACTGTAACACTTGTAGACAGATGGCAGTACAGCAACTAACTCTACAATTACATTCCGGGCAACAGGTACCTCCTCTCTCTTTTGATATGGAAGTCACCTGCTCGTACATGCGCACTATCTGTGGTATCTGGACACCATTATGCAATGCAGAACTGGTCAGATGATGTCACGAGAGGTAGACCCCCAATGTGAAAGGAGTCGGGGAGTTTCTCTAGTCAACAGAGAAGCAGTAACAGCAGACTGGATAGGTCATGGGAGCTCAGTAACTTTTGGTGCGAACTAAATATGGGATTCAGCAGAGTAACAAATCCATCAGAGACGTATCTGTCCTCCTAAAGGTGTCCAAGCCGACTGCTAGTGATGTGATTGTGAAGAGGAAATGGAAAGGAACCACCACAGCTAAATAAACATCAGCCAGACCTCATGTCTGGAGGACAGGGACCGTTGAGCATTGCGGAGAATGGTTGTACAAATCAGATGAAATCTGAGAGGGGAAGTACTCCTGAGTTCCCAAGTGCTACTGGCAGTCCAGCAAGCCCAGTGAAGTTACAAAAAAACAGGGTACAATCGTCGGGCAGCTCTTCATTAGCCACACATTTCTGTGTTCAATGCTGAGTGACACTTTTGCAGTTGTAGAGAGCGACGCCACTGGTCAGTGGATGACTGAAAACAACCGATTTGAAGGATGAATCACGCTATACCTTGTGGCAACACGATGGAAGATTCTGAATTTGGTGAATTCCTGGAAAACGATACCTTTTACCAAGTCTAGTTCCGATGTCAAGTACTAAGAAGGTAGGTTAAGTAAGGCATGGGGGTGTTTTTCGTGGTTAGGATGTGGTCTCCTTCCTGCGCCTAACGCGGCAGGACCAGAACACATTTTATAGCATTTTGTTGTGCGCATAATAGACAAAAAATTCGGAAACGATGATTTTTGGTATCAGCTTGAAAACGCACCAAGTCAGAAAGCAGCATCTGTGAGGCTATGGTCTGTGGACGGAAACAGTCCTGAAATGGATTCGCGCGCACAGAGTTCCGATCTCAACCCAATGGAGCACGTTCGGGATGAGTTACAACATTTACATCGCTACAGATCCCACAGCCCAACATCGCTACTTTCTTTCGTCTCGGCTCTTGAGGAAGAACGGGATAGCCACACCGCAGGAGCCAAAGAAAGCAGTCAGCATCACTTTGAGGTTGCTGCGCACTTGACAGGCCTTCTTTGGTTTCATGAGGAATGCTTTCACTGTGATGACTGGGATTTGGTTTCCGCGTCGTACCCGTACACCCAACACTCGATACGAGTGACTATGGTGCTAACGAAGTCGGGGTCACTGTTTGTGGAGTCACTGTTTATGGAGTCCAGCATGTCATGTGAGCACCGAAGCCTGTGTGAGCACCGAAGGCTGTCTGAATCTTCCGAACAGTCTCCATCTGGCTGTCGCCCAGTTTCTGACAAAATATGATGCAGTAGCGCTGCTCCAATAGTTTCTCGTTTCCATTGCAATGAAAATTGACGCGAGCACTACACACTGACTCACTCAATGCTGCTTACCAGCAACTGACGCTATCGACAGACTGGACGATTTCGCATGAAGGCTGAAGGTCGGCACTTGCAAGCATGCTAGATTCAAATCCATCTGGTCAGGTCAAAATAAAAAGGTCGGATACTTTTCTAACAGACCTTCCACTAACGAATAAAAGCTCATCTGGTTTTGATGGTGTTCCCAATAGATTACTAAAAATTTGTACCCGGGAAATAAGCCTGGTCTTATCTGAAATATGTAATGCATCATTAACTCAAGGTATTTTTCCAGAGAGACTGAAATATATCGTGTTCAAATTCCAATTTAAGAAAGATGATAGGAGAGATGTCAGTAACTAACAACCTGTTTCACTACTGATATCATTTTCCAAAAATTTTGAGGTGATATATTCTAGAACAGTATCTCACCGAGCAAAACTAATATCCTCAGTAAATCACAGTTTGTATTTCAGAGAGCTACTCTACTGAAAATGATATTTACGTGTTCACTCCTCAAATTTTACAAGCTTTAAATAGTAAAACAACGCCGGTAGGTGTTTTCAGCGACCTACCTAAGGCATTTGACTGTGTCAATCACATCATTCGCTTTCATAAATTGAATTTTTATGAGTTTTATGGTATGACGAATCAATGGATAATGTCGCAGCTAGCCAAAAGAATGCAGACAGTCGTACTTAGTAATTCAACCAAAATAGTCTGCGGATGTTATTTTGACTCAAGAGAAGTCATCTATGGGGTTCCGCAAGGCTCAATCTTAGATCTACCTGTGTTTCTCATATATGTAAACTCTCGTCCATCGTATAATATATAAAAAGCAATTTTTTTCTTAGATGACACCAGAGTTACGGCTACTAAAAGATTTTGCCTGGAATTTAGCAACTTCGCTAATATGAAGCCATCGAAAAACTGTACGAGGTTAAGTAAAGCACGATTTCCACTCGTGAAACTAATAAAGCATGTCCCAGACGTGTATCTGCAGTAGTTTTCTAGAACATCCAGAGAATCAAAGATTATTATACAAGTAAATTTGTTTACTTTCCATTGAGAATGCAGAAACGTTTCTCATTGTTGACAACGTTAGTGAGTTTCCTAACCTTGAAACGAGTTAGTTTTCTGCATTGTTCAGTGAAAGAACATAATAACAACAGTGTATTTATGTGAAACCACATAGTAACTGTCGTAGTTTGCAGATTATTTATGAAATAGGGATGCCTTTTAAATTTACGAGAGAGGAATACGCCGATATGATGTTTATTTATGGCAAATGTGATGGTAATTCTACGGATGCAGTTAACGAATGTCGTGTACGTATCCATCTCGGAGGATTCCGAATGCACGAGTCATTAGTGGAGGATTTCAAATATTACGGGAAACAGATTCTCTACCTAGCGTTCATAATCATTACGAGCGCTCGTTACGTGAAGACTATGATGAGTATATTATGGATGCCGTTCAACGCAGCCCGGGTACCAATACACGACGCGTCTCTCAACGATTAGGCATTTCACAGTCTAAGGTATGGCGTACACTGAAGTACAATAACAGGTATCTTTATCATAAGCAAAAAGTGCATCAATCGCATCTGGGAGATCCTGCCCTTCGCTTGGAGTTGTGCAACTGGTTGAAGATTAATCCGCAGTTACACAGAAACATTTTTATTTACTGATGAGATACAGTTTACTCGAGATTGTATAAAAAATTTACATAACGAACACGTATGGTCTGAAGCAAAACCACATGCAACAGTGCAACGTAATTTCCAGCAGCGATTTAGTCTAAATATGGGGTGTGCTACAATCAACACACACTTTATTGGACCTTTCATTTTCCCAGGACGTCTAACTGGCGAGACGTATTTACAATTCCTTCAAGAAGAAATGCTCTGCTTGCTCGAGTGCGTTCCAGTTGCTACGCGATTGCAAATGTAATTGCAACATGACGGCGCGCCACCACTTTACACCAACTACATTTTCCCCAAAAATGGATTGGTCGTGGTGCTACACGTCTGTGGCCACCCAGATCACTCGATGTAACACCAATGGATATTTTTTTATGGGGATGGATGAACGACAATTTGAGGACAAAGTCAATACACGTCAGGCATTACTTGCTCGCATTGTGAATGCAACAGACGAAATTAAGAACAACCGTATGAAACTGAAGTCTGTTCATACACGTGCAGCTGAATGCACTGAACTCGGTGGAGATATTTTTGAACATTTATTGTGAATGATTGTGAAATTATATGTACACTGTACAACTTCCTTAACACAACTTTGTTTTTTCCGATTTAACATGAATTCACGTGTGCTGTACTATTAATAAAAGCAGATTATCTGACACATTCATACAGTTTCAGCTAACGTTATTACCATCAGTTTATCCAAAATTGAATTCTCTACAACTACTGTTGAAAAATTTGTTTAATTGTCGGGAATTTAAAAAAACAAATTAGGCCAAGTAATTAATAAATTAAAAATTTTACGAAATTACTTATTTGCTTGTCTTGATGTTTTGAAAACTACTGCAAATACACGTCTGGGACATGTTTAATCGCATTCACAAGATCAATAACAACAAAATAAATGGAAATCTTGTTTTAATTTCACCTCGTACAGTTTTTCGATGGCTTCATATTAGCGAAGTAGCTAAATTTAAGGCAAAATCTTTCATTAGCTGTAACTCTGTAACTAAACATTTGCGGATCCATGTTTATATCAACTTTTTTCTTTAGTTTTACTTGTGGAACATATTAAAATATTTGCATATCTTCGTGGATCATTTTTATATATACAGGGTGTCTCACCTAACTCTGCCATCTCAAATATCTCTGGAACAACAACAGATATTGAAACATGGTTTTCACCAGCATGAACGTACGGTGTTGGCTTAGGAAACCAAATACTATCTGAAATTTAAAAACGTAAACAAATACGATTTTCAACACAAACTTGTGTATTTTTAAATGGACACCCCCCATTATTTCGTATGCAGTCAATAGCATGAAAAATCACGCAAATAACTGCGTTTGTTACATCGCAGTTCGTCAGTTCCATCCAGAGAAATTGCGAAGCGAAGTTGGCGCTTGAAATAAATGAAGCGCACAGCTAGCGCACGTCCTGAGACTCAAGCGTGCACCTCACGCTGCCGGTAATCGTGATGTGATTGACGTACTACGTCAGTGGAGTGTTAATGTATGGTGTGGTATTGTATGACAACACATCATTGCCCCACATTTCATTGATGGCACTGCTAAAGGGGGATAGTGTAGCCCCTTATTGAGCTGTACCTTACTTGAACCGGTCCACCTCTTATAATGTGTCACGTAATGTGGTATGAGAATGATGGATGTATTGCGCATAATGTTTATTGTTGCGGAATGGCAACAAGAGGTACAATTAGTGGTAACACACTTGGTTTCACGTTTCTAAACCTCATAAGTTCTGAAATGTGTGGCTTGTAAAGGATAGCAACGGCGTCACAGTTTCTAACGTAATGCATCGCATGTAGTACTGTGCTCACAGCAGGGATTGCCTGCACTGGCGCCTGTATCCTGTCAGTGTACAAGGACTCCTTACCCAGTCTGTTGAAATGTTCTCATACTATAACGTAATTCGCATAAGTTTCCACATTAAAACCTGTTTTCTTGTGGCTTGTTACGTTTGCCGTCATCTAGTCGATATGCCGGCCTTCAGTAATGAAGAAAAACTAGATATTCTTTTAGTTTATGGCGAATGTCACAGAAATGCAACTGCAGCTGTGACACCGCATGCTGAACGCCACCCAGATCGGCGGTGTACGTCACATCGAACCATTGGCAACATCTGCAAGACACTCGCGGAAACTGGAAGCTGAGCTCCCACAAAACGTCGACGTATAACGCCAGCGACTGGTAATGGAAACGAAATTGCTGTAGTGGCTGCTGTAGCGCACAATTCTCAGGTGGGTGTAAGAGAAATTGCACGAGGTGCAGGAATAAGCCACAGTAGTGCGTGCAGAATCTTGCATCGGCATCGGTTTCATCAGTTCCATAACTCACTGCACCAGGAACTGTGCGGGAATGACTTTGAAATCTGCATTGCATTGTGTCATGTTGCACTTCAGCAGTTTCAAGGTAATCCCGTATTCCTAAGCAATACGTTCTTTACAAACAAGACTTCATTTACAGATCATGCTAATGTGAATCTGCGTAAACGCACTACTGGTCCGTGCAAAATCCCCACTGGATTTGCCAAGTTGCTCATCAACGACAGTGGAGTGTCAATGGTTGGTGCGGTACTGTTACTAACTGTATTGTAGGTCCCTACTTTTACCGTGGATCAGTGAATGGACAGCGATATGCATCATTTCTCCAACACATACTAGAGCTCCTTATGGAGGATCTAGGATTGGAAACACGCCTATCAATGTGATTCCAACATAATGGATGTCCTGCACACAGTGCAAAAGTTGCCAAAGACGTTCTAGATGCGACATTTCCAAATACGAGGATGGGGCGGTCCCCCAACTTGACGCCATTAGACTTCTTTCTCTGCGGCGCAGTGAGAGACAGACCGTATCAAGAACCTCCAACGACAGTAGAGGATATGCAACATCCTATTACTGCGGCGTGTGCGGCAAAATCTGTAGAAACTCTACAATCTGTGCAACACTCTCTCGTTACCCGTCTGCAAACGTGTATTGATGCAAGCGGAGGGCACTTCGCACATATGTTGACGTGACACAGTTTCATTGGTCAAGATATGGGTGTATTTTGTATGCTGGACGTAATGCACAACAATACAGTTTCTGTGGGTGACAGCGCACTAGTAATTGTGCTTAGCAAGTGAATTCCAATGTGTTATCTATAATTGTAGTTCAAGTTGTCATTTCGCTATCCCACTGTGTGAGCACCCGACACTGGCAGCGTGAGGTGCACGTTTGAGTCTCAGGAGGTGCGCTAGGTGTGCGCTTCCTTTATTTAAAGCGCCAACTTCGCTTCGCAATTTCTCGAGATGGAACTGACGTACTGCGATGCAACCAACGCCACTATTTTTGTGATTTTTCATGCTATTGATTGCATACGAAATAACAGGGGGCGTCCATTTAAAAATACACAAGTTTGTGTTGAAAATAGCATTTGTTTACGTTTTTAAATTTCACATAGTATTTGGTTTCCTAAGGCCCCGCCGTACGTTCATGCTGGTGAAAACCGTTTTTGAATATCTGTTGTTGTTTCAGAGATAGGTGGCAGAGTTAGGTGAGACCTGTATAAGAATTTTTAAACACTGTTCTTAACAGTACCACTGATTTTCTGCGAATGCACTTACTCTTAATTTTAAAAAGACTCATTTATTCAGTTCTGTACATTTAGGGGTGTTACACCAGTGGTTAGTGTAATACATGGTTAGCAATTAATAATTAGGGTGGAAACTTCAAAATTTTGAGGTGTTCACATTGATGATATTGTAAACTGCGCTTCTCCAGTTCACATTATCTTCGACGGGTACACCTACAAGTTTTGAAGTTTCTACCCTATTTATTATTTCGTCACCAGCCACATTTGCACTTACGATCAATGCACATCTTGAGGAGAGACATATGTCATTTGACATATTTTGCATATTTTCATTATAATATCGTATGGAGTAATGTACTGCGATAACTCATCTTTAAGAAAGAAAGTCTTCATAGCTCAAAAAAGCTATGAAATAATAATACGTGGTGCTCACCCACGATCAACTTGTTTAAAGAGTTGGGCCTTGTGAATACTGCTTCACATTGTATTTATTCCCTCATTAAGTTTGTTGTAAATAATCCAGTGCAAAAGCAGAAGGGATAATGACATTCATTATTCCACGTTAAGATTGTGTTTAGCACCAAAAGTGGTGCATAACACTGCAACAAAAAATTTCGATCGCTTATCCAGGGATGTAACATTTCTGAGAGAGAGAAAAGTAAAATTTGAAAATGAAAATGAAATAGTTTCTCCTTTACAACTCCTTCTGTTCCATAGAAGAATTTCTATTATTGTAACGTGTAAAAGGTGCGGTGTAGGAATTACTGAGTCACATCTGTATGTTGGAAAAAATAAAATAAAACATTTAAAAAATGAAAAGTCGTTTAGCATGTAGCCACATTTACAAATTCATTGGTGATGTGAAAGTAAAATGATTCATTCCATATAATTACGATTTACCAGACAAAATGATCCTTGAAATATGAAACTAACTAACTACTGCATGCAAAGACTCCAGAAAACAACTTTGGTATCAATGTGTGCTTTTGTTAAATTTTTTATTGCCATTGTAGCCTGAACATGATATTTATACCTCGAAACACGTTGCTTCATTAAATAATTTGTCAACAAATTTTACGAACGGTTGCGGTCCCTGGAGAACCAGTCTTTGTACTGAAGATCAGAAAACAATATCTTCAGAGTTTCAGAGTAGTCAACAACCTTCTCTGAATCTACAAAGGCTAAAAATGTAGGTAAGACTTCATTCAATCTATCTTCTAAGATAACTTGTAAGGTCATTATTCCGTCATGTGTTTCATTTCTCCAGAACCCAAATTGATCTTTCCCGCAGACAGCTACTACCAATATGATTATTATCCTGTTAATAATCAATGGTCTTTATATCATGACTTATTATTTACTATACAATAGAGAGTAGTAGGGAAATGAGGAAAATGACAGAGCCTATCAATACACAACGTTGTTCAGTCTCTGAACTTGGTGTTGTTGGCTGATAGGTTTAAAGTTTCCAGAGTTGGCACGTACGTACTAGCACAGAACCCGGAGCTCCCAGGACATAGATGACGGCATCGGCGATGTCCTCCGGCATGATGTGCGGATGCTTCAGGACAACGTCCCGCGAGAGGAGCTGCTGCTTGTCGAAGATGTCGGTGGCCACCACACCAGGGCTGATCTCCTGCAAGGCAAATGAAGTCAACTAAACCATGCACCACGGCTACCCGCACTTAAGGTACAATTTATATGTACATAAACATGATTTTATTTCAAAATAAACAAAATGTGAAGATCGTCATAAAGTTTTAATTCTTCTTTTCCCACTGCTATTTTTTCGTTTCCTATTGGTCCACCATGCTATCTTGGCAGTGGTGGGCGTCATTTCTGACGCCACCACTCTCTCCAAGAAGGAATCTATGTACCATCCCATCTCACGGCGTGTGGTGTAGATCTGATTTTCAAGTGCATTAAAGTTTTCAGCGTGTGCCTGAAGTATAACTGAGATGGAAAGTGGGTACCATCCCAGTAAGTACAAAGAGCGTTCGAAAAGTTTTGCACAGTTGTCTCTCATTTTTTTATTTTTTGCAGGAGGAGAATGAAATTTTTTGTGAACATACTTGCAACATTTAGCTATAAGGTGGTATACAAAAGTATTTTCTTTCATTTATAGTTGAGCCATAATGGACCGTGAAGTAGATGTCATGTTGCGACAACGGTCGGTGATGGAGTTCCTGTTCAAGAACGGCCATGACTCTGCCAGGATGAAGCATGGTTGTTTTTGTCCGAAACAGAGCAAAACCCAATCCATGTAGTGGTGTCATCCAGATTCCCCTCGGAAGAAGAAACCAAGACTTTCACGAACAGCACGCAGAAAGGTGATGGCCTCCTTCTTCTGGGATCAATGTGGTGTCATTTTCATTGACGTTTTGGAATTTGGTTCCACAATTAACCAGGACTGTTACTGTGTGTAACTCCGACGTGCCATCAAGACCAACAGACCACAGCTTCAGGGTCAGCTCATCAGACTACACCATCACAATACCAAACCCCATACAGCCCTTATGAAGCAGGAGAAAATCAGGAAAGTGGGTTGGAAAATTGTTCCTCATCCTCCCTACAGTCCCGACTTGGCTCCGTCTGATTTTTACCTCTTTGGTCGTCTGAAGACCCACCTGCGCGGTAAAACCTTAGATAGTGAGAAAGACCTTATTTCCTTATGAAGCAGGAGAAAATCAGGAAAGTGGGTTGGAAAATTGTTCCTCATCCTCCCTATAGTCCCGACTTGGCTCCGTCTGATTTTTACCTCTTTGGTCGTCTGAAGACCCACCTGCGCGGTAAAACCTTAGATAGTGAGAAAGACCTTATTTCCGGTGTCAAGCGATGGTGTAAAAGTCAATCCCCAGAATTTTACCAAAGTGCATTTACATCACGGAGAGAACGTTGGGCCAGATGCGTCACAGCTGGTGGAGGCTACATTGAGTAGGCTCAATGTATAGCTAAATGTTCCAAGAATGTTCACAAAAACTTCATTCTCCTCCTGCAAAAAAATGAAAAAATTACAGACTACTGTGAAAAACTTTTTGAACGCCCTTTATACCTATTTGGGTGTGAAAAATCACTTTGAAACTACAACCAGGCTGACCGATATACCAGCACACGTCATTAATCCGCAAGGTGAATTCGACACGAGGCTCGACTCCCCGTGTCCCGGAAGCGGGTGCGTTAGCGCGCTCTGCTATCCGGCCTCCACAAGTAAAGTTATGTAATTACTTTTTCGTTTCCTTGCATATACTCGTCTGCATAGTTGGTACACTTCGAAATTCCTATGACATAGTAACTGAGCACGCCGCTAGAGTGGCGCAGCATTGGACAACCGCTGAATAGTGGGACAGTGAGATTGAAAGAAGAGTTAGGCGAAGAGAGCCTATATCATCAAAACTATTCTCAGAAGTCCTTGAGGATAATTTCAGATCCGTAAATTGGGAAATGAAGCGATCACTGTTAATAGAACACAACTGGACAATTTTCTTTTTGCTGATAACATACTGTGTTTTCACCTGGGGCAGTAGTATTTCAACGACGAATGTTGAGACGCATTTTGGCAGTTACTAGGAGGAACAACAAAAGAAGCAAACAGATCAGGGAACATACTAGAGGGAAAGGATAACTGTGTGATGGGCATGAAAGATAGTTGGACGTAGCATGGAACCAGGTAACTTGATGGTAGGTGATCCAAGAGGGTTATTAACAAGGAGATAATAAAAGATTAAAACGACGACTTCACGAACATAGTCGAGAAAAGCTGAAGACCATGACACACGACAAGTTAGGAAGACACCTTTACACAGCAATGGATGCAAGATTGGAGGGGGGAGGGATGAATATTATGATGAGACTGCTGCAGATACCTCGCAATGAAAAGGTGCCAACTGGAAACGATGATGTCTCAACCCTCTGCGCTAAAAACCGCATATTTTCCTTTCTTGTTTCGGCAGCAGAGATTATCTATCAAATTTCATCAATGTGCAAGTGGCCTCCCGTTCGAGTGAAAGTTGGAGGTACCAAACATGGTGAATATTGGAGAAAAATAAGCATTACACAGACCTGCGCTTTTTAAACACCAAGAAAGTTTTATACATGAATGACAATGTATAAATTTCTAAGACCTGTGCACAGATGCCGTTAATCATTATAGCGACAGAGATGGTAGTTACAGGCTTTTTTTTTTTCAGCCAAAGGCAGTGCGAAAGTAGAACTGTATGGTTCACATAATGATCCACATTGAAAACTACACCCCTGCCCCCTGCCCTTTACACAAATCATGTACCTTGCCGAGGTGAGGTGGCTTGTGTGCTTTAATCATACAGATAGCTGTACCGCAGGTACAATCACTATGGAAGAGTGTTTGCAGACAGTCCAGACAAACGTGTCGTTGCTGAAGAGGGGCGGCAGTCTCTTCAGACGTTGCAGGGGCAACAGCCAGGATGATCGACTGAGATGAGCTTTTTACATTAGCCAACTTGGTTATGCTGTGCTGGTACTGCGAAAAACTGAAAGCAAGCTGAAACTACAGCCTGATCTCAAGCAGCCTACTCTCTGGCTTAGTGATGACGATATCATCTTGGATACAATAATCCTGAGGTAAAATATTGTATTAATCGAAGTTCTGGGCGTGACTTCTCTGGACGACGTTGTCATCATGGGAAACAAAACTCATTCTACACATTGGAGCATGGAATGTTGGAGGAGGTGTATTAGAGAGCATAAAAATAGAAATGGATATGTTGAAGTTGGAGATAATGAGAATGACTGAATTACAGTTCCAGGAAGAATGGTACTTCTGGTCAGGTAAGTATGCGGTGATCAAAACAAAATCAAATAGAGGTAGTACAGTAGAAGATCTAATAATGAATTAGAAAACAGGAATGCAGTAAGCTATTACGACCAGCGTATTGAATGCTTTGTACTAGCCAAAATGGACACGAAGCCAACACCAACCACAGTAGCAGAAATTATCAAACCTTCGTACATCAATATTTAAATTGGACGATGGTAGGACACACCTGGTATAATTTTTATTAAAAATGAAACTCCTCCAGCTGTATTTAAGATTTTATATTTATTGGGCCACTAGTTTCGACGTTGCGTCAACGCCATCTTCAGGCCCGTACACTTTGATGAAATCAATTGTGCGTGGCTCAGTACTAGAAGTCCACGGTGAGAACAACACGTGCTCCACATGGATGGCGAGCAGTAACTGGTGTCTGACACTAGTTACTGCACGTGTTGGTCGCACCGCGGACTTCTAGTACGGGGCTGAAGATGGCGTTGATGCAACGTCGAAACCAGTAGCCAAATAAATATAAAATCTTAAGTACAGCTGGAGGAGTTTCATTTATAATAAAAATTATACTAGCTGGTTCAAATGGCTCTAAGCACTATGGGACGAAACATCTGAGGACATCAGCCCCTAGAACTTAGAACTACTTAAACCTAACTAACGTAATGACATCACACACATCCATGCCCGAGGCAGGATTCGAACCTGCGACTGTAGCAGCAGCGTGGATCCGGACTGAAGCGCCTAGAACCGATCGGCCACAGCGGCCGGCTCACACATTATCCTAACCAAAATAGACACGAAGGGAACACCCCCTAAGTAGTGAGAACTAGCTCCAAACATCACGAAACGGTTGAAACAATATGCGATGAGATAAAAGAAGTTATTCAGACTGATAAGGAAAATGAAAATATAATCGTGATTGGAGATTGGAGATTGGAAGTCTATAGTAGCAAACGGAAGATAACGAAAAATAGTAGGAGAACGAGAATGAAAGTGGAAGTTGCCTGGTAGAGTAGCCGGTCGGGGTGGCCGAGCGGTTCTAGGCGTGACAGTCTGGAACCGCGCGACCGCTACGGTCGCAGGTTCGAATCCTGCCTTGGGCATGGATGTGTGTGACGTCCTTAGGTTAGTTAGGTTTAAGTACTTCTAAGTTCTAGGGCACTGATGACCTCATCAGTTAAGTCCCACAGTGCTCAGAGCCAGCCTGGTAGAATTTTGCTCGGAGCACAAATCGGCCATAGCTAATGCTTGAATAAAACGTTCTTCGGTTTTTAGCGGCGTCAAGAGTTCAAAATTACACGAGCTTTCGGCCGAGCGCTCCTTGGCCATTGTGAAGTACATGACTGCCAGTGGGCTGATGGTACGTCCTGATACACCCTACCTGCCGGCTGTGACGTCACTGGTGCCTGCGGCATCGCCATATATATCCATACGCTGACTCGGCACTCGGTGTACTCGCTTCAACCGCGCGATCGCCTGTATCCCACGTTGCGCTGAGCTGCAAGCCTTCGTCTCTATCAAGGATGTTATCGGTGACGTATTTCAATGGCTTCTTCTGTTACACAGTCCCAGGACTTGTTAGTGCAAGCCACGAGAGAGGTTTCGTGAAATTTGATCCGGTGACCGTTTTGTAAAGCATGCTTATTAAATCGACTTTCTCGGAGTAGCGCAGGCGGTAAAAACTCGCATGCTCCTTCCTGCGTTGTTCCATAGTGCGTAGTGTTTGTCCGGTCTAAGACTGCCCACTATAGCAAGTTTTCTTGTAGGCCCCATGTGTTCTGAGACGTGCTGCGTCTTTAACTAGTCTCCGAAATTGCCAGATTTTTGTCGGATATCTGAAATCGATTTGATCTTGTGTTTTTTTAGCAGGCAGCATATCTTGCGCGACACGAGGCGAGGAAGAGTAATGTGTGTGTGTGTGAAATCTTATGGGACTTAACTGCTAAGGTCATCAGTCCCTAAGCTTACACACTACGTAACCTAAATTATCCTAAGGACAAACACACACACCCATGCCCGAGGGAGGACTCGAACCTCCGCCGGGGCCACGAGGAAGAGTAATGCATTGTCTTCTCCTACCTCCGTGGTTAACTGGATGTTACTGTTAGCACCGGTGAAATTATCTAAGAACTCGTAGAGGTTGTCACATGGGGACAAGTGACGAAAATGTCGTCATTGTAATCGAAAAAAACAACTAGGCTTTAATAGCACTGTGTCTAAGGCAATATCATCAAAATTCTCCATGAAGGGATTTGCAACAGCTGGAGTTTACAGGCTTCCCATGGCAACATCATCGGACTGATAGTAATACTGATCGTTGTCCAGAAAATAAGAAAAAGAGACAGTTCACTGTCTTTCGTCGATGTCCTCGTCATTCATAGCAGATGATACGGAAGCTTATAGAGATTTGTTTTTCCCTCGTTCTATTTACGAGTGGGTCAGAAAGTTGTACAATGATCTGCAGTAGTATAACTGCTTGTAAAATATACATGTAGACACCAGGCGGAGCAGCAGAGAACTGGAGTCTGCTCTATTGCTTCAGCAGAGATGCTAGGTTGGTGGGAGTACTCACGGTGACCTTCATGCTGGAGTCCCGCTGGAGGAACTCGCGGCGGAGGCCCTCGGACAGCACCCTGACCGCGTGCTTGGTGCCGTAGTAGAAGGCGCCCTCCGACATGACGGGTAGCCAGTGGCCCGCCACGCTGCAACCACACAACAGACAATAAGTAATGACGCAATGATTAGCGTGAGCAGCAAGCGGTGGGAGAAGGCAGGCGAGCGTCACCTGCCGATGTTGACGATGTGGCCGTCGTCGATGCCCTTGGCGCGCATCAGGTTAACGGCCTCCTTGGTGCACAGCGTCAGCCCCAGCACGTTCACCTCCAGCATGCGGCGGAACTCCTCCGTGCTGCCCTCTGCACACACACAGACACACATACAAGCTTTACCCATTGTAAGCCTTGTCTGACACAATAGTCTCCCCACAGTGCACTGATGACCCGAAACATCTTGACTACCGTGTTTAATAATCTACTGGTCCAAGTTTGGAACGAAATACATATCCGATTCAGCGTCGAATGAATTCATCAAGTCCTTGATAGGTTTGTGGACGCCAGATCTCTACGCCCAGGTCACGCCAGTTACGAGCCAGTGGATTTTGGGCCAAAAGTGGCACCTAATAGCTTCCCAGATGTGCTTCACAGCGTTCAGATCATGCGAATTTGGTAGCCATCACTGTGAGTCGACTATCATGCTCCTTGAACCAATGTAGCACAATTCTGGCCTTTTCACAAGGAACTCTATCTTACTGGAATATGCCGTCTCCATCGGTAGCAAACTAAACATGAAGGGATACACGGGGCCTACATCAACGATCATGCAATCGACTGTGGTTAGTACCACAGGTCCCACGTAAGACCCATCGAGTGTCCCCCATAGCATAATGCTGTCCCCCACTTGCATCCGTCCTCGGCAAGGTTCATGTTTCCAGTAGCCGTTTACCTGGATCACGGCCTAGCCAGACACGACTGACGACCTGCTGTAACGACAAAAGTGATTCACCATACCATGTGACACGTTTCCATTGATCCACGGTCAAATCCCGTTTATTCCGGTTGCGCTGCATTTACCATCGACGATGTCGGAAAGACTTGTGCCTGCACCAGCATTGTACCCTGTCGGCAGACCTGCCACAGATAGCTGTCTACCCTGCTTTATACGGCTGGCAAATCTGGCATCCGTGTTCCGTGATGAGACGTCGACGTCCAACACCTTGTCACCGACTCGCCGTGTCACTATCCTTCAACCGTTCTCCACAGCTCCTCACGGCAGTAGTGGGCGCACCAACAGTCGACCAGCATAGCTTTTTCCTAGATGCACGTTCCCAGTTGCCAGGCCATAATAAGCTTGACTATGTCACAGTCGCTTGCGTCAGTGAATTACATTTGCGGCTTGCAACGTCGCTAGTGTCATTCCCCATTCGTCTCTGTTCCTTTAGCGCGTCGAGTATCTACAACGCTCGCAAGCGGCATTCAGTTTCGCGCTGGCAGTGGTCCCTATGTTTCGGCTCACCAGTTTCTATCTACGGAGACCCGATTTTGGCAGTACGGTTGTCCCCCGATTATTTCCTATACTATTTTCGGCAAAGAAAATCGAGGATTGGGTAGATACTGAGCCAGGGAAGAGATAACTGTAGACTATACCGAAAACGCAAACAGCTACGGTTACTATCTAAACGGTGTGTATCACGTATCAGAGTTATCTAAATTATTCTACATTGCCTGAAAGGCAATCTTTTTGAAATCAGCAGCAAGCGCCATGTTTTCTACGATTTCAGCAGAAACCAGACTGCATTTATACAATGTGCATTCACATTAATATGACCACGTGTCAAAAGCCTCAGTAACCACCTTTTCCAGCGCAGTTCGCTCCGAGGCGTGCAGGAACAGTCACTGAGATTCGGAAAGGTACAAACGGGGATGTGCAGTAATGCCGACTCCAGTGCCGTGGCCAGCTGCGTTACGTTTCTCGGCTTAGAACCCACAGCGCGAACATACGATCTAAGTAATCCCACTGATTCTAGACTGGGATTTAACCCAGAATCTGGTGGCCAGGGGATTACGATAAACTCATCCTGCTGCTCTTCGAACCACGCATGTACACTTCGAGCTTTGTGACACGCTGCGTTGTCCTGCTGGTAAATAACATTGTGCGGAGGGAAAACAAACTGCATGTGGCGTAGACATGGTCCTCAAAGAGAAATGGAAATTTGTGTTGATCCATTGTATTTTCTAGAATGACGAGATCACCCAGCGAATGCCAAAAAAATGTTCTCTAGATCTGAACGTTCCGCTTTGGTTGCTCCCAGACTATTCACGCCTTACTCAAGAATGGCCATCTGTCCGATGGGGCATGAAACGTGATTCATCTGAAAAGGCCACCTGTTGCCACTGAATGGGCGTCCAATTGCGGTGTCGGCGCCTTCGTCGCCGATGAGCAGCAGTCAGCAAGATTCCAAGAACCAGCCACCTGCTGCGGAAACTCATACGCAGCAACGTTCGTTGGAAACCCTTGGCTCATGTAGGCGGTCAGCTGCTCAGTTCGCCCGTACACTTCTCCATTGCCCTCGTTCCCCCCTGTCATCTATGCCCCGTGGTGCACCTTAGTTGCCTCGGCGCCAGATTTGGACAGTGCCATTTTGCCATGGACGGTATACTTTCATCACGGCGGTTCGCCAACAGTTAACAAACTTAGCCGTTTCGGAAATAATTCCACCCTTGGCCTGAAAGCCAGTGCTCATGCCCTTTTGGATGTCAGACGAATCCCTCCATTTCCCATTTCCGCATTACGACAACGACTGCATTGTTTTCCACCCCCCCCCCCCCTCCCGCCCACACGCTTTCCATTCTCCACTGTTAGTGCTGCCACATGTCATCTGCGGGGGTGGTTTCCGTCGAACATAGGCCGTTGTCACATTAATGAAAACATGTAACGGTCTAAAATTACGACAGGGAAGCCGTAGTAGAAAATGGAGTCAGACATGTTGTACCCTCATCTTGTGTCAACTTCTACACTAAGGAAGAAGGAAAGAATACCAATGAGATATTTGGAAAGGGAATTCACTTTAAGGGAGAAAAGAAATGAGATTTACGAATGATATGGTAATTCTGTAAGATACGGTAAGGACCTGAATGATTCGTTCAACTAATGGATAGTATAGTGAAAAATGCTTACAAAACGGACATCAACAAAACTGAATCAAGGGTAATGGAGCATAGTGAAGTTATAACAGGCAATGCTGAGAGAATTAAATTAGGAAATGAGATAGTAAAAGAAATAGATGTTTACTATTTGGGTAGCAAAATAACTCAAGAACTTTTTGGAATATTGTCAGTGGAAAAAACAGCTATCGATAAAACTTTGATAAAATCATTTCAATAAAAGCAGTCTAGATGGTATGTAAGTCACTTACTTCATTGTGTAATCGATTTTGAGCTCTTATAGGATCATCATCAGACCATTTTACTCCGTGATGAGAGCAGGATACAGTTACATGGAGCAGAGATCGAAACCGGTCACAGAATGAAATAAATAACTTACATTCTTTAACTGAAATAATATCAGTCTAGAAAAAAACTGACGATGGCCGAGGTAAAGAGGATATATAATATGCGTTCCTAAACAACGGACATTTGTTAAGATCTAATACACTTTTAAATTGTAGGAAATCTTTTCCAAAGATATTTATCTACAGTTTAGCCTTTTACGAAACGTGGAGAAGAAACAGTTCAAAGAAATAGAGAATAACAGCTTTTAAAATGCTGTGCTACAGGAGAACGTTGAGAGTTAGACAGGATACGTTGAGTAACTAATGAGGAGATAGTGAATTGAATAATAGAAAAAATATTTGTGGTTGAGCTTGACTAGGCTTAAATTAGACTGTAAATACACTCATGTTCTGAAAAAAAGAACAAAACATCTCGAACGACTAGAGACAGGACGTTCATATTCACAGGACGTGTACGTTAGTATGCTCTGCAGAAATGATTAGCATTTGAACCATGTCGGTGCGCGGATTCAAGGTCAATATTGATAACAAATGGTTCAAATGGCTCTGAGCACTGTGGGACTTAACTTCTAAGGTCATCAGTCCCCTGTAACTTATGCCCGCATCTCGTGGTTGTGCGGTAGCGTTCTCGCTTCCCACGCCCGGGTTCCCGGGTTCGATTCCCGGCGGGGTCAGGGATTTTCTCTGCCTCGTGATGGCTGGGTGTTGTGTGATGTCCTTAGGTTAGTTAGGTTTAAGTGGTTCTAAGTTCTAGGGGACTTATGACCACAGCAGTTGAGTCCCATAGTGCTCAGAGCCATTTTGAACCCCTATAACTTAGAACTACTTAAACCTAGCTAACCTAAGGACATCACACACATCCATGCCCGAGTCAGGACTCGAACCTGCGACCGTAGCGGTCGCGCGGTTCCAGACTGTAGCGCCTAGAACCGCTCGGCCAGATCGATAACATGCCACAACACTACCTAATAGTAAAATTTGCCTGCGGCGCTCGTTGTCGTTACAAACCTAGGGAAATGGGTCAGTATGACTTGAGGAGACATGCAAGTTTAACCGAAGACGTATGCGCGAACCGTACCGTCAAATCACCGTGTTTGAAAGAGGGCACATTATTGGAATGAGAGAAAGTGATGCATCCATCAGGGAAATTTCCGATCGTGTGGGACGAAACGTTTCGACAGCGCAACGGGTTCATGGTAGGCCGTAGAACGTTATGAGATGGGGCAGGTCGCAGCACCCAGATCATTCCCCAAGAAGACTGACAATTCATCCGAATAGCTTTAAAGGACAGATATGCGTCCTTCTTGTCTCTGGCGCAGCAGTGGAACACCCCGTACAAGACCAGGGGTGACTGTCGCCGTTTATTACGACATGGGTTACGTCCGCGTCGTCCACTTTCTACTCTACGGTTGACGAATGAGCAGAAACATGCTAGACGGCAGTGGTGTATGGATAGATGTCACTGGAGCAGGAATTGACTCAGTGTTTTCGGACGAATCTTGTGCTGTGTCAAAACGCACGGGTCACGTTCGCCTTTAAAATTGATGGGTATCCGACCCGATAAACTACTAATAACACCTGGCGGTTACTATAAATATATGTGCACGATGTATTAAGGGCGACAAGACTTGTTATAGATGACCCGAGACCGTTTACGAAAAAAAAAAAAAAAAACAGGTGTTGAGCGCGCGCGACTTCAGCGATGCAACAACTCGCCATCGCTGGGTCCAGAGATGGTGCCTGAGCGACGCGTCGTAGAGAACCGACACCATCAACGAATAATTAATTAATTGTCAAAAGTTGGCGTAGCCCTGTGTGTTTGTTCGTGGTTGGTTGGTTGTTTTGGGGAAGGAGACCAGACAGCGTGGTCATCGGTCTCATCGGATTACGGAAGTATGGGAAGGACGTCGGCCGTGCCCTTTCAGAGGAACCATCCCGGCATTTGCCTGGAGTGATTTAGGGAAATCACGGAAAACCTAAATCAGGATGGCCGGACGCGGGATTGAACCGTCGTCCTCCCGAATGCGAGTCCAGTGTCTAACCACTGCGCCACCTCGCTCGGTGTTTGTTCGTGTAAATGGTTCCTATTGTATGACGTAAGAAGGTAGTTAGTTCCCGAGTAGACCTCTTACCGACTATATATCTGGGTACGTGTAGGTCGGATAGTATACCGACCCTTTGCGTGGTGTATTGAAGCATCGCAGTTAGTGTTTAAGGCTTGGGAGAGGGAAAGAAGTTTTGCTGGTAGAAGCAGTATCTTAATTTGGTGCACTTCACGGAGGCAGCGTGGATACTTTGTCTTTTTGGCCCCTGTTCATATACGTGGCTGTGACGGTAGTTTCCTCCCAAAGCTGAGCTATGAAATGTACGTAGGCTCCGTGAGGTTTTATAAATAGTCGCGGATGAGACACTGGTTTTGGCGAATTTATGTGCTAGGGCGATCGATTTATTGTCGTCCTGTGGACATTTAGGTAGTAAGGAATAGTTTGCTGTGATAGATACAGCGTGGGCCGTGTTAGAGAGAAGGAGACTGCAGTTGATGAGTTTTTGGGAATCGTTGAAACCGATATCCTGTCAGTGAGGTATGATTAGTGGTCACGGCTCACCCAGAGGTAATTGGGTTGTTAGCTGCTTTGCTGGGGTGGTTTGGTAGTGATTGGTGTTTGTCGATAAGGGAAAGCCTCGAACACATTCTGTTTAAATACCACGATCAAACAGCGGACCTAGAATTGGCTCGTATTGATTCGAACTTTTTCACTGTAATATGACAGATCGCACCAATAGTTGAGTTGACAAGCGACGAGAATAAAAGGAACATTTTACAGACAACACGCAACTAAACGAAAACTTTGTTAATCAAAGTGATGAGTGGCTTATTGCAATTTAGGGAACTTGGCGGATCGCGTTTTGCTAACGCCTGAAGAGGCACAGTATTGAGTTAAATTGTTACTTAAGGTTAGGGTTAAGAAGGCGGTGGCGCCTAGGATTTTTGTTTATTTTTTATTATTGAATTTCCATTTTTGTGGGGTGTGGTAGTCTCTGCTGGCATATTGTATTGAGATACATAGACCCAATAAATACCAGTTTTATTTGGTTAAAAGAAACCTTTACGTGTGCTCAATTAGTAGCTGTTGTGTGTAGTTACATTTCGTGAGGAATGCAAAGGTTCATTTTCAGAGATATTAGTAACGCTTTGCATGACAATTTTACGATGGTATTTGTAAGTCTTGCCTCATCAAAAAGTTCCTTAATTGAGTTGATCCACGCTAAATACTCAGAGGGTAGATACGCTAAACAGTTAAAACGATTTAATTTATGGAAAGAGTGTCCTAAGTAACTTCAATTAGAACTGAAGTTGTAGAAAGTTATCACGGAAAACTCAGCGATTATACTAATAACAAAGATTGGTAAATCTATGGAATACGTTATGTCGTATTATTTACATAGCAACGCGGGACTAAACAGAAAGGGATATAAGAGCAACATCAATTATCTTAATCCTTATGGATATCGGTGAAAGCAACTTAAAGTGAATTGGTGGTAACTTGACGATGTATTGGATATAAATATTGTAAGTAATTGAAAGATTCCGAGACTTTTCCAGAGATAGTGTGCTGCGTTGTGAGAATTTTGTGGTGTGTGAGAACAATTGCAAGCTAGAAGTAACATTTAGCTTGACATAATATAAACAGGTATTGTATTTAAAGTGGTTTGGCATTTTGTTTGTCCAATAGTAAGATAACGGGAGTTGTTATCGAAATCTGTGTCTCGTGATAGCTGCTCGATATTGTTTGTCAGTGTCATTGGAGTGTTTTAGCGTGTCTATTCGTGGTGTAGTAGTGTCCTGCACGATTACGACGTTGTGTAGAGTAAAGGTGTTGTTTATTCGACATTTGAGTCTGCCGTCTCGTCAATGTTTATGATTGCTGCAGTACTAATTACCCAAGGGTTGATCTGTCTTCAATTTGTCTTTTAAGAGTGCAACAACGGTACGACCTAGACTTCGAGTATTTGCCAGGCGCTCCGCAACGACTGGAATCTTCTGAAAACTAATAGCGATCCACAGTCATAACATCGACTGTAAAATAAAAACTACGAAATTCAAGCTGTGGTGGTCGATTGGTTGGCTCAACCAAATTTGCGCGGCAGGAAGCCGTACATCTGCGGCATAGCGACGCTGGTACAAAAAATGGTTCAAATGGCTCTGAGCACTATGGGACTTAACATCTGTGGTCATAAGTCCCCTAGAACTCAGAACTACTTAAACGAAACTAACCTAAGGACATCACACACATCCATGCCCGAGGCGATCGTAGCAGTCGCGCGGTTCCGGACTTAGCGCCTAGTCGCTGGTACAGTACGACCCGTTGTCGTCGTGATTTCGATCTTGAGTACCGCCAGTTGGCACGTTACAATCCAGGTTCTGTTTGTTAGAATATAATGGCCGCATTTTGGGTCGCCGCAGACAGGGAGGCGCCGCATCACAGTGACTGCATTCACGACGGCCGAGGTGGCCGAGCGGTTCTAGGCGCTACGGTCTTGAACCGCGCGACCGCTACGGTCGCAGGTTCGAATCCTGCCTCGGGCATGGATGTGTGTGATGTCCTTAGGTTAGTTAGGTTGAAGTAGTTCTAAGTTCAAGGCGACTAATGACCTCGGAAGTTAAGTCCTCTAAGAGCCATTTGAACCATTTGACTGCATTCACACAAGACATATAACACCAACTCGAGGCCTTATGGTGTGGGGTGCAATTGGCTATAACCACAAATCACAGTCGCCGCGTGTCCAGGGTAGCGTGACCAGTTTGACCTACGTGAATGACATCCTGCGACCCACAGCCGAACCCATTCTGCAGCTGCCATTTATCAACAAGAGAATGCACGACCACATGTTGCTGCACGTACATGTGCCTTCTTGCTGCCGCAGGATGTCAGCCTATTGTCCTGGCCCTCCAGATCACCAAACTTGTCGTCAATCTAAAATATGTGGGATATGGTGAAATGACGGGGGCAGTGCTGTGACCCAACGCCAACCACGACAGATGAACGTTGGAACCAGACGAAATGCAGCATGGATGGCTATACCACAGGACGCCATTCGCGCCTTCACACGTGCCAATGCCATCACGCATGGAACAAGTTTTCAGGACCCATGGAGAATCCTGTGCCACCTAGGCTACCCGAACCAAGGTGATTGGAAAGCTAATCATTTCTACAGAACATACTGATGTACATGTCCTGTGAATATGAGCGTCCTGTCTCTATTCGTTTAAGGTGCTCTGTTTTCTTCTGAAGGTGGGGGCAAAAGGGGGAACTTTATAAACAGCGAGAGCGTGTATGTTGTTCTTACCATAAGTTACTTTAAGTAGTGTGTAAGTATAGGGACCAATGACGTCAGCAGTTTGGTCCCTTAGGAATTCATACACATTTGAACATTTTTTTAAAGACAACTGCGCCATCTGCGAGAAGTTAGCATTGTACCCAAGGTCATTAACATGCAACATCAACAGCAAAGGCTCTAACACAGTTCGCTGGAATACGCCCAAAGTATATTCTACTTATGTCGATGAGTCTCCGCCGGCCGTTGTGGCCGAGCGGTTCTAGGCGCTTCAGTCTGGAACCACGCGACCACTACGGTCGCTGGTTCAAATCCTGTCTCGGACATGGATGTGTGTGATGTCCTTAGGTTAGTTAGGTTTAAGTAGTTCTAAGTTCTAGGGGCTGTTAACCTCAGATGTTAAGTCCCATAGTGCTCAGAGCCATTTGAACCATACGATGACTGTGCTCCAACCATGCTGCGTCCTTCTTACAAAGAAATCCTCACTTCTGTTCCAAATTTCGTCTGATATCCCATACGATGGTACTTCTGATAACAAATGGAAGTGAGCTACTGGCAAGGAGAGGTCACCAGCGATGGGATCGACTTCTTGAAGCCATCTATACTGTTATGTAGGTTAAGATCCCAGGTATCACACATTACAGCAATTCACCCTGATTGGGCCTCGTTTGCGAGTAACTGATGAAAACTTACTTTGGAATTTTTTCTGTCACTCAATAGCGTCAAAAAAGGTGCACTGAATAGTGCTGTAGTGTCGTGTAATGGACAGGATAATGGCTTCACATACAGGAAGTTGTGAATACGAATCTCGTGAGGAGCAGTGAACTTTTTTTTGTATTTTACTTGCATATCTTTATAGACATGACTTTCACCATCATTTCATTCAATTAATTGACTTAACTGCAATTTTTATTTCCATTCCTTTGTCACATAATTTTAATTATAATATCAACTTATTCATTTGCTCTCATTTTTCTTCCTATCATTCATTTTCCACCTGAAATTTTTGATTAACTTTATGTATTAATTTCAAATTAATTTCTTTTGTTATCTCGTCCTGGTTTTTCTGTCCACATTATTGCGTTCACTATATCTATTTCTCATTTTGCTTCAATTTCGTTTTACTTATACAATCTTCTTTCATTTAAACCTTCATCTGCGTTATTTTGTCCATAGTGCTATAGATTTTTAGGTAATGTTATAAATGTTAATATGATGATTACAGTGCAGAAAGAACTGCACATCTGATAACGAAAAATACATTTTTCACACCATTGCACAGTCAATATAAATAGATTATTTCGTGTTTTATTTTTTAACTGGCAGATCGTAATTTTCAAATAATTTATAATAGATAAGTATAATTAAATTCAAATTCACAAAAATTCCGTTTGGAAAAAGAATGACGTAAAGAAAAAATGAAACAAGTGAATAGAAAGAAATTACATTTGAAACAATTAATAGAATAAAATAACGATCAAAGTCATATCGATAAAGATTTTACAATAAAAAAATTACTGCTCCTGACGAGATTCGAGCCCATAACCACCTGCATAAAAAAAAGCTACTATTCTATCTACTACACCATAACACCACTGTTGGAATTGTGTCATTTTCAAAGTCATTGACCATCACGCAAAATTCCGATTTTTTTTTAAATTAGTCGCAAACGAGAGCACACTAGGATAAATGGCTGAAGGGTTTGATACCTGGTATCTTAACCTACATCACCGCATAGATGGTTACAAAAAGTCGATCCCACCGCTGGGGACCTCTCCTTGTGAGTCAAATGCTTTTCGGAAATCGACTAATACTGCATGCACTTCACTGCCTTGAGCCATGGATTTCGGGATGTCATGTGAGAAAACCGCAAGTTATGTTTCATGTGATCGGTGTTTTCGAAATTCAGGCTGGTTAGCACGGAGGAGGTCGTTCCGCTCGAAAAGTGTATTAAGTGACATGTTTCTCGGGCAAAGCATACATCGGCGAAACTGGAAAGATAGTAAAAGAACGCGTTAAAGAAGACGTAAACCAGTTTAACGTCAGAGGTAGCGGAGCACCAAGAAGAGTGTAAGAGGTTACGGATTTTAAGAACGTACGCGCGCTGGTCGCATAAAGTAGTATTTACAGAAGTAAAGTCCTTGGAACAGTCCAAATATCGAAGAATGAGTGTAATAGCACCGTCTTCGTGACTATGCGCTGTCAGTACATAAACACACAGCCACGGCGAGAGAGGAAAGTAAACAGCTACCAGGAAGCAATGGAGGCGGCACAACAATAGTATTTTGGTCTCCTCCCCTCTTGGTCAGTGAGTGATTTCAGCATTTACCCAATGACGACGGTGCACGATTAGCAACTGGGAGATTTTTACCCCGTAACTCCACTTCTCCAATAAAGGCCCGGAAAATAGCCTTTTATAAGTAACCACGATGATGTCTCTCGATAGCATTCGGCTATCCTGGGACACCAATGTAATACTGAATATAGGTTCCAGCAGAGGGGTCGAAGCGTCGATTAGTGAAGAAATCTGAAAAGGAACGTGCTGCGGTCAAACGACTCAAAGTTTTATCATCAAGAACAGCTGTGAGCAAAACCTGGAGACTTAAGTGAATAACTTCTTGTTCTAAACTGAGGAAGCAGGAATTGTTCCCTTAGTTGATAACACAAGCAACGTAATGATGTTACGTAGTGTTGCACAGAAACAAAGAGTGAATAAAAGAAATTATCTCAAAAAATATTGTTTAGTTTTTTGGTAAAGTTATATCACTTTCTTTAAAAAGAAGCATTACATTCAGCTGCATACAAGGATGGCAACAGAGCATATCAAAAGGGAACATGTAAATCAGATTTTTCTTTAGCCTTGCTTCCATAATTAGCCGTAACGTCAGAATTGCCTCTCTCGTCCCCATACTTTTCCTAAAGCCAAACTGATCGTCACCTACCGCATTCTCAATTTTCTTTTCCATTCTTCTGTATATTATTCTTGTAAGCAGCTTCGATGCATGAGCTGTTAAGCTGATTGTGCGATAATTCTCGCACTTGTCAGCTCTTGCCGTCTTCGGAATTGTGTGGATGATGCTTTTCCGAAAGTCAGATGGTATATCGCCAGACTCATATATTCTACACACCAACGTGAATAGTCGTTTTGTTGCCACTTCCCCCAATGATTTTAGAAATTCTGATGGAATGTTATCCATCCCTTCTGCCTTATTTGACCGTAAGTCCTCCGAAGCTCTTTTAAATTCCGATTCTAATGCTGGATCCCCTATCTCTTCTAAATCGACTCCTGTTTCTTCTTCCATCACATCAGACAAATCTTCACCCTCATAGAGGCTTTCAATGTATTCTTTCCACCTATCTGCTCTCTCCTCTGCATTTAACAGTGGAATTCCAGTTGCTTTTAATGTCACCAAAGGTTGTTTTGACTTTCCTGTATGCTGAGTCTGTCCTTCCGACAATCATATCTTTTTCGATGTCTTCACGTTTTTCCTGCAGCCATTTCGTCTTAGCTTCTCTGCACTTCCTATTTATTTCATTCCTCAGCGACTTGTATTTCTGTATTCCTGATTTTCCCGGAACATGTTTGTACTTCCTCCTTTCATCAATCAACTGTAGTATTTCTTCTGTTACCCATGGTTTCTTCGCAGCTACCTTCTTTGTACCTATGTTTTCCTTCCCAACTTCTGTGATGGCCCTTTTTAGAGATGTCCATTCCTCTTCAACTGTACTGCCTACTGCGCTATTCCTTATTGGTGTATCTATAGCGTTAGAGAACTTCAAACATATCTCGTCATTCCTTAGTACTTCCGTATCCCACTTCTTTGCGTATTGATTCTTCCTGACTAATGTCTTGAACTTCAGCCTACTCTTCATCACTATTATATTGTGATCTGAGTCTATATCTGCTCCTGGGTACGCCTTACAATCCAGTATCTGATTTCGGAATCTCTGTCTGACCATGATGTAATCTAATTGAAATCTTCCCGTATCTCCCGGCCTTTTCCAAGTATACCTCCTCCTCTTGTGATTCTTGAACAGGGTATTCGCTATTACTAGCTGAAACTTGTTACAGAACTCAATTAGTCTTTCTCCTCTTTCATTCTTTGTCCCAAGCCCATATTCTCCTGTAACCTTTTCTTCTACTCCTTCCCCTAAAACTGCATTCCAGACGCCCATGACTATTAGATTTTCGTCCCCCTTTACGTACTGCATTACCCTTTCAATATCCTCGTACACTTTCTCTATCTGTTCATCTTCAGCTTGCGACGTCGGCATGTATACCTGAACTATCGTTGTCGGTGTTGGTCTGCTGTCGATTCTGATTAGAACAACCCGGTCACTGAACTGTTCACAGTAACACACCCTCCGCCCTACCTTCCTATTCATAACGAATCCTACACCTGTTATACCATTTTCTGCTGCTGTTGATATTACCCGATGCTCATCTGACCAGAAATCCTTGTCTTCCTTCCACTTCACTTCACTGACCCCTACTATATCTAGATTGAGCCTTTGCATTTCCCTTTTCAGATTTTCTAGTTTCCCTACCACGTTCAAGCTTCTTACTCGTAGAACGTTATCCTTTCGATGATTATTCAATCTTTTTCTCATGGTAACCTCCCCCTTGGCAGTCCCCTCCCGGAGATCCGAATGGGGGACTATTCCGGAATCTTTTGCCAATGGAGAGATCATCATGACACTTCTTCAATTACAGGCCACATGTCCTGTGGATACACGTTACGTGTCTTTAATGCAGTGGTTTCCATTGCCTTCTGCATCCTCATGTCGTTGATCATTGCTGATTCTTCCGCCTTTAGGGGCTATTTCCCACCCCTAGGACAAGAGAGTGCCCTGAACCTCTATCCGCTCCTCCGCCCTCTTTGACAAGGCAGAATGAGGCTGACTTCTTATGCCGGAAGTCTTCGGCCGCCAATGCCGATTATTTATCAAAATTTAGGCAGTGGCGGGGATCGAACCCGGGACCGAAGACGTTTTGATTATGAATCAAAGACACTTTCATAGGATTTGTCGACCTGGAAAAAGCGTTCGACAATATAAAATGGTGCAAGCTGTTCGAAATTCTGAAAAAAGTGGGGGTAAGCTATAAGGAGAGACGGGTCATATACAATATGTACAACAACCAAGAGGTAATAATAAGAATGGACGATCAAGAACGAAGTGCTCGTATTAAGAAGGGTGTAAGACAAGGCTGTAGCCTTTCACCCCTACTCTTCAATCTGTACATCGAGGAAGCAATGATGGAAATAAAAGAAACGTTCAGGAGTGGAATTCAAATACAAGGTGAAAGGATATCAATGATACGATTCGCTGATGACATTGCTATCCTGAGTGAAAGTGAAGAAGAATTAAATGATCTGCTGAACGGAATGAACAGTCTAATGAGTACACAGTATGGTTTGAGAGTAAATCGGAGAAAGACGAAGGTAATGAGAAGTAGTAGAAATGAGAACAGCGAGAAACTTAACATCAGGATTGATGGTCACGAAGTCTATGAAGTTAAGGAATTCTGCTACCTAGGCAGTAAAATAACCAATGACGGACGGAGCAAGGAGGACATCAAAAGCAGACTCGCTATGGCAAAAAAGGCATTTCTGGCCAAGAGGAGTCTACTAATACCAAATACCGGCCTTAATTTGAGGAAGAAATTTCTGAGGATGTACGTCTCGAGTACAGCATTGTATGGTAGTGAAACATGGACTGTGGGAAAACCGGAACAGAAGAGAATCGAAGCATTTGAAATGTGGTGCTGTAGACGAATGTTGAAAATTAGGTGGACTGATAAGGTAAGGAATGAGGAGGTTCTACGCAGAATCGGAGAGGAAAGGGGATGATAGGACATCTGCTAAGACATGAGGGAATGACTTCCATGGTACTAGAGGGAGCTGTAGAGGGCAAAAACTGTAGAGGAAGACAGAGATTGGAATACGTCAAGCAAATAATTGGGGACGTAGGTTGCAAGTGCTATTCTGAGATGAAGAGGTTAGCACAGGAAAGGAATTCGTGGCGCGCCGCATCAAACCAGTCAGTAGACTGATGACAAAAAAAAAAAAAAGGTAAGATACAGGATTATTCAGAATCTTACTTGTGATGGATGACAAATTAGTGTAAATACAGAAAAAATAATTATGTAGATGAGTAAGTAAAACAATCTCCTAATGTTCGAATACTGTATTAGTAATGCGCTGGTTCACACTATCACGTCGATTAAATATTTCAACGTAACGTTGCAAAGCGACATCAGACGGAACGAGCACCTAACGTCGGTAGTTGGGATGGTGAATTGTCGTCTTCGGCTTACTGGGAGAATTTTAAGAAAGTGTAGTTCATGTATGAAAAAGGCCTCGTATACAACACTGGTGCGACCCATTCTGGAGTCCTGCTCGATTGTCTGGCATAATATTAAGTTTGTTAGTTCGTTACATGCTCTGCGGTTCATTTTACATGATAGATCGTAATAATGTGGAACGAGTCATTTTACATTCGCATTGCAAATTAATTTTCAAATATGGTTACATTGTGAAAAATTTCTAAGGTTTTTCTTCTCTCTCTCAAATCAGATTGTTCAATATTCCTGCATTTGCATGTCAATAATAACTCTTGCCGATTCTATAGCTCTCAGATATTTTTGTTGTGGAAAACGTCCTCCGTGTGACCTGATTTTTGTGACGAAATCACTTTGGGTACTTCCATTAACTTAAGTCGTCTTCAAGTATCGAAGTATTAACCAAACAGTCCGTCGCAATAGCTGAGTGGTCAGCGTGGTTGCCTGTCAGTCAGAGAATCTTGGTTCGATTCCCGGGATTTTTCTTTGGTAGGAGTAATGGTACGAGGTACACTCAGGAACTATTTGACCGATTTGTATACCAAGGTCAGGAAACCCAATAGTCAGGGGGAGGGCGGTGTGCTGATGAGATTCCCCTCCGTACTAGATTCGATGACGTCATTGGCAGAGAATGACAGCGATCAGGCGGTCCAGTTTGGCCTGTCTTGGACCAGAACGTGGAAGTTTACTTTTACTTTATTGCGAACTACTCTATAGGTGGGACAAAAACACCTAACATAAAACATAATTGATGGCATTGGCTGCAATATTATGCAAGGTGTTATTAGAAAATTAGAATTAAAATGAATGAAAGTCCATATGACTGTACTAGTCCTTTCAAAGACCCATTATCGGTTTCGCACCTTGAAGGTCCATCTTAATGTGTGTTTCTCTATAAACGAATTACGTTCTTTGTATAATAAAAAATCGTAGAAGATTTTTTTAAAAAAGCCTTAAACAACTTTCACCACAAATGCTATTCTGTATAGGTACTGCTAAACGCCGTAATCTTAAACACACTGCCGGCCGAAGTGGCCGTGCGGTTAAAGGCGCTGCAGTCTGGAACCGCAAGACCGCTACGGTCGCAGGTTCGAATCCTGCCTCGGGCGTGGATGTTTGTGATGTCCATAGGTTAGTTAGGTTTAACTAGTTCTAAGTTCTAGGGGACTAATGACCTCAGCAGTTGAGTCCCATAGTGCTCAGAGCCATTCTTAAACACACTGTTGTTTTGATGCTTTATGTCGTTATGAAAGACACGTAATCTGCCTATATGTGCTTTACACCTACTTTCAGCGTTTCAAAGAGTCTGAAAACTATTTTGCTGTCAGCCAGAAAGCAAAGGGGAACATACTGACCATAATTTCCAGTCTGCAAGGCCACATTACTCTTTGTGATCACTGAATGAAAATGTTCCTACTCGTTATTTACTCAGCAGGATCAGGAACCATTAACATAAATGCAAAAGTTTATGAGTTTTAACTTTTTAATACACATATCAAAAAAATTTTTGCATCACCTCGGCCCCGAGATTTTCGGAACCTGTACAGAAAATAGGAATGGAGATTAACATAAACATCATTTCCGCCCTTTTTATTGCTCATGAAATTCACCCATTGCATGTTGCACCACCATACAGCGAGACCTTCAAGGGTGGTGGTCTAGATTGCTGCACATGCCGGTACTTCCAATACCCAGTAGCACCTCCTCTTCCATTGATGCATGCCTGTATTCATCATGGCACACTGTCCACAAGTTTATCAAGGCACTGTTGGTCTAGATTGTCCCACTCGTCAACGTCGAATCGGCGTAGATCCCTCACAATGGTTGGTGGGTCACGTCTTCCATATACAGCCTTTTTCAATCCATCCCAGGCCGGAGAACATGCTGGCCACTCTAGTCGAACGATGCCGTTATCCTGAAGGAAGTCATTCACAAGATGAGCACGATGGAAGCGCGAATTGTCCTCCATGAAGACGAATGCCTCGCCAATATGCTGCCGATGTGGTTGCACTAGCGGTCGGAGGATGCCATTCACGTATCGTACAGTCGTTACGGCGCCTTCCATGACCACCAGCGACGTACGTCAGGCCCCGCATAATGCCACCCCAAACAGTAGGGAACCTCCAACTTGCTGCACTCGCTGGACAGCGTGTCTAAGGCGTTCTTCCTGACAGGGTTGCCTCGAAACACGTCTCCGACGATTGTCTTGTTGAAGGCATATGCGACACTCATCGGTGAAGAGAACGTGATGCCAATCCTGAGCGGTCCATACGGCATTTTGTTGGGCCAATCTGTACCGCGATGCATGGTGTCATGGTTGGAAAGATGGACCTCGCCTCGGATGTCGGGAGTGAAGTTGCGCGTCATGCAGCCTATTGTGCACAGATTGAGTCGTAACACGACGTCCTGTGGCTGCACGAAAAACATTATTCATCATGATGGCGTTGCTGTCAGGGTTCCTCCGAGCCATAATCCGTAGGTAGCGGTCATCCACTGCAGCAGTAGGCCTTGGGCGGCCTGAGCGAGGCATGTCATCGACAGTTCCTGTCTCTCTGTATCTCCTCCATGTCCGAACAACATCGCTTTGGTTCACTCCGAGACGCCTGGACACTTCCCTTGTTGAGAGCCATTCCTGGCACAAAGTAACAATTCGGACACGATCAAACGCGGTATTGACCGTTTAGGTGGAATGACTGGAACTGGAACTGATCGGCTGTCGGACCCCCTCTGCCTGATAGGCGCTGGTCATGCATGGTTGTTTACATCTTTGGGTGGGTTTAGTGACATCTCTGAACAGTCAAAGGGACTGTGTCAGTGATATAATATCCACAGTCAACATGTGTCTTCAGTTCTGGGGACTGGGGTGATACAAAACTTTGTTGATGCATGTATATTGTGTAAAACTTCAAAAGCATAAAATATAATAATATCCCTAATGATAATAATAATACACCTATCGGAATAAGCACTGTTAACAGTTCGGAGTGGGCCTCTACAGTAAGTTCCAGGTCAGATGGTCTATCGCCCTGACGTCTAATCACCAAAAGGGAATTGCTCACCTTAAAAGTGGAAAATAATTTCGTCACTTGCGACACGGTTTCGTCAACATTGTGAGGGGGGGGGGGGGGGGGGGGGCACACAAACATTTACTGCCATGAAGTGTAAGCGGTCGAGGACAGTGTAGAGTCCTCACGAGTTCGCTTCCTATTTGTGGCGAAAACGCCCTCAAGTCTGCCCAGGTCTGATGTCCTCTGAAGCAATACGCACGCAGGAGTAGAACTGACGCGAAAAGAGTGATATCTTTGTTCCAAGTGTCAAAAATGGGCTAAATGGCTCTACGCTCTACGGGACTTAACATCTGAGGTCATCAGTCCCCTAGACTTAGAACTAGTTAAACCTAACTAACCTAAGTACATCACACACATCCATGCCCGAGGCAGGATTCGAACCTGCGACAGTAGCAGCAGCGCGGTTCCGGAGTGAAGCGCCTAGAACCGCTTTTATTCATTTTGTTCGGTATTGTTCGTTGCGTTTGGTCTGGGTGAACGTCACAAGACATCCGTTCAAGGTGATCGTTGATTCCTTTACTCAGTTTTTTATTACAGAGGGCGAGCAGCGCTCTGATCGAACACGCTGAGCTACCGTACTTGCAAACGCAGCACCTAATGGCCCCTACCTCGGACAGATATTAATTGACAGCTCTGTAGTTTAATAATTTACAATCTCAATTTTTATATAAACAGAGCTAAGTTCGCTTAAGTTACTGAAAAAGTTTTAGCTCACTGCATTTAAACTTTGCTGGCTGGTGTTTTTAGAAAGGAACGGACAGTAAAACATGACCTCTGAACAACCTCTTTAAGTTTCCTTGTGATCATTGTTATTTACAATACAGTATTTAATCTTGGTACAGCTCTATTATTGCATGGATGAATTGAGTGCTGTAATTATAACTTTCCATTACAAATACAGAGAATAGTCTACCATGAGTCCGCAGCTCGTGGTCTCGCGGTCGCGTTCGCGCTTCGAGAGCACATGGTTTTGGGTTCGATTCCTGGCGGGGTGAGGGATTTTCACATGCCTCGAAATGACTGGGTTTTGTGTTGTCCTCATCATTTCATCATCATTCATGAAAGTGGCGACATTGGTCTGAGCAAAGGTTGGAAATTTGTACGGGCGCTGATAACCGCGAAATTGAGCGCCTCAAGCACCAAACACATGAGCTATCATGAAGATGGACATTTTCGTTCCAAATTTGGTTTTTAGGAAATGACTCGAAAATTAATAGAGGTAGCTTATTGTTGTCACATAGTTAACGTTTTGCCGGCGGGAGTGGCCGAGCGGTTCTAGACGCTACAGTATGGACCCGCGCGACCGCTGCGCCCGCAGGTTCGAATCCTGAATCGGGCATGGATGTTTGTGATGTCCTTAGGTTAGTTAGGTTTAAGTAGTTCTAAGTTCTAGGGGACTGATGACCTCAGAAGTTAAGTCCCATAGTGCTCAGAGCCATTTGAACCATTTTTAGTTAACGTTTTTGTATGAAACTGAGGCTACATATGAATTTTCATCTTTCTGACTCTAATGTTCAGCGCCTTCAATTTTTCATAAAAACGCTGATTTCGACCAAAACATTTCTCAGATCAAATTGAGACTTGTAACTTTTAATTGCGACATACACTTGCATATTCTGATCAATTTTTAGCTTTCTATTTTTATTATGCAGCGCCATTTATTTTTTCTTAAGATCGTATATCTTGCCTAACACAGTCATTTCCACGTTGTGAGACTTAACAATGTTAACATTAATATACGTATGCATAAGAAGTTAGGAAAAGTTATTTTAAATTTAGTTTCACTCTTAGATAATGTTGCAATCCTTTGTATGTTAAACAAAGGAGCGTTACGATGACGTGGTACTGGTGGTAGTGAACTGGGGTTAATTTCGGCACACTCGCTCACCTCTGTACCTCTTACAGGGACACAACGCTTGTTTTGGCTCAACACTTGAAGAAACTTTTGCTAGAAATACTATGTTGTAGGTGCTGTTGATCATCGATTCTCATATTCATTACTTACAAGTGATTACTTCGTGCTTGATGAGAATTACCATGTTCCAAGTTGTTGCAGCTATAAACAATACTGAGTGATCCCTCAACGGTCATCATCAAACTAAAAGACTGTTAAACAGCGATGGTCGGTGTACTAAATAAAATCCATAAACCGAGTAAATATTGGTGTGGAAATTCCTTTAAAGAAAAAATGCGGTCGATCAAGTGCCAGGAAAACATTCATTAAAGTAATTAAAATGATTAATCAAACGAACCGCAGTTGTAGGGGTCGATAGCAACAGGCTTAGAATTAGAATGTAAGTGGAAGTAGACCTTAGTAAGAGTGAATATGGATCTAGGAGTGTACCTAAGTGCGGTAGGAAGAACATTTGATTAACAATTTTACAATAAACAGCTAATGAGCTCATGTGGACTGTCGTTAATTTTAATTCTAAGTTGCTAATAACACCTAGCGTAATATCATGGTACGAAAGCTCCAGTTCTATGAATCATTTAATTTACTAATCACACAGGGATTTTCTGTAGGTGTATAAATAATATCGTATGGTCAGTCGACAAACCAAGACTCTTAGCACGTCCTGACAAGAGCTGGTACCTTCGGTTCTGAGCAGCTCACACCAGTGGTAAAACAACACACGATGACAACGGAGACAGCACAGTATGTCACAATTTTAGACTATTTGCTTCCTTCTCATTGTAATGATTTTACTTATAAACATTTCTGATTTTCTGTGATTACGTATATTTACAACATGTTGTTTCATATACAGGATGGTTCATTGATAATGACCGGGCCAAGTATCTCACGAAATAAGCATCAAACGAAAAAACTACAAAGAACGAAACTCGCCTAGCTTGAAGGGGGAAACCAGATGGCGCTATGGCTGGCCCGCTAGATGGCGCTGCCATAGGTCAAATGGATGTCAACGGCGTTTTTTTTTAAACAGAAACCCCCATTTTTATTACATATTCGTGTAGTACGTAAAGAAATATGAATGTTTTAGTTGGACCACTTTTTTCGCTTTGTGATAGATGGCGCTGTAATATTCACAAAAGTATAAGTACGTGGTATCACGTAACATTCCACCTGTGCGGACGGTATTTGCTTCGTGATACATTACCCGTGTGAAAATGGACCGTTTACCAGTTGCAGAAAAGGTCGATATCGTGTTGATGTATGGCTATTCTGATTAAAATGCCCAACGGGCGGGTCGGCCGCGGTGGTCTAGCGGTTCTAGGCGCTCAGTCCGGAACCGCGCGACTGCTACGGGCGCTGGTTCGAATCCTTCTGTGGGGAAAGTTGAAGGATATTTGCTATCGTGATCCACCGACAACGCCTGGCAACATGCGTCAGCGCATTGTCAATGCATGTGCGAACATTACGGAAGGCGAACTACTCGCTGTTGAGAGGAATGTCGTTACACGTATTGCCAAATGCATTGAGGTTGACGGACATCATTTTGAGCATTTATTGCATTAATGTGGTAGTTACAGGTAATCACACTGTAACAGCATGCGTTCTCAGAAATAATAAGTTCACAAAGGTACATGTATCACATTGGAACAACCGAAATAAAATACCTGCTACCAACTGTTCGTCTAAAATTTTGAGCCCTATGTTTGTGAATATTACAGCGCCATCTATCACAAAGTGAAAAGAGTGGTCCAACTAAATAAATTATATTTCTTTACGTACTACACGAATATCTAATAAAAAATGGGGGTTCCTATTTTTTAAAAAACGCAGTTGATATCCGTTTGATTATGGCAGCGCCATCTAGTGGGCCAACCATAGCGCCATCTGGTTTCCCCCTTCAAGCTAGATGAGTTTCGATCTTTGTAGTTTTTTCGTCTGACGTTTATTCCGTGAGATATTTGGCCCGGTCACGATCAATGGACCACCCTGTATAACATATGCCTTTCTGAACATTGAGATGCTTCTGACTCAAATAACCAATATACCCGGGGGTTTCCGTAAGAGAGTGCAAAAACTTAACGGAAAATAGAGGTTGCTCCACTCTACAATTTGAGGCCGGGATCCTGGGTTCGGAGAAGCCAACGTAAGGAGATAATAAGAATAAAATCACATTAGAGCGTACTTTTTTATTTACATTAGTTACAGTTAACTGCAAATCACATCATTGACACAATGAACGTATCATTTATATTGTATCTTACAAAATGTGCTAAAGCTGACGGCCATCAACCTCACTGCAAGCGTGACATTGGCGAACAAGGTCCTGACGCACCCTGACAAATATCCCTGTTGCGTTTCGAATCACATCACAATCAGATACAATTCTGGCAAGTAATTCCATCTTCATATCCACTGGGGTCTCATACACAAGAAGCTTTAGATGTCCCATAGGAAATAATCAAGGTGATTCAGGTCACGTGACCTCTCAGGCTATGGAATAGGACCTCCCCTTCCAATCTAGTGATCAGGAAATACCGATACTGCTCCGTCGTATCGCACTGTGCGTCTCTGAATAGCACTGAGTAATGAATGGGTCTGTCGTTTCTTCATAGGACATTCTGTCATACGGATAGTATAAATACGATACAACAGAGTCACCTTATGGACAAGTTAAGTAAACAAATCTGTTACTATCGGTTATCCGTCTTGAGCTGACTGCAATCTAATTGAAGGAATTACACATACGCGTTTCGCTTTTACTTATAAAGCATCTCCCGTGGTCGTTGCAGTTTCTTACATATTCTGCTCCTTATTAGCAACAGTTGGCGTCGAAAAACATGAGAAACAGTTTAAGAAAGTGAAGTGTAAATAATGCAGTGCGGCTCAAGAAATACTGCAGACCGGCAAAAAGTGCCAAGTGAAAATATGGAATGAAGTTCTTCGACACCAACCGCTGCTTGCAAGGAGGGAAGGAGCAGAATATGTAAGAAACACAAGTAACCACGGAATATGTTTTATAAATAAAAGCGAAACACGTCTGGTGTAATTCTTTTTAATTACATTACAGCTGCTGCGGAAGATGGCCACGCACAAAAGTAAACAAAACTCACATCATGACTTCCTTGTAATCAGGTTCGTCCTCCTCGTTTCCTTGCAGAAAATACAGAATGTACATGTAAATAAACAACTCAGTACGTGTAAACTTGTACGGATGTTAGTTGTAAATCAGCTGATAAACAGTAATGTTAGACAAAGCGGTAGACATGATCCATAAAAATTTCGGGCCTGGAGCCGCATAAATTTATGCGGCTGCACGCCCAAAATTTTATGGATCAGTATTTGCGCCGCGAAAATATGAAGAAAGGGGTAGACATGTTTACTTCCACATTTCCTTAAGGTGGCCTCTCTGGTCCCAGATTCCCTGTTTCAAATTGTTCAATGGAGCGTTCTCTATGTCCTGTTAAATTTTTGCACACTCTTACGGAAACATCCTGTGTAAGTGCAAAACTGTACAGGTACGTGATAGCAGCGTCCGAGGTTCTGGCATTTCGCTGAAGTAATTAAGAGTTCGCATCTCCTCAATACTATTTACTATTTACATTGTATAGTTCGTTGTTGCGTTGCAAGCGTAACTCGAATACTGCTGGGATACGCCGAACGTAACACACTGAGCCACAGATGGGTACATGACAAACAGTCATTTACCGCCAGGGTGTCTCAGCATACGCAGGCGTCGAGACGCGGCGTCCTGGCATTTGTCCAGCATGATAGTTTCAGTGTGGTGAAGCGGCAGCAGGTGCGGCGTTCAACATCACCGTGCAGAGAAGTGGAAACAGAGATAACGCGGGACAGGGGTAACTAGCCGGCTTCAAGAGTCTAAGGAGAGGAGGAGAAGGATAGTATTTAACGGCCCGTCGACAACGAGGTCATTAGCGACGGAGCACAAGCTCGGGTTAGGGAAAGCGACCGTGTCCTATCGAAGAAAACGTCCTGCTATTTCCCTTAAGCGATTCAGGGAAAACACGGAAAACCTAAATCGGGAAAGCCGGACCCGGGTTTGAACCGTCGTCCTCCCGAATGCGAGTTCGCACTCTCGTTCGAGGGTCGGGCTTAGGAAAGAGGTCGACGCCTCAGCAGGGTAACTTCTTATTTCATATTTGTATGGAAAGTACGTTTGTAATCGCAGTCCAACTCAAGAATGAGTCAATTTCTCTGGATGCTCACAAACTGTTTCCCACTGCTTGCAGGTTGCTGGCCTTAGAGCCCTTAAAACAAACGTAATCCGAACAGGCCTTGAAGGCCCAACGTTACCGACCAGCCGCCGCGTCATCATTAGCCCTTAGGCGTCATCAAATGCGGGTACGGACGGCATGAGTTCAGCACACCCCTCTTCGAGCTGTTGTCAGTTTTCGTGACGGGTGGCGTTACTTCTCAGTCAAGTAGCTCCTCAATTGGACTAACAAGGGCTGAGTGCACCCCACCTGCCAACACGACTTGGCAAACCCGGACTGTGATCCATCCAAGTAAAGCGCGACAGCACTTAATTTCGGTGATCCGATGGGAACCACTGCAGCAAGGCCGTTGGCCTCAGAGCCCATAGGGCTGCTAATAAACAGACCTTCTCTGAAGATCACAAATTTTATAGTCTTGCCTTTGCTGAATTGGATGTAGACCATTGATGGCATTACGTCATTTCAGATGATTAAACCCTAAAATAATAATATTCTTTTCCTTACTGCTTCCCCAACATTTTCTGCGTATATAGTGCAAACGAAACGCAGTCAGGGCATACGAAACAAGTTAAAATTCTCCTGAAACCCTAAGCTAACATTCCATGCATTCTGCCCATTTGCCTATGTTAGTCTTCAGATGAACGATCACTGTAGAATATGCTTTTTCTTCAGATAGTAAACTTGAAGCTTTGCCCTCAAAAAAATTTGTATCCGACTTCGAATGATTTTCTTCATTATCAACAACAAAATATTCGCTTCTGTTTCGTTTGAGTTCGCTACATTTTTCTTCTCGTTGATTGTTTCAAACGTTCCCTGTATGGACCCTACCTAACAGATTCATAACATGCTGATTTTACTAGAGATGGTGGCTCCTGATGTGGGTTCTTGATTTTGGGAGCTGGTTAGATACCATTTGGGCTAACATTTATTCCGTTGTTCGCATGTTGTGTGTCAGACAAGTGCTGTGTTGCAAAGTCATTTTTTCTAACTATATGCCTGCTACATGACAAGAGTCCCGTTTTCTAGAGGCCGTTTATTTTCCACTGTTGTGGAATCACATTTGTGTGAAAAGTCGGCTTGTAGCGTTACTGTCCCTGAGGAACGGTATCAGAATTGTAGATCATCTGGCTTGTTCAGCACCATAGCGGGTTATCGTATGATGCAGACAACATACAAATATCTAGGCTACTTAAATAAACTAAGCTAAACTTGCTAGCTATGACACTCATTTGGTCGAGGTAAGCTGACTAACCTGTAAGCTGAGAGTCAAAGAAGACGCCAGCGTTGTTGACCAGGATGTCGACGCGGCCAAGGTTATCCTTGAGCCAGCGAAAGGCGGCCTGTATGTCCCCCTCCTTGCTCAGGTCCGCTTCGACTGCGTGCAGCTTGCCAGGGTACGAGTGGGTCTTGGCAATTTCCTGAAAGCTAGAAATGTCTCACAAAACGTCTGAAATGTGAGAATTCTGTAAACAATAGGGCTCCACAGATATAATATTTCACTCGATTCAAAACGCAACAGATACTGAAACAAAAGCTTGCGAAAGAGACGGAAGTGAATGAAAAATCATGGCATTTCTGAGCTTGTCAGCTCTCGATGTGAACATGCAGAAAGGTATCTTTACTTCCGAGGACAACTGTTCACCGTCCGTGTAATAACTGGCAAAGGATGTCGTGGAATCTGGAATACTGCTGCGCTATTACTTTAAAAATATCAACATTAAAAAATTCAAACATCAGCCTACGGAGAAATGTACATAAAATGCAGCTTCTTCGATGGCAGAGAGAAGCGATTCTAGAAACATTGCAAAAATTGGGCCTGGAAATGGTCCAGTGCCTCTGTAAATGTCTGTGCTAACATGACGGATATATGGCGCAAAGTCAAGAGTTTTAAAAACAAAACGTATGTTGACAACCTCTGAGAGACTGTCACAGGCTGGACGGATGACGTTCCAACTACATCGCGATCTGTTAACCTTGAAACAATTTAATTTGATATTAAGATCAAGGATCAGTTTCTACACATCCCCATCACAGTGGGAAGCAAGCAACAACACAACGACGTCTTTAGTACGGCCCGGTCATATTTTTCTCCTGAACTATAGGCCAAAATTTACAAGAATTCATGCACTAATTCAGTTATAAGTGCAGAAAAACGTATTTTCATTGAGCATATGATGTCATATTTACAACGTTTTTACTAATACGTCATATTTCGGCCAACTTTTGCCAAAAATACATATATTTTTTGTATCTTTAAGAACACACAAATAAAAAAAAATGCGAATGTTGGTCGCACAAGATTGTTTAAAGGGATATTGTCACAAATAAACACAAAAACAAGTACAAAGTTTTCTTTATCAGGGTTATAATAGACAAGGACTCGAAGCCAACAAAGGCGACTTCCGATGTCATAAACATCGCATTCGTGGTCACACTGTTCAGACTGAATGCAAATTCAGTCTGGTTCAACACGCCGAAAGCAAAGTATTAGAACTTCATGAAGTGGCGAGGTTTTGTTCGTGATTTTAGAGAGAAGTTCTTAGCCACTGACGGAAAAATATTACTTTGTAAACAGTGTGAAGCTAAATTTAGAGCAGTACCAACACTGTAATAACGACAAACGCAGCAACTGTCTGAAGTGAAGTGCTGAAAATGGCAGCCGACAAACGCTGTTATTTCAACAGATGGGTCCATCTTCAACGCTTCAGTCGTTCTTCAAGGACTCGTGTGTCTTGCAACATGAGATCGAAGAAACTGAGGAATCCAAGCAACTCCTCGAGTTCCAGATCAATCTACATTGAGAAAGAAATATTTATCCGTGTGCTGCATGGAGTTGCTCAACAAAATTTGAATCGGCGTTGCAGACCAGAAGGTATGGAGGCCCGTAGATGAAACCATCGACATTGGTGAGCGTTACGTTGCAAATGTTCTTTAAGTTGACGGACATGGAAAAATGTTCCTCCTAACGCGTGAAGCTCCCTCGAGGGTAAACAACCAGACAAGTGCCATTTTGCTTGGTAACTTCGTGAAGTTAGTGTGGCCGGATGGTGTGAATACAGACAACGTGTCGCTGCTTCGTACATGGCTAAAGCAGCCAAAGGGCTTCAGATTCTCTATCCCGGTATGGTGTACGTCACGTGCCTGGCACATGAGATCAAATTACACTGACGTGGGCAAATTAATTTCCTGTGCTAAGATAATCTATGTGAAAGCTATGCTACGGGTGCATAAATTCAAGGCATGAGCACCTCTCGAAGTCTGACAGGAAATCCAGAGAGATACTCTTCGTATAAAAAGTATACCAGTGGCAAGACGCAATCAGTACTCTCACTGCACGATAGCAATGGTGGTGTTGTGATGACAGAACTACTGCAACAGAGTCACAAAAACGGCTTTCCTAAATTCCTTCACAAAAGGAGACGGAGTAAATTTTCGAGAATTAGAATGAAGAACAACTACCAACACGAGTAACTTAGATGTAGACATCCTCCATGTATCGAAGCAGCTTAAAACTCTCAAGAAAGGCAAAGCCTCCTGTACAGATCGTATACGAGTCAGTCATTTCAGAAAATGTTGATACAATAGCTCCATTTTAGGAATCATATACAACTGCTCGCTCATAGAAAGATCCGTACCCAAAGACTGGAAAGTGGTACGAGTGAATACCTACGTGTGTATGGAGTATCGTCTCAGTTGTGAAAATGGATTCGAGATCTTCTGCCAGAAAGATCACAGTTCGTAATAACTGGCAGAATGTCGTCGATTGAAACAGAACGAATATCTGGCTTTCACCAAGGAAGTGTTACAGGCCCTCTGTTGTTCCTGATGTAAATAAACAATTTTGGAGACAGAGTAGCCCTCGTAGATTGTTTGCAGATGGTGCTGTCATTTAGCGTCTTGAAAAGTCATCAGATGATCAAAACGATTTACTAAAGATATCTGTACGATGTAAAAAGTGGCAATTGACTCTAAATAATGAAAAGTGTGAAGTCGTGCACAAAGTACTAAAAGAACCCGCTAAATTTCAGTTACACGATACGTCACACAAATTTAAAGGCTTTAAACTCAACCAAATACTTAGGGGTTACAATTAGGAACAAAATTAAAGCAATAACAGCCCTCGGTCGCAAATATTAAGTCTCTTGACCTGGTTTCGGCACTACTATGAGTGCTTTCATCAAAAGTAAAACATTCAAATTGGCTTGTCACGTATAAAACAAAAATCTAGCGATAAAGCTTTAGTCACAAAATTTTTAAAATAGAATACGTGGAAGGCAAGCCGCTACGGGCTGCTAACATATGTCGAGCAACAGATAGCATCAGACTCACGTTTTACTTCTGATGAAGGCACTCATAGTTGTGCCGAAACCAGGTCAAGAGACTTAATTTTTGCGACCGAGGGCTGTTATTGCTTCAATTTTACTTTGTAAGCGATCGCTGACCACGCAGCAATGTTTAAAACTTTAATTATGAATAACATAAAGCGGAAAGATCAAATACATAACGTTGTGAGGGAAGCAAACCGAAGACTACTAGTTATTGGTAGAACACTTGGAAAATGTAACATGTTTACTAAAGAGACTGTCTGTACTACGCTTGTATGTCCTTTTTTGGAGTATTGCTGTGCGGTGAGGGACTTCTCCTCAGAGTGTGAAAATATTTTGTTAACACCCACCTGGAAAGGGTGAAATGATCATCATAATGAAATAAGAGAAATCGCAGCTAGCACGGAAAGATTTAAGTGTTCGCTTTACCCTCGCGCTGTTCGAGAGTGGAACGGTAGAGAAGCAGCTTAAATGCAGTCTCGTGAAACCTCTGACAGACACTTAATTGTGAATTGCAGAATAATGATGCAGATGTCGGGTTCTTGGCTTAATGCTGCTAAGTATTATTGCACCAACTACACCAAAATAAAGACAATCTTTTCTGAGCTTGATAGAGATGAATCAAGTGCTATGAAAACTGAGAGAGATAGAGAAAGGTCTTTAGAGATACCCTGGATGGGAAATTGGCGTACGTCAACGCTAACTTTTCAGTGGCATCAAAAGCCATTTCACGACAGGAAGCTGCTCGTACTGAACTATGTGACGCCCTGGATACTGTGCAGCAAGTGCAGATATAGTCGGGTCGAGCTCGTGGTCGTGTGTCTGACAAAGTAAACTATAAATTGCAACGTGTACTCCAGCGGAAAACTGGAAATTTTACAATGTACAAAATTAGTGACAGTCTTTCTGGGACAGTCACAACATTTAAAGATAGTGAACCAAAGCTAGAAACTGAAGATTGACAGGATTTGGAATATTTTAAACAATTAGTATGCGGCAGTAAAAACGTGGTGTTATTATTTGGATAGGTTCTATGATTTTCACTTACTTGGTGCTTTGTTTTCTTTTTTTGGACACACAGCGACATTTCGAAAATAAGAGCCAGCTAGTTTCGAAGACTGCAAAAAGTATGTACTATACTCACAATTTGTTCAAAAATGAGTTTCGTGTTACATGGTACATAAAAATCAACAAATGTTTATAAATAAACTTATATGAGGGTATATTTTAGGTTTAAAGCCATATTTATATAATTTGTACGTCATGAATGCTTGCATATTCCGCTGACTTTTAGGTAGTTAAAATGCGGAATTTATTCGTCAGCGACTGAGAACAAGCTCGGATTAGGGAATGGTGTGGAAACAAGTAGCATCGCGTCATTTTGAAAGTAGCTATTGCGGAGTTTGCCTTAACCGATATAAGGAAATAACATAAAATCTAAATCTGGACAGCCCGACGAGGATTTGAACCGATGTTCAGTGTGCTGGCAATAGCGCCTCCTTGCTTGGTTGATCCTTTGAGCGAAATTACAATCAACGAATGCCTGAAACCGATCCATGGGTTGAAAACATTTGCGTTACACAGTGATCGCACATTTACCACCAGAGTTTTTAAAATTTGAAAACAGTAGATATTCTTCACAAAGAATCCACAATCTCTATTTATGCAAAATAGACTTATTTTCTGCCTTTGGATCATTGTTCATTTATATAGAAATTAACGGTTTCTGGCAAAGTCGCACAGCTTCTGATAGGGTTCTAGTCTTTATATTTACAAAGCTTAAACAATTTTATGACTTAATTACAATAAAAAAGTTCTGTAACACACTATATGAGGTGCGACAATAAAGTTTTGAGACTGATTTTCTTTGCAAGATGTGGCAAACCTGCAGGCTTGCGTAAGCACAATATCTTTGACCTTGGTCTATAAGCTGCTTCTAGTCCAAGTGGCATATCGATGCAACTGCTCAGTCATGAGTTGTGCTGTAATAAGTTAACACGTGTTTGTGTCTCTCGTCACGAAAATGGAACTGCATAATATTGCGCAAAGTTATACCATTTCTTTTTGCATTAAACTGGGTGAAAACGCGACGACAACTTACGGTTAGCTTCAAAAGGCTTTTGAAGAGGAGGTTATGTCAAGAGTTCAAGTTTTTCGTTGGCATAAAATGTTTAGTGAAGGCAGAACGAATGTTGAAGATGAAGACCGCAGTGGACGACCATCAACCTCACGGACCGATGTCAACTTGGCCAGGGTGCGTGAACTCTTATGATCTGACCGAAGATTATCCTTGAAAATGATTGCAGAAGAACTGAACATCAATCGAGAAACTGTTCGTCTAATAATAATTAAAGACTTGGTATGAGAAAGATTTGTGCAAAAATGGTCCCCAAAAATCTCACATCACAACAGCTAGAAACACGGAAAAATGTGGCAGCCGATCTGTTAGAGCAAACAGAAATCAATCTAGAATTGTTGAGCCGTGTTATCACTGGTGATGAAAGTTGGTTTTTTCAGTCCGAACCAGAGACGAAACTGCAAAGTTCGCACTGGTGCTCAAAGACCAAAAAAAAGCTCGCATGTCAAAGTCAAAAGTGAAATGCATACTTGTGTGCTTCTTTGATTTCAAGGGAATTTTTCATAAAGAGTGGATGCCTCCTGGGTAAACAGTTAACCTATACTACTACAAAGAAATTTTCGAAAGAATTCGTAAAAGAGTTCTTCGTGTCCGTGTCATCATTGCTGATAATTGGATTCTGCATCACGATAATGCGCCACCCCATACTGCTCTGTCAGTACAGCAATCTTTAACCTCAAAATAAATTTCAGTACTACCACGGCCACCTTATTCACCAGATATCGCTCCGTGCGATTTTTTTCTATTTCCAAGAGTCAAAACGTCGGTCAAGGGACACCATTTTCAAACAACACAAGATGTCCAAAAAGCTGTGACGAGGGTCTTGGAGAATATTACAGAATATGAGTTCCAGAAATGTTACCATCAATGGCAGAAGCGCTGGAAAAAGTGTGTGCAATCAGAAGGGAACTACTTTGACAGAGACAGCACTAGACTAAAACGGTAAGCCACATTTTTTTTTTCACATCAGTCTCACTACTTTATTGTCGCGCCTCGTATGTCGTAGGTACATCTACATCTACATCTACACATTCTCCGTAAGCTACCGTACGTTGCGTGGCGGAGGATGGCCTGTATCACCGCTAGTCGTGTCATTTCCTGTACCACTCGCAAATAGAGTGGCGGGAAATCGGATATCTATGAGCATTTGTACGAGTCCTAATTTCTTTCAACTTATATTTGCGGTCATTACTCCAAACATACGCTTGTGACAACATAATCGTTCTTGTCAGCTTCAAATGCTGGTTCTTTAAATTATCTCATCAGCTTTCCCCGAAAAGAACGTCGCCTTCCCTCCAGAGATTCCCATTTCGGTTCCGGAAGTATTTCCTAACACTGTGTTGTTCGAACCTACCGGTAACAAATCTAGTAACCTGCCTCGCACTTAGTTAATTCCCTTAACCCGGCCTGGTGAGCAACCGAAACACTCGAGCATTACTCAGGAATAGGTCACACTAGGGTCTCCTTTACAGATGAACCACCCTTCCCGAAAATTCTTTCCATAAACCCAAGCCGGTTATTCGCCTTCCAAAGCTTTTTAATATTTTTGTTGTTTATCGATTGGTGTACAGTGGTTCAGCGAGGTTAAAGAAAATTATGAGTTTTACAAGTCCGATGATTTTAATTTTCGTACCTGATTAATTGATCTAAACATAGTTTTTTAAAGGTAAGTGTTAGTGTGCTGCAACGTCTGTGTATTGTCGGGTTCACGGTTATTGCGATGCTACAGTAATCGCAGCACGTTTTGTAGCGTTAAGAATATTCTGTCAGAATTATTGACATACTGATTTCGATACCGTATGTTCAATAATCGCAGCAACATTTGTATCTGCAGGCATGATTCAAAATGTCGTAGTTGTACCCCCAATAGTTGATTATGAGCGTCTTTGCAATAACCAAACTATTTTGAAGTTCGTCCGCGTGGACGGGGGACGGTATTACTTAAAAATTATCGTAGTTCATTTCAAGCAATTACATTATTCAGTCAGTGTATTTCCGTGAAAGATCAGTACCAACTTTAATCATTTTATCCATAAATAATTCCATACCAAAAATGTTGTGTATGAGTTAGTTGTCGTTGCCATTCTCGACAGTGGCTTGCACAGAACAGAGTGTGATGTTACAAAATAGAAGTGATGTTGCTATTCAATGGAAAGTTGGAAATTGAGATTTAACTAACTGTTTTATCAATCACAATTGGCGTAAGAATCATGGATTGACCATTGTCATAAAATATTGCATTATGAGATGTGAATAGTTTTTACTTGCGGTTTCGCGTGGCTTGAGGCAGTCACAACTAGCGTGCTGTTGAATAAGAAATTGCGTTATCGTCTTTCTAATTACTTCATGATCGTAGATGCGATCATACCCGGTTGTGAAGTTATTGTTATGACAAAACAATTTCCTAAGGGACCAGAAAGTTCTTAAGGGCACAAAAACAACTGTAACATCACACAAAAGAGAAATTCAATATTAAAGCTGATGCAAGAAGACGATAAAACAGTTTTCTTTTTATCAATGTAACACGCACATTGGACTGCTGATCTTGGAGTCTGTAATATTAGCAAAATGCATAATTAAAATGAAAATAATACTGAGGAGATAATAGGAATGAGCACTGCTAAATGATTCAGTATTCCCAGAACAAATATTTATTATAACTAAAACATATATCGTACCTTAAGCTTAATACTACAATGACGGTAGATTTTTTATGTCCGTATCATGTCCATTGAGCGCTCTTTTATATAGCCATTGTCCTCTTGAGTCGCTCGTGCTTCGTCACGGTAAGTTACAACAGTTCTTCTTCCTACACTTCACTCAAAACTTAGACGGAACACGTTTTTATTTATTTAGTAAAAATAATTAGATCAGACCGCCACAAATCTGCGTCCGTCTTACTTCAGAAAAACAGTACAAGTCTTTTTAGCGCTGAAGGCTTCATTTGTTCTCCAGCGAACAAAATAGTGAAGGATCGCATATCCATCCGTACTTTTCTGTTTATATTGCCGCCCAAAGACGACTAATTACATTATCTAGAAAATTCCACCGTCGCCATGCGACGCCTTATTATATATTAATCATTCTTTACAAACAAGTATTTGCCTTCTGGCTGAAAGTATTAACTACTCGTGTTTGCTGTTTTAATGAAGTCAAAAATAGCGAATATCACATTGCCTCCCATGAGGAGAGAGGGAATGCCGAAGGATTACCTCGATCCTCATGTCCTCATGAGATATTCGTGATTTTTGGTGTGACATTTACATAACGTTACTGGCGTACAAAGTACATAAATTGAAATCACATTTATAAACATATATCAGATATTTATCATTTTTCAAAATAAAGTTTTTCATTCTTTGTTCATCAGTCACTTCATTCCATAATACCAAAATTAACATTTATGTGCATATTTAAGTTTGGTCCATATTTGCTTATAACAATAAGTGAACGTTCATTTCGCACTTCAGGGGATAGAATTCAGGAATTACTTTCTCTTGAGCTTAACAACTAATACATGAGTACAGTGAGTGCTTATTTTCACTAAACTAGAGTGGACAATGTTCGAGCATCTGTTGACTCCTTGTGGTTCAATTACAGTTTAATAACGTAGCACTACACTTCGTGATGCTTTCACTTTCTGTGTTAGCTGTCTACGGCGTTCATCATGCAGTACATCTGTCCTTTCCACTGTGGTGCCAGGAATTCAAGTGGCTTCCCGGGTTTTTATTTACAATATGAAACAGAAGAAGTGGAAAATTATTAGTATGACTTACAAGCTACTGGATACATTTATTAAGGATCGGGACTGGTCTGGAGTTTAGGGTCTTCCTATAGTGCACATTCATTTTCTTTGTCCATCAAGAGACAGGATTATAATTCATTTTAGCAGTGTTCAGGAGTGCCGGTATTAATGGCTTTAAGGTCTGAGTAATCTAACAATCTACTTCTCACTCATCTTAACTTTAACTCAAGAAAATTGCATAATTTACATATGAAAATGTAGTCACACAAGTGTACAAATGTCTTTCCTCCAGTATGTACGATGGAAGTCATGGCGGTTAGCAGTTTAAAGTTTTTATTGTTTCGTCACCCACACGTCAGCCACTCACAGCGGCTGCACAGTGTTGCGTGAGCTCCAACACTCAGTATCCGTTCGCGCTCAGGCTGTAACAGAGCTGGTGGTCGTCGAGTGCTCCTTTTTTTTTTTTTGTGAACTTCGTATCACACGAGTGCATCGATACAAACACCTCGCGCGCGTTTTCCATCGGAGGAGCCAGACACTGAAGCTGCCTCCATACTTCTCTGTCAACTGCCTCCCATGAGGCTCACAGGTAAGTGACGACGAATGTTTTAGCTGTCGCTGCACTTAGAACAACACTGAACTTTGCGTTGCACCTGTTGTCGTAGCCTTGACTTCTTTTTTTTACACTTGCAGTACAACACTACCACTAGTATACAGTGAACAGTTATTTTTATTATGCACGTCGCACTTTAGTGTGCATCTTCACACAGCATTCGTGCTTAGTTCCTTCGCCGATAGAGTTCATTTACAAAACAACCAATTTTGCACGTTTCCTCCACTGGTATAGAAAGACTTATATTCTACTATTTACAAAATATCACTTACGAGCTAATATTTACAATTAATGGTCACTCCTTTTGTTAAGTCCAGTGAACAACTGCTTTATGAATGGACTCTTTATATCTCAAGATTTGCTTTCACTAGTGAACCTAAAAATATTCTTTCAAACTTTCTTTTAAGTGCTCATCTCCTCATTATGAAAACTACAGGTTTCGCAACACTCGTTGCATTTATTCTTTAGTGCACCCAAGATCATTTTCTACTGCCACGCAGCATATCTACTACTTAACGAGTACACATTTAACGCTGAATCTTTTTTTTTATTTTTGTGCTTTCCTTTGTGCTTGCCAAATTTTTTTTATATTTGAGGGCAGACTGGATAACAATAGTTCTCCCTCTTCGCTTCATGTACTCAGCAATCGTTCTCTGTTAAAAAAAAATAGGGTAACGCGTGTCTACTATTTTTTTTTTTTTTTTTTTGCATGAATGGAATTACCGACAGTTCACTGGGTTTACGCAACCGGTCCATAACAAACATTACCAAAGCTAGCGAAGTTCATCACGCTACGTGTCTCATTTCTCATAAGCACTGCTTTGCTTCGAAGCACACGTGCCTTTTACAAGTCGACCCTTGGTCTGGGTTAATGAACCAGGATCAAAAGGAACGGGCAGAAGGAAAATGGATTTCATAAGAGGAGTGTCTTAGGAGACATTTTTGCAATAAAATCTGCATGTAAATAAAATTATCTTAATAAACATAGGCACATATATAAACTTCAACCTCCTTCCTTACAGCATGCTTTGCTACTTCTACGTCTTACTCAGGTTATAGTCAATATTAAGTTTAAATATCACTGCATTGCTTGTTCTTTAGATTAGCCTTCAATTAGGGTATTGAATGGTCGCTAGATTACACTACAGATCTTCTGAAGATCTTTACTTGGACTTATTTATGATACAGGTGGCTTGCTGTGTGGTTATTTAGTACCTCGATTCTATTGAAATCAATTCGTCAGCTAACATTCCTCATATACTCTTTACCTTGGGCTCCGATCACAGGGAAATAGTTTACTTTCATAGCAATTAATGGCCTCGTGGAGTACTTACGCTACATTATTGATGCTTCATGGTTTGCCTCCATTTGTACTGTATTTCACCTTACTTAGTTTACTACAGCTTTTTGTCTCCTTGCGTGAACACATGCGGGTTACCACTTGTTTTTCCATTTAACAGCACGCTTTAACTGAACTTTAAGCTATTTCTTCTACTCCTGTCCACTGTCTGGACTGTTTGACCATGTACCTTTTTTTTTTTTAAGCAGGTAATTTGGGCTTTTACTACAGAACTTCAAGTACTTACATTACTAAAAATAAATCTATAAATATTCTTGTACCTTGAGAGAAGTGCTTATTTACGCATCCTTCTCCATTTCTCACCTTTACATATTTATATAGCTCCGGGCAATCGCCTCGCAAGCATTTTTTTTTTCTTAATACTAACTTAAAATTAAATTGAAATTCTTGGTGCAACCCCTATTTCCTGCTTCAGCTTGTTGAAGAAATATCAGTTCAATGTCCATCACTATAAACAATTTTTCCATACATAGCATTTAATACTTAAAGTTTACATGTAGTAGCCGTTACCATGTAGTCAGTGCGCTGTCCAACACAATACTTATCATTAACAGTTCACACAAGGAAATTTCCAGTACGTAAGAAGCAAGAAACCAAAACAGATTCTATCTGCAGTTGAGGCTGTGTCTGTAAACCAACTCTCTGTTTCAATGGACCAGTCGCTCGCGATATGGAGCAGCCCTGAATCGGCAATGATAAAACTTTTGAAACAGAAGACACCTGTCTGAAGAGACATGATGACATCACATTGATGTTTGCTCCTGCATCAACAATGGCTGTGAAAGGAATGTTGGCAATATAAATCTTAATCGAAGCTTGGACCTGTTCATCATAAATGTCATTAATGTCTTGAGCTTCTAGGTCAGGTGCAAGGTCATCTCGTAAGTCGGTCTCATGGTCGTACCGTATCGCATTAACATACTCAGAATCAGAGTATTCGTTAGTACCCCCACCAGTGGAACCGGCAGCGACCTCTAGGAGGCTGAAAGGTGCTGCCTCTAATTTTCCGCAGGATGTTTAACCTGTTTGTCATTCATGGCCTTAAGTGTTTGTTCCGTTTCATATTGGTGCTGGTTATGTGGTACAAATGCCGGTGTAAAGGGGTCAAATCCACTGGGTGCATTCACTTGTGAATAGAATACTTGAGAAGGCTGATGTCGCCCGATCTTTTGGTTGCCGGCAAAACCATTTCCTTGTGAAGGAAAGTTCGCATTTGGTGCCATTTGAAAATTGTTCCGCGGTCCTCTATCCTGTGAATAGTTGTTCTTATGTTGTGCTGGGTGGCCTCCGCCTTGCCCATGCCACTTGCTATATTTCGACCTATAACTTTGATTGTACACTGGCCCATTTGAAAAATTACCACTAGTTTGTGGAGAATTTCCATACTGCTCAGGCGCAGAATTAAAGGGTGGGTTTCCGTACTGATGTTGTACCTGGTGGTTGTAAATTGGGTGGTATCTCTGCTGATTACTGTAATTGGTTTTCTGCTTCCGTTTAAAGTTATTGCCGTTTGCGTTTTGATAACCGCTGGCAGGTTGGTAACAGCGGTCGCAGTAGCTCGCTCTCTCCTTGGGCGCATTGTTGTCCGCGTGCGATGCATTCTGCTGGCTGCCAGGGAAGAATTTGCCGCTGCCAACCTTGGAGCGCACATCCTCGCTAATTAAATCTAAGGAATCCAGCACAGAAAGGAATACATCCGTGTCTTCTTCGGACACATTTACTAATTTCTCTCTAATAGACACAGGGAGTTTGCTTTTGAGAATCATAATTACGTCCTTGGAAGAAATCGGAGAATCCCAGAATTTAATTTTTGCTAGATACTTCTCAAAGTATCGCCGGAGACTTCCATGCTTCTCATTGAAAATTTCCGCACCATACACCTCCTTCCTTAATCTTTGCTGTACCCCATTACTCCAAAATTTTGCCAAGAACATTTTCTCAAACTCTTCATAATTCCTACACGTGTCTACCATTTCCGTTCCCCATAATGCTGCATCACCAGAAATAAAGCCAGTGACGAACTGAATACGCTGTCTGTCTGTCCAGCTCCTGGGAAATATGCCGGAAAAATTCTTTAGGAACACGATGGGGTGTATTTCTCGCTTCTGCGGATGAAAAACAGGAAAAGTGCGATGCTTAATCACACTTTCCTCTTGCATTAAACTCACAATTGTGGGCGGATCATTTAGTTTCCCTACTCGGGACTCAACAGGACTGTTGTTTTGCATGTAATCAGGCGGTGAACGATAAGGAGTTGACTGAAATTCGTCACCGTCTAAAGAGTTGTTCCCTATAGTTTGCGTATGCGTGTATGGATTTTCTACCCAGTTTCTCAGCATTCTGACTTCGTCCACTACTTGCTGCTTCCACTCGGGAAGATCCCGTGTAAGTGTCCTCCGAATCTGTCCCAATTCGGAAACCACTGTGTCTCCCGACTTACCAGGGGCAGCTAAGATTTCATAAGTTACATCCTTGACAGTCTCCCTAAGCTCCTCCCTGACCTTCTTTTCGATAAAAATATCTTTACCCTTTATCCATTCACCGTAGTGTTCCGACAATGCCTCCGCGTGTGCTTTCACGGTGCTCTTAACCTGTTCTTCAATATTGATTGAGTCTATCTGCCTCGACAGATCCTCCACTACACCTTCAATGTCAGATACTGCATTTCTAACTGAGTTTATTTCTTTGGTAGCTGCCTGAATTTTTGTGTTTAATGTTCCAGATACTTCAGCTATTTCACTTTTCACCTGTTTCTGCATTTTCTGAATTTGATCACTGATCTTAGTTTGCACCTCACCCAAATGGGTATTTAATTCAGCCGTAATTTCTTTATGCAGATCTGTTTTGATTGTGCCTAGCTGTGTTTTTAATGATTCGCTTACAGCATCTAATCGGGCGTTAACAGTCTCATTTTGTGTTTTTATAGTCTCATTTTGTGTTTTTACTGATTCGCTTACAGCATCTAATCGGGCGTTAACAGTCTCATTTTGTGTTTTTACTGATTCGCTTACAGCATCTAATCGGGCGTTAACAGTCTCATTTTGTGTTTTTATAGTCTCATTTACTGCGTCAAACTGTTGTTTCAGCATTTCCATTAACGCACCGAGGTCATTTGTAGCTGCAGCGGGAAGAATTTGGACTTTAGGGTCACTTTCCCCTGTTACAGACATGGTTAGTTCAGTTTCCACACGGGAACCTACCGTTCGCGATCGTAAAGGGTATGGAATACTATTAACGTCTTCACTCCCGTCTCCTGTTGTCGCCTGTCTCTGTTTACTATCTGCCATTTTCGTTAGTAAATCACGTGCTACGTAAGGCTTTCGTCGTTTGTCAGTGACGTGGTGAGTCCGCTAAGAGCACCACTCTCGCATGAGCAACAAATGAAATTCTATCTGGCAAGAAGACAAGATGGAACCTAAACGTTTCAGACAAATGAATGAAGATGCTCTTCACTGCAAATTGCGCACACTATCCACCATGTTGAAAATGTAATACAGCTATACTAACAATGGGGAGAAATAATTTCTATTATCAGACTACGAAGAATTTTACTTTGAAAGATAAAATAAAGCAGATTTTCTATAGCGGGAAGGAGATAGAAAGGATGTGGATCGACTTGGAAAAGCAACGTTGCTACTGAAGCACTACACTGCGTATGCAAAATTCTGACTTACTTTTTGATGGCTTGAATACCGCTATGTTGTCTCAGCAAATTCACGTCTCTTTTCTTTTCTTTTCTCTCGGTAATTAAACTGCATTATTGACCGTTATTCTCACAGAGATACGATGTGTACATGAAACGACAGAACATTTATTAACACAAACACATAGAAAATTTTCCAAGAATTTGATCTAATTTTTGGTCAAGTCCCTGTTCGGGCGCCAAGTGTGATGTTACAAAATAGAAGTGATGTTGCTATTCAATGGAAAGTTGGAAATTGAGATTTAACTAACTGTTTTATCAATCACAATTGGCGTAAGAATCATGGATTGACCATTGTCATAAAATATTGCATTATGAGATGTGAATAGTTTTTACTTGCGGTTTCGCGTGGCTTGAGGCAGTCACAACTAGCGTGCTGTTGAATAAGAAATTGCGTTATCGTCTTTCTAATTACTTCATGATCGTAGATGCGATCATACCCGGTTGTGAAGTTATTGTTATGACAAAACAATTTCCTAAGGGACCAGAAAGTTCTTAAGGGCACAAAAACAACTGTAACATCACACAAAAGAGAAATTCAATATTAAAGCTGATGCAAGAAGACGATAAAACAGTTTTCTTTTTATCAATGTAACACGCACATTGGACTGCTGATCTTGGAGTCTGTAATATTAGCAAAATGCATAATTAAAATGAAAATAATACTGAGGAGATAATAGGAATGAGCACTGCTAAATGATTCAGTATTCCCAGAACAAATATTTATTATAACTAAAACATATATCGTACCTTAAGCTTAATACTACAATGACGGTAGATTTTTTATGTCCGTATCATGTCCATTGAGCGCTCTTTTATATAGCCATTGTCCTCTTGAGTCGCTCGTGCTTCGTCACGGTAAGTTACAACAGTTCTTCTTCCTACACTTCACTCAAAACTTAGACGGAACACGTTTTTATTTATTTAGTAAAAATAATTAGATCAGACCGCCACAAATCTGCGTCCGTCTTACTTCAGAAAAACAGTACAAGTCTTTTTAGCGCTGAAGGCTTCATTTGTTCTCCAGCGAACAAAATAGTGAAGGATCGCATATCCATCCGTACTTTTCTGTTTATATTGCCGCCCAAAGACGACTAATTACATTATCTAGAAAATTCCACCGTCGCCATGCGACGCCTTATTATATATTAATCATTCTTTACAAACAAGTATTTGCCTTCTGGCTGAAAGTATTAACTACTCGTGTTTGCTGTTTTAATGAAGTCAAAAATAGCGAATATCACAAGAGGATAGTGTAAATGTGACAAACAATGTTTTTTGGTCGATACTTCAGTCTACTCACTGACTGTAGAATCACATGAAAGAATGCGCATTACAGACCACAGTAAACAATTTCCGCCATTTTCTACTGTTTTTGTTGTTGCTAGGCATGAGGTTGTGTTTTGTGAGATATTTGTAAATGTTTCGAGCTATACATGTTTACGTGCTATTTTGAGTATGCTGTTAATTCTTCAGTTATAGAATTTTATAGTAAGTACAGTTCTATATATTTTTAACATTATTTATATAATGTGTGAACGGCTGAGCCATACTCTGTCGGTAATGCATCACTTAGGCCTTTTACCATGCAGCATTTGATATTTGCAGATCAATTTTGTATAATTAGTGCCTTAAAAACTTACCTGTCATGAAAATGGAAATTTGTGTTAGTTTCTTATAGCTACAGTTTCAAAGTTTGTTGAACGTGAAACCGTTTTTGCTGATGTTTCTGCTTAGTTCGATTTCACTTATTATTGGTGTGTCATAATTTAACACAGAGATGACTAAATACAGTGTTGACAATATTTTCTCGCTTGCAACGCTTTAAAATTTGTTCCTAGGTACACGATGGTATTAGTAATTTTGATATTTTCAGAAAAAGACTGCAACACTGGATTCTGAAGGTCATTGTTTAAAAATGCATTAAGAAAATATATTACATTTAAATCAGGGACGAAAGTCTGAAATTTGTTCCATGGTTCAAAACTCTCCCCTATATGTTTCCCCATTTTGATTCGGTGCTATTAGAATAAAATAATCCTGTTCCCGGAAATCGACTATGCGATCAGACGGTCAAATGGTTTAACAGATCGGAAATTGCGGGACGTTACAAATTTCACGGCAATCGGACGACTAATATGTGTTATTGCAACAGGTACCTCTGCAGATACTCAGTTGAATCGTGCGCTTAAATCACCTTACGCACAGGTCCCTACACGCATAGGGAACTATATTTAACAGTTCTTTTGAAATGGTTAAAGCCATTCTACATAAACGAAGAATATTATATCATGTACAGAAAGCTTATGGTCCCTGCTTTGTCTCTCTGACTCTAACATAGCTCATCCCACAAAGCCCGTAAGTCTGTTTTTTCACCTACTTCTCATTACGTATGTTTAAATTACCTACATATTTAAATTAAATAAATTTGCTACTAATAACTACCATTCATGTATCGCACTGTGATCCTCAGACTGTTCAAAATTTATGATTCTTCATACTTAGATTGACCAAACTGATTACCCTGAAAATTCCATTACTGTCGCAACTCTTTCCTCTTATCACTTTCAAACTATTTATTCTTCTTGTCGGCATTTTTGGACCGCATCCCAACCGCCACTATCGACCACTGGCCACCGAATGACTCACTCCAACGTCTCACAAGCACGCACTCTCTGCCTGGGATTTCCCAGCTGTTGGTACACAACTGCAACAACCAGAACCTTCAACAATACAGACCGTTGATATCGCAGCCACGGGAAATGACCCGCTAATAGCTGTCTTTAGTAAGCGTATCGACAACGGCATCCTTGGACATCGTACGACTATGTACATAAGACGTCGAATAAAGGCTCTCCCCGTAGAACAAAGGCTTGCTTCTCTGCCAGTTGTACCCCACCTTCTCTGCTGAGAAAAATAAAAGAACCTGCACGGTAATGCAATGTATAACATACGTAGTGTTTTCTACTGTTGCTGACGTGAACTGCAATGAGAGTACAGGAAAATTCTAGTACTTGAGGTAGCCATTCAAGACGTTTTAGATCAACTTATCAAGCTGGCCTAATTCGTTTAAGTAGGAAAATGCATGGCGAGGAGAATGAATGTAAAGAACGTGTAAATGTAATTTAATGTAACTGATCTCAGAAAAGTGAACAAGTAACAGAGGCAGTGAGAATACATAGCCAAACGGTAAGGAAATTTATCAAAATATAAATCGCAAGACACTTACAAAGAATCAGTAGTAGGGAGTATGTCTAAACTGACTATATCACCATTCGCATGAAGTAACGGCAAGTGGGATCTGTTCCGAGTCTCGAAACATACTCGCCTCACAAAAACACAAATAGCCGATAGCTACAAGTCAGACGCAAGTCCAACACGTGAAAGTTATAGCAGTTTCGTAGTGCGAATCAACAAAAAATCAAGTATGAATCACAGGTATGTTGTGAACTATTTCATTTATGCATTTACTTGACACAGTCAAGCAACATGTCACGTTCTTTACATTCATTCTCCTCGTCATGCATTTTCCTACTTAAACGAATTAGGCCAACTTAATAAGTTGATCTTAAAATTCTTGAATGGCTACCTCAAGTACTAGAATTTTCCTGTTCTCTCATTGCAGTTCACGTCAGCAACAGACGTATATTACACATTCCATTACTGTGCAGGTATTTTTTTTCAGTAGAGAAGGTGGGGTACAACTGGCAGAGAAGCAAGCCTTTATTCTACGGAGAGCGCCTTTATTCGACGTCTTATGTTTCGAGTAAGACAGAAACAAACTGGGCGCACATTCCCATTGGATTGCAAACGGCTAGAATCCACGTTGATTGAACACTGTCATGCCTGGTGGTTTGATATGATTGCTCATATTCACATGAACTCAGTTTTGGATTACTAGGACAAATGTAAGGATTTAGAAACATATTTCACTACGGGAAAAGTAGATACCGCCTACATGAAAACTAAACAGGCTTCCGGAGAAACAGCAGCAAACCAGTCTTAAACAACGAAGGGAAAGCTGAAAGGAGGGACATTAAGTGAAAGGTCACGTTATAGAAATCGAGGCGGATATAATACTGCGGGAAGAATTTAACAGAGCACTGAAAGACCTAAGTCGAAATAAGGCCCCCGGGAGTAGACGACATTCCATCAGAACTACTGACAGCCTTGGGAGAGACGCCATGTCAAGACTGTTCCATCTTGTGTGCCAGATGTATGAGACATGTGAAATACCCTCAGAGTTCAAGAAGAATGTAGTAATTCCAATTCCAAAGAAAGCAGGTGCTGATAGCTGCGAATATTACCGAGCTATCACTTTTATAAGTCATGGTTGCAAAATACTAACACGAATTCCTTACAGAAGAATGGAAAAACAGGCATACGACGACCTCTGGGACAATCAGTTTGGATTCTGTAGAAATGTTGGAACAAGTGAGGCAATACTGAACCTACGACATATCTCAGAAGATAGGTTAAGGAAGGGCAAACCTACGTTTACAGCATTTGCAGACTTAGAGAAAACGTTTTACGACGTTGACTGGAAGACTCTCTCTAAAATTCTGAGGGTAGCAGCGGTAAAACATAGTGAGCGAAAAGCTATGTACAATTTGTACAGAAACACGAGAGGCGATACCGAACCTACAACCTATCTTAGAAGATAAGTTGAAGGAAAGGCAAACCCACATTTACAGAATTTGGAGACTTAGAGAAAGCTTTGACAACGTTGGCTGGAATACACCCTCTGAAATTCTGAGGGTAGCAGTGGTAAAACATAGTGAGCGAAAAGCTATGCACGATTAGTACGGCAGTAATGAGAGTGGCATGAAATGCATGCAGCGGTTGAGAAGGCAGTGAGGCAGACTTGTATCCGCTGTTATTCAATCTGCACATGCATCAAGTAGCAAAGGAAATAAAAGAAACATTTGGAGTGTTAATTAAAGTCCAAGGAGAAGAAATAAAAACTTTGAGGTTTGCCAGTGACATTGTAATTCTGTCAGAGACAGCAAAGAACTTGGAAGAGCAGCTGAATGTGATGGACAGGATCTTAAAAGGAGGATATACGAGTAAGATGAACGTCATAAAAGCAAAGCAAGGATAATGAAATGTAGTCGAATCAAATCAGGTGATGCTGAGGAAATTAGATTAGGAAATGAGACACTCAAAGTAGTACATGAGTTTTGCTATTTGGTTAGTAAAATAACAGATGATGTCTGAAGTAGAAAGGACAGAAAACGTACATTGGCTATGGCAAGAAAAGCGTTTCTGAAGAAGAGAAAATTATTAACATCGAATGCAGATCTAAGTAAGGAAGCTTTTTAAGTATTTGTCTAGTGTGTAGCCATGTATGGAAGCGAAACAATGGCGATAAACAGTTCAGATAAAAAGAGAGTACAAGCTTTTGAAATGAAGTGCTAGAGAAGAATGCTGAAGATTAGATGGGTAGATCACGTAACTTATGAGGAGGTACTGAATAAAATTGGGCAGAAAGGAAATTTATGGCGCAATGGCTAGAAGACGGGCTCGGTCCATAAGACACATTCAGGTACAGCATTGTATCGCCACTTTAGTACTGGAGGGAAGTGTGTGTGTATGTGTGAGGAGGGGAGGCGAAATCGTAGAGGGAGACCAAGATATAAGTCCAGGCCTTGGTGCCTGTAATCTGCTCTAGAAAAGCTGGCGGAGTGGCGTGACCATCTTCAGGGCATACCCCCTTCCTTCTCTCCAGCTGTAACTGGGTGGCCCACACCCACCTGCACCCTGTCGGCGCGCCGGGCGACGCCCACGACGGTGACGCCGTGCCGGAGCAGGGCGCGCACCACTGCGGCGCCGATGCCCGCGCTGGCGCCAGTCACCACCGCCACCCGGCCCCGCCAGCGATCCATCAGTCAGCCCTCTGGTCTCCGCTCTCGTCTGGGCTGGTCTCGGCTCGTCGTCTGGCCTCCAGGCGCAGCGGGCCGCTCTTATATACGGCGCTGCGCCATCCGCGGAGGTGAGGTGGGAGGTTCTGCGGGACACAGAGCTTGCGACAACTGGCAGGTGGAGCGCGTGACGTCACGAAGTTGGTCCGCGAGAAGGCGAGTTTTAATTGAATTCCCGCTATAATCTCGGCAATTCCGGCACTTACGGTCGCGTCTTGATCCCATAAACTATGGTGGTGGGCTCCATGTTGATGATGGTGAAGCTATAATTCATAAATTAAGATTCACTAGATAGGTTTGTATTTGTATTTGTATTTTAACCGGGGACCTAGAAACGATGAAGAGGCTCCGTCCCCTCCGCAGCTGCAGTGGTCCACAACCCCACGACGACTACCGCAGTCCACTTCACCCTCCGCCGGCCCACACCGAACTCATGGTTATTGTGCGGTTCGGCCACCTCCCAGGTAACGTCTCACACCAGACGAGTGTAACCCCCATGTTTGCGTTGTAGAGTAATGGTGGTGTACGAGTACGTGGAGAGCTTGTTTGCGCAGCAATCGCCGACGTAGTGTAACTGAGGCGGATTAAGGGGAACCAGCCCGAATTCGCCGAGGCAGATGGAAAACCGCCTAAAAACCATCCACAGACTGGCCGGTTCACCGGACCGGACCTCGACACAAATCCGTCGGGCGTATTCGCACCGGGCACCAGGCGCTCCTTCCCGCCCGGAAAGCCGCGCGTTAGACCGCACGACCAACCGGGCGGGCACTAGATAGGTTTACTGCAACCTGCTTCCTTCTAAGCACATATGAATTCTTACACCTAATATATATACTCCCTTGCTACATACGACAAACAACATAGATCCCTCCATGGATTCAATTTGAGTTTGCAAAGCATCTCCGTAACACTTAAGTGTTGTGCTAACCTACTGGTAACAAATCTAGCAGCCCGCCTCTGAAATGCTTCAGTGTCTTCTTTCAATCCGACCTGGTGCGGATCCCAAGCACTGGAGCAGTACTCAAGAATAGGTCGCACCAGCGTCCTATATGCTGCTTCCTTTACAGGTGAACTAATCTTTCCTAAAATTCTCCCAATAAACCGAAGTCGAACATTCGCCTTAGCTACCACAGTTCCCGCATGCTCGTTCCATCTCATATCGCTTTGCAACGTTACGCCCAGATATTTAAACGACTTGGCTTTGAAAGAACGACACTAGTAACACTGTAATGAAATATAATAGTTTTATCTTCCTCCTCATCTACATTAACTTACAGTTTTAGATTTAGGGCCATCTGCGTTTCGTCATACCAACTAGAAATTTTGTCAAATTCGTCTTGTATCTCCCTACAGTCACTCAACTTTGACACCCTGTCGTACACCACGGCATCATCAACCAACAATCGCAGAATGATGCCCACCGTGTCCGCCAAATCATTTATGTATAGAGAGAACAACAGCGGTCCTATCATACATTCCTGGGGCACTCCTCACGATACTCCTCTCTCTGATGATCACTCGCCGCCGAGGACAACATACTGGGTTCTATTACATTTGAGACAGACCCTCTACAAAACAAAATTGGTCACTAACGACAAATGTGTGGTATCAGACTCTGTAACGAAACTGAAAGTAATTTGTGAATTTAATTGTATTTAAAGTGTATCTGTGTTGGTTAAAAACAGTCTTGGTTGCAATTTTAGTTTTTTTTTATTTTTCAACGACGCGTTTCGCCTTATTTAGGCATTTTCAGGTTATCTTTTCAGGTGGACGCGAGTGACACCAAGATCTGCATAACGCATAAAATTCTGTTACTCGCTCCTGTGAACGGAAATGCGTTATGCAGATCTTGGTGTCACTCGCGTCCACCTGAAAAGATAACCTGAAGATGCTTACATAAGGCGAAACGCGTCGTTGAAAAATAAAAAAATAAAATTGCAAAAATGCTTCAAATGACTCTGAGCACTATGGGACTTAACATCTGAGGTCATCAGTCTCCTAGACTTAACTAACCTAAGGACATCACAAACATCCATGCCCGAGGCAGGATTCGAACCTGCGGCCGTAGCTGTCCCGCGGTTCCAGACTGAAGGGCCTAGAACCGTTCGGCCACTGCGGCCAGCTAAAATTGCAACCAAGACTGTTTTTAACCAATACTGTAAGCACTGGTTTGCTGTATGCCAAATATGGATTGGAAGAATTTCTGTATCTATGTTGTTTCGTGACTTCTGTGATAGACCTGACATTCATTTCTGTAGAACAAACGTGTTCTAGGCATTTAGAGCATTTCATGAACGTACAAGTCAAATAGAAACCTCTCAAAATGACTTTTTCTTAAAATCTCTAAGTGGGTGCTAAAAATGTAAAAGCCCGCTTCTGTAGCTGGGTCGTCAGCGCGGCTGACTGCCATGCAGAAGACCCGGGTTTGATTCCTGGTGCTGCTAGATATTTTTCATTGGTGAGAAGACTGGTCTGGGGTGCATTCAACCTCGCCGAGGCCAACTCGAGCGAATAGTAACGGTTTCAGGTCGCGAAAACTGACTACGGCAGTGGGAGCGCTGTGATGACCACAAGACATCCAGTGACGCCACTGCCGGAGGATGACATTGCGCTTGATCGGGTCCGACTTGCCCGTCTAGAGCCAGAGCGCAGAACGGTATAAACGTAAAATATTTGTTGCCAGTGCGGCTGAGCTCACCGCAAACGGGATAAACTCTGACATATTTACTCAATCTCTTGGGATGAGCATTAGTATTTCAAAGAGTCGTCGGAGGGTACCCATTGCTTCAAAGTGTTACATCTGGTGACTTTGAAAGCTCATTCCTAAGCCGCAGAAATCACAGGTAATGAAACTTTTATCCATTGTTGATGATGATTACCGCGATTGTCATGAAGAAAGGCGTCGAGGAATTACTGCAACCAGTCGCCTTTTGTTTTGTTCTTCAATTTTTATTACCCCTTTACCGGTTTCGAACCGCCTAGCGATCCATCATCAGATGGCACATATTTATTGATTGTCCACAGGAGTGTGAGAGTCGTGTAGTTGTGATAATATGTATAAACGATGCATATAAGTACTGAGTGCGGCGAGAATTAATCACATTATGAGCACCATTTTGTTGCGTTACTTACAGTTACTAATATCCGTTGGTCGGCTGTTGCTACACACAGTATTCTGCAAACTATAATGAGTGTTTTCCAGTGACGTTAATTGTACTGAACTTCACATACTTAGCCACAAGTAACAACTTCCGCATGCTTTACAAAACGTAATTAAACCAAGGACTACAGCCAAAGTTATGTCAAAGAGCTCGTGTTAGGACATAGAGTCGCTTTGTTCTGCTCTTGTAATACACACTGACGACAGCAAGTATGTATCTATTTCTCTCTTGCAAAAATAGCATGTAGTTACATGGCAAAGCTGATATGTGATATTTGTAAAATGTATTAAACAATGAGTTTGGAAGGTAATGGATCCACAACTTTAGCAACGAAATTTTGTTTGACATTTCATTTATCTTTTGTTCAACTAAAATTGATCCACACTTATGAAATAAACAATTAACATCACAGTATCACTTTGATTTATTTATTTATGATAATGAAATGTTAAGCAGGATATGTGGGAGGAGTGTGTGTGTGTGTGTGTGTGTGTGTGTGTGTGTGTGTGTGTGTGTGTGTGTGTGTGTGTGTGTTTGTGGTCTGATGATGAACAGCTAGGTGGTTCGAAATGGGATAAAACTGGTTGCAGTAATTTTAGGAAACCTTCATGGAGGATGGTTCTTGAACAACTTCTGGAACTGACAGTTGACTATTCTCGCTTCACTGAGACGTGTACTTGTAGTAAAATGTGAAAGAAATAACTTTAAAATATGTCACACTTTGTGATTCCTGAAGTTTCCCCGTAGTAAATAGTATTCCAAGAAATTTTGGGTTTGCAGTCGGATGACGTCCACGATATTTCGGCTGTCAACCAGCGCGCCATCTTCAGGTGAGTGTTTTAGACTGGAGACAGCTATTTCAAATCACTAACTTTACATCAAAGATTGGCGCGGAGACGCACGCGCATAGGCAGCCTCTACATGGGCGCCGTATTCGAATAGTGTTTCATGTATAGCGCGCAGGCACATGTGTAACGGCGATGCTACGTGCACAACACCTGTCTAGATCCGGGCAAGCGCAGTTAAGTATAAGTAGTAAAATTAACTGTCGCTAAACATATCATTAGGCATAAAATATTTTCTTTCTGAAGAACAGCAGCTCCCATGCGTTATCGGTTTGAAAGCCGCCGTCACGATTAATAAGATCTTCCGTATGTGCACAAATTCCTTAAAAACTGAATCACAGAAGTATCTCGCCGAGGCCAAGAGTGGCAGAGTAATCCGTCGAATGTCCTGTGAAGATACAATGCTCAGTATCACTAGAAAGGCTGTGAAATGCGGGTGTGGCGATCATGTTCGACACACCTTTCACGTACTGTGTGTGTGGTCTGAACAACGTAGTGTGTTGTTTTTCTAATATCTGTGTATGTTGTTCTGCTCCGTACGTCAAGTTGTGCGCTTTAATTGTGTATACATGTGCTGTTCCATAAACTGTATCATTTGTAGACACATATACGTATAGCTACACATCAAATGACGCCAGACAAACTAAGGTGACCACACAATTTATCACGCGCAAATTACAGTCTTTTTTATCTAAATATTATTTGAAGGTTTTACCCGCAATATGACACAGGTAAAGAACGGTGTGAAGCATCGTACTAGCTCGTATATTAGTAAGAGATCTCAGGTTCTTTTTGCGTTGCTGTTTCATTGAAACTAATACTGCTTTAATGTCATGGGTTCGCGTAGAGAAATATTATTATGTGGCATGTTTATCACTGATCATTTTGGATTAAGTTAATTTCTGTGAATTTATATAGCTGAGATAAAAGGTAGCCGATAAGTGGCAACCACAAAATTTAATGAAAACTGTTATTAACTTTTGCAAATAAATTAAAATGACACTGAAGTTAAATAACATAATCAAAATGTCAACTTTGTAAGTTATTGCCGCGGCTCTGTCCCATTTAATATTGGCAATATTCAAATAAGATGTTGCGACCGTGCAAATGACCGACAACAATCTTTCATAGGCTCGCGCTGTATTTCGCATCCTGACATTCTGAAAAACTAAGTGATTAGTTTCCTAACATGTATGGATGCTAAAGATAAAGGTTTTAAGAGCAAATAAACAAATACAATCAGGCAAAATGCAACATAAGTACACTTACAATGTTTCCCACGTCTACCCTCATCCAAGATAGAGACCAGACAAAGTAATTACATAAAATAAGTCAACTATTACACATTTATTAATATTTTTGACATATAACAAAGGACAATATACATGACAAATCTATATTGTGTTTAAATACAATTGCGTTGAATGAAAAATGTTTTTCCTGTTCATTTTACGTACCTCTTTCAAGAATCATTAAAGTCTTAATTCATTGTACTGTTCGTAATTCCATACGAATAAATATTGTTCTCCCCAGGGCAATCAGTACAGAAGGCTTTGCCATACTGGCACTGTAATCCATAGATTCCAGACTTTCGCATTCCCCGTTCGCTCTTTACCAGAGAAGAATGCAAATATTTGTAGGTGGCCGAAAAATTAACATAATGTTTCCTTATCATTCTGTCTAATTTCAACGAAATAGTGCAAACATCTGGGAGGAATGCCCTAGACTTGAACGTTTCCTTCTCCTCTTTACCTTATGTATTGTATTGCTTCTTCCTCCTAAAGGTCTGATGGGAACACACTGTAGGTAGTGCACCTGCCTCCGAAAGGTAAAGGTTCGAGTCTCGGTCCGTCACAAAGTATTAATCTGCCAAGCTGTTACGTATTGTGGTTTTGCAGCTCCGTTCCCAGTGCACAAGCGCTCGAAGGACGCCTGTAGTTTGTGAAGGATGCTCATAGCTAGACGCTTCTAAATGCAGGTCTGTATGTGTGGGCTTACGGTAAACGGAGTGCAGCAGTGAACCATATGCTTTCCGATTGAGTCAGACACCCTGAAACGGCAGATAGCCGCTCTTCTTCATTTCCATCGTAAACTGGATATTCTCATGAATGGAATTCATATGCTGAAGAAATCGTCACAGTTGATCTTCAGCCGTGGGACCACACTAGAAAAGTATCACTAACATATCGGCAGAAGACTTTTGATTCATGTTCTGGCGAATGAAGTACCCTCTCCATTGAATCATCTTTAAAAATGTTTGCTACTAGAGGGGGGAGAAGACCATACATGGCAAAACCTTCAGTTTGTTCAAAATAGTCATCGTTGAATTAAACATCGCTGTTTCATCATGCCGTTTCCACAACCTACTTTTTATTGAACAGCCAATTTGTTGAGCAAATTGACGCTGTTGCCATTGATGGTCCTCTCTCCCCTCTGGTAGCAAACTTTTTTTTATGGAAGATTTTGAGGAGAGGATACTGGGTTCGGCAGAACTTAAGCAAGAGGTACCTGTAATGTATTCGCAGTTGTGAATATGGACAACCATTGGCTGTATAATGAAATGACGACAATGAAGATATGTGCCGGATTGGGACTCGAAACCGGATTCCTGTATATCGCGAGCGGTTGCAATACACGCATGTCCAAAGGAATGTGGCCTCATACTTCTGAACAGCACAGCCACTGCAGTATCGTAAGCCAGAAGTATTTTGGCGATATGCTGATTACACTTTTGTAGCGCGGACCAACGGTTAAAGAAGAACTGTCACGATTTTTGCAACATCCGAATTGAGTTCACAGGAATATCCAATTTTATGATGGAAATGGAGAAGGGCGGATGTCTGTCGTTTTGGACGTCTTGGTCAGTAGGAAGGTGGGCGGCCTATTGGAATACCCCCTTTATCGCAACCCTACACAAACGGACCTGTATTTCCAGCCGTCTAGCTGACACCATACTGCAGTCCGCCCCGATAGCTGAGTGGTCAGAATGACGGATTGCCGTCCTACGGGCCCGGGTGCGATTCCCGGCTGGGTCAGGGATTTTCTCTGCTCAGGGACTGGGTGTTGTATTGTCTTCATCATCATTTCATCCCCATCCGGCGCGAAGGTCGCCCAATGTGGCGTCGTATGTAATAAAACCTGCACCAATGCGGCCGGACCTGCCCCGTAAGGGGTTTCCCGACCAATGACGCCAAACGCTCATTTCCATACCATACTGCGAGAACTATGGCCGTCCTTCGAACGTCTTCGCTACACTAAACACATTTTGTGTCTGATAGAGACAGCCTTGTAAAGAAGCTGGAACACAGAAAACGTGTTGTTCAAATAGTGTATCCTTAAAAGTGGTTGAAATGAGTAATAATTTCAGTAACAAATAGTAGAATTGGTAATTCTTAACGATGCTGCTCTTAAACGAACCCGCCATCGTCCACTTCGTCTGTCTTCATAACTGAATGAATTTAGCTTACTTCGTTTGCTGTCCTCTTTCTCAAATTACCAGTAAGTGAACCAAATATATAGTTACTCCTTGAAGTGGAGAGAACAGAACTACATCGTCGTAATATATATAGCACACCTAGCCATCGCGTTACAATATGCGCCTGCAAGAAAAATTTAATGAATTTTATTCTTTAGGTGTGATAATTAAGAATTTATGACTATCCTCCGTACTCACCTTACCTGGACAGTGCACTTAACCAGCTGAGCTATCGTTGTGCAGATCACGATCCAGTCTTTCAGTTTCACTTCTGGCAAACAATCCCCCAGGCAGTGGCTTCCTCCGCAACACCTTTTCTCGCAGGAGCGCTAGTCGAGCTAGGTATTCCAGAGAATATCTGTGAACTGTGGAGTTCAGAGAACAGGATCGAAGGATTGGCAGAACTGAAGCCATTACAGCGTTTCGTCAAATAGCTCAGTAGATAAGAGAATTTTCCACCAAAAACGAGGTTTTACAATCGCGTCTCTTCCCGGAAGTAAGCTTTAAGCTGGTACGTAGATGAACGTTATCTAGTGTTTCGCGACGCTAAGGTATCGTGTTCTAGTACCACGACGTTTTCAGTAGTTCTAAAGTCATTTGTACACTTGCTTCAGTGACGTACGCGAGGTAAGAGGCCTTAAACGCCATTCACACAGTCAAGAATCAACTGTTTCGCGTTCGGCTGTGCTGGAGATGTAGCAAGCAAGTTAAATGCGTCCGTCACCGACTTCTCAGCACTTCACATTCAGAAGCTCTTCGTTCAGTCCTTCAGCTCAGAGGCAAAAGAAGTGTTGTCACCATATTAGACAGGTAAGGTGCCCTGCAGAAGACGGCTCAGGTGAAATACGTCCGGCAACCACAAACTACAGCAGTGCGCTCGCTATGACACGGAAACGAGGAAGGTCACGCTCCATCACCATGTGACGTCAACGCCGATGGAGGAGAGGCACTACCTCAGTTGGAAAAAGCACTGCCATCATCATCAGTTAACATTAACAGCAAATTAACGAAGCTATTAGTCGCACTAATAAAAACCTGTCTCGCAGTCACAGGGATTAGAGTTCAGAAACCGATTCGTCCACAAAGATTTGGTTTTTTCCTAAACTGCTTAAGCTTCCTTTCAAGAGAGCACTACCATTGTCCTTCCCCATCTACATCTACATAAATATGCGGCATGAAGCTGCGCAGCGCATGGCGGAGGGCATATCTGACCAATGTTACTGATTTTCTTTCATATTCCATTAGCATGTTGAGGAGATGTAGCGAAAGAGGACGTCCCCGTCAAATTAATCTTCCCACTAGTAATAACCTTGTTTACGCAAAATGTAACAACATTTAATCTGTCTGTTGGATAAAAGGGAAATCTGGCAAATAACTTTCAAGAAAGGAGACGAAAACTAACTCCTCCACAACGATTTAAGTACAGAATCTGTCTTACGTACCTTTGGAATAACTAAAAACAAAATACACAAAATTTGACTGTTCCGAGAATTTGCCGGATACTACTCTCACGCTTACTAGATTAATCATTAACACTCATTATCAGAATCAGGCAACTTCCGACAGTGGCTATGGAATATTGTAATGTGACAAGTTTCTGTATGTAAGCCAACTTGATTCGGAACACCGCTCACCAAATTAATGCCAAAATTTTGATGTTTCCACCATAATTGTTATTTTCCCATCATGTGTTACACTTATCATTGGTGTTGTACCCCTTGGGTTAAAGAACCAAATATGTTGTCTTCTTTTGAGAGTAAGAACATTCACATGAAATCAGTCAATGATACTTTTATTGACATTGTTTACCATTTCTTGTGTTTCTGTATATATGCTTGGATTGATTACAATACTAGTGTCATATGCAGAAAGAACTAGTTCTGCTTGTTGTATGTTAGACGATAGGTCATTTAAATATATGAGGAACAATAGTGGACCTAAGACTGAGCCTTGGGTAACTCCATACATGATTTCTCCTCAGTCAGAGTTATGTCACCAGACTGTATTGGCTGAATTACGGAATAGTACCTCCTGCGTTCTTTTGGTTAGATATTCATTATACATTGGTTGGCTATGTCAACATTTCCATATACTTCTATTTATCTAGGAGAATACTGTGATTCATACAGTGAAATGCGTTAGATAGATCGCAAAAAAATATCAACCGGCGGTATTTTAATATTTAATGCTCGTAACATTTAGTGAGTGAACATTTAAATGATATTCCCAGTAGGGAAACTCCTCGGAAACCAAAACTGTGTTTTCCTGAGGATGTTATTGTTGCTAAGGTGAGATACTACTCTAAAATACATCAACTTCTCAAAAATTTTAAAACCCTATGTCAGCCGTGAAACAGGTCTGCAGTAATGACATCTCTTCCATCACATTTCTTAAATAGGTCTTTAAAAATGGCGTATTTCAGTCTCTCTGGAAAATTACCTTGAATTAGTGTGCATTACATATTTAAGGAAAAACTGGGCCTATTATAAGAAAATAAATTTTTAGTACTATTTTAAAAACATCATCAGAACCAGATGTTCTTTTATTTTTAAGAGCATGCATAATTTTCTTCATTTCAGAAGAAGAAGTTGGTGATATATCAATATGACTGAACTGTATGATAGTTAATTTTTAAACGTAGTGCTGTGATATTTTTCTTGAATTATTTGTTCCTATGCTTTCTGCTATATTTAAGATAGGATAGAGTGTATCACGGACATGATACAGTATATGGGGTGGACGTAATTAAAACAAAGGCATTTCTCGAAGCAGCAGGATCTTCTCACGAAATTTCAATCAACAACTTTCTTTTCGAATGCAAAAATATTGTGTTGACCCCGATCTAATATAGAAATGGTTCAAATGGCTCTGAGCACTATGGGACTTAACATCTGAGGTCATCAGTCCCCTAGAACTTAGAACTACTTAAACCTAACTAACCTAATGACATCACACACATCCATGCCCGAGGCAGGATTCGAACCTGCCACCGTAGCGGTAGCGCGGTTCCAGACTGTAGCGCCTAGAACCGCTCGGCCACTCCGGCTGGCCTAATATAGAAAGAAACGATCATAATAATAGAATAAGAGAAATAGAGCTTGCACGGAAAATATAGGTACTCGTTTTTTTGTTTTTTTTTTCAGCGTGCTGTTCGATAGTGAAATAACAGAGAGCTATTGCGAAGGTGATTCGATAAAACCTCTACCAGGCACTAAAGTGTGCTTTGCAGAGTAGCCCTGTAGACGTAAATGCAAATGAGTACTAAGTACGTTTGCTACCTGTGACACATCGTTTATACCCCTCCCATTCAGTTCAATAATGATACTATTCTGCTGTATGGTAGGTTGTCCCGTCACTCATTTCACTACATTCCTTACAGCTTTATGTTTGTTGTCGTAACTACTGACTTCTGATATTATGTACATGTTCCTTGATTTTTTAATAACCTTTCTTAGTAATTTTAAGTAATTTTTGTAGCCTGTAATTACTTCAGGATCTGTGTTTCTTCTTGCCAACAGATAAATTTCCCTTTTCCTTTCACAAGATTCTTTATAAATCCTCTAGTGATCCATGGTTCTTTTCGTAGTTGCTTAATGTGCTTTCTGATTATTTTAAGCAAAAACCAGTTTACGAATAATTATATGAATTTATCATGGAACAGATTAAATTTTATGTTGACATTTGGTTCATTATAAATTTCATACCATGTCATCTCTTGTAAACTGTTCTTAAAAACATTTGTCCTATAGTCATTAATTATTCTAACTGATTACCATTGAGGAGTATCCATACTGCAAGGTAATATATTATTGATCCCAGCTGACGGTAAGAGACAGCATTTCTGACTGAGTAAACAGTTACTTTCTTCCTTTGAACTTCATTAAAAAAAAACGTCAATCAGGGTCCTGCTGTCTTTATCCACCCATTCCGGAAAAGTCAAATTGTAGGATCAGAATAAGGTTACTATATTATTTTTCCTATCAAAATCCTTTAGATAATCTGTATTTAAGTCTACTTGGTGCTGTTAGACACATGGCACAGTAAGGAATCCATATTCCTCGTAAACAGGTAAAAGTTTCCCAATGGGGATCCGTATACAGTTACAGCTAAATGTTAACTGTTTTTCAGTGTAAATTCGGAAGCACACATTTCCATGTGCTGATCACTAAAAAATCTGCTTCTCTCGCTGTTACAGTTTGAGTAAATATTTGACATAACCACGATTTCACACCTTCATCTGCCTCAATAATCTAAACGACACTGAGTTTAATTTTGTGGGAAAACTGGAATACGAAAGAAGCGCCAAAGAAACAGGTATAGGCATGCGTGTTCAAATACAGAGATGTGTGAACAGGCAGAATACAGCGCTGCGGTCGGCAACGCCTGTATCAGACAACAAGTGTCTGGCGCAGTTGTTAGATCGGTTACTGCTGCTACAAAGGCAGATTATCAAGATTTAAATGAGTTTCAGCGTGGTGTTATAGTCGGTGTACGAGCGATGGGACACAGCATCTCCGACGTAGCGATGAACTGGAGATTTTCCCGTGCGACCATTTCACGAGTGTACCGTAAATATCAGTAATCCGCTAAAACATAAAACCTCCGACACTGCTCCGATCGGAAAAAGTCTTGCAAGAAAGAGACCAATGACGACTGAAGAGAATCGTTCAACGTGACAGAAGTGCAACACTTCCATAAATTGCTGCAGATTTTAATGCTGGGCCAACAACAAGTGTCAGCGTGCTAACCATTCAATGAAACATTATCGATATGGGCTTTCGGAGCTGAAGGCCCACTCGAGTACCCTTGATGACTACACGACACAAAGCTTTCCGCCTCGCCTGGACCCGTCAAATCGACACTGGCTGTTGATGACCGGAAACATGATGCCTGGTCGGACGAGTTTCGTTTCAAATTGAATCGAGCCAACGGATGTGTACGGGTATGGAGACAATCTCATGAATCCATGAACCCTGCATGTCAGCAGGGGACTGTTCAAGCTGGTAGAGGCTCTCTAATGATGTTCGGCGTGTGCAGCTGGACCGATATGGGACACCTACTACGTCTAGATACAACTCCGACAGGTGACTCGTACGTAAGCATCCTGTCTGATTACCTGCATCCATTCATATCCATTGTGCATTCCGACGGAGGTGGGCAATTCCATCAGGACAATGCGACAACCGCCGGCCGCGGTGGTCTAGCGGTTCTGGCGCTGCAGTCCGGAACCGCGGGACTGCTACGGTCGCAGGTTCGAATCCTTCCTCGGGCATGGGTGTGTGTGATGTCCTTAGGTTAGTTAGGTTTAAGTAGTTCTAAGTTCTAGGGGACTTATGACCTAAGATGTTGAGTCCCATAGTGCTCAGAGCCATTTGAGCCAATGCGACAACCCACACGTTCAGAATTACTACAGAGTGGCTACAGGAACACTCTTCTGAGTTTAAACACTTCCGTTGGCCACCCAGCTCCCCAGACATGACCATTATTAAGCATATCTGGGATGCCTTGTAACGTGCTGTTCAGCAGATATCTCCACCTCCTCGTACTCTTACGGATTTATTGACAGTCCTGCCTGATTCATGGTGTTAATTCTCTCTAGCACTACTTCAGATATTGGTGAGTCCATGCCACGTCGTGTTGCTGCACTTCTGCGTGCTCGCGGGGGCCTGCACGATATTAGACTGGTGTACCAGTTTCTTTGGCTCTTCAGTGTATGATCCTAATGTAGCAAATAATCAGTAGGTTGTACTGAAACAAAATCACTACGATGTGATAAATACATTCGTACTTGTCATATTCTTCAAAAGACAGAAGTGAGCAGAATGTACTAAGTAATTTTTTTGAGCGTCTATATTATCTTCGCATTGACTTCTGTAAAAGTTTCATATCAGAACCTAAACCAATGAATTCATATGTGTGAACTAAACACTCATGTGAATGAGACAAAGAGTAACAGTAATCTTCTTTTAGATAGCGAACATTAATACAAAATTAATTTTTTGTCGGAAATCGCTTCACATTAGCGCATTGTAATATTTGTCAAATTTCGTTGCCATACGACAATTATAGCCCACACTGGATCTCTGCGAGTGGCTGCACTACAGTTATAACCACCCAGTATCTCTTACAGTTCCGTTGCATGGTACCTTGCTAATAGGAACTGACACGTTTGTACATACACAGCTTTCTCCTTGTGACATTTGAGGCAAAAGTTTTAGTTTGTATCATCTGTAGCCATGTTGTTCTCTTTCCCACAATAAATCAAGTTCACAGTGCCGCTGTTAAGAAACTCAATCATCACTGATCTGCAGTCAAATAAACCAGCACTGGTGCTTCAGATTTGAGGCTGACATGTCTTGCGCTCAAGATTTGGTACCGCTACCCTTCTCTTGTGCCAAACTCTTCCAGTGCCTATTGCTGTTTCACCATTACCCAGATGCTTCACGTGGAAGCAGAAGCATTCCTGTTTCCTTGACCCGAACACACAGTGCTCGTTTTCGTACGTATACCCACAGCATGGTGTAAAGTGGTTAAATGGGATAAGACAGACGTCGTACAGAAAAAAAAAAATAATACAAATATGTATTGTAACATGTGAACTTCTTATTGCATTACAGTAAGTTATTGATTACTGTTAAATCAACTGTTGCACTCACAGCAATGACTCCACATAGCAGTGCTCACTTTATGGTCTAGTATGATACATATTTCCTCTTCAGCGAAATGGAAGAGCTTTTTCTTTCGAATTTTAGTTGACGTATGTTTGGTAAAACCGTACAAACTATACGAAAGATAAAAGACTAAAAACTAATGATATCCAGGTAAGGTAGGAACCGAGAAGCTGAATTTTTTAAAGAAGTGTCGTTTTTAACGAAAATTTAGTTGGTTTTGCTTTAAAGAGACTTGATAATCTGTTTCATAAACCAATAACAGTAGGAATGGCTATCTTACATTTCTGAAAGACTCACCTTAAGCACATTTCTTTCGAATACATACTAAAGAATTTTACAGTAAACATTGTAAAACTATGTTATGAGGATATCAGGTGGTTATGATACTTTAGGTTTGAATGGTTAATAGGTTACTGAATTTGTTCGTCTGTGAGGTATGAGGTAAAATTATGGACTCGAGACAGAATCACGTTGTGTAATGTGCAGAGTGAAGTGTGTGAAACAGCCTTGTGTTAAAGAGTTAACCATTGATGATTGCTAGCAATGTGCTTTGAATTCTGATGTTGAAACAACTATACTCGAACCCATCATGACTGGCTATTATGACAGCATACATTCACTTTCTGAAAGCTGAATGCACGCAAACCCGTGATAGATTAACATCATTAATGTTAACACGCTTCATAGCTGGCTCACCAACTGTCATAATTTAGACTACTGAAATGTCTGCAGTTGTCCTCTTCTTCACCAAGAGATTTCAAAATGGAGACGTTACAGTACGATGATGTGCAGAAATCTCTGGAAGACACATGTAGCTTCAAACGACAAATTTCTTATGGAGTCTAGCTGGCTTTATTACCTACATTTTCGTTTAGTCAGCGAATCAATTCTTTCGTAATCTCCAAGCATGCCATACTTCGCTGACACGACAAGAACGCATGTTTGCTTTCCTCACAGAAGTCAGGACAAGTTATGACTCGATCCAACAACTAAAAACGTTTTGACACTGAATTCATATCGACTGCTGCCTGCTTCGATATCCAAAGGAATCAGTAGCGGGTCATATTGCGCCCAGATGAAAACAATGTACTGACGAGAAATGTGAGTTGCGTGACGAAATGAAATGGTTTGTAGCAACATCAAGCATTATTTTGTGAAACATCGACCATATCATTAACCTGTATCCATAACGTAAATGGTTTCATTGTGGATTACGATAAATAATGTAAAGTTATGAAGTCATCAAACAAATCGTTTGGACACTTCTGAACACACTGTCAATTTATGGTGAGTTCGTTCAGATACCCTTCAAAATGACGCTAATTTTTGCGAAACTGAAATACTTTTGAACGTGATAGGCGATATTACTGTTTACCAGCTGTCTACAGCGGTGCAGTGGCGTCAGCACATTTTCGCAGTGTGTCGCCATGTCTAACCTGAGCTGTGCCTGTCTGTCGAACTTCCAATTGAAACAAGCCACCTCTCGCACACGCTTAATGAGGTCTTAAGTCAATGTTGACTCTTATCCACTTACTTTCGCAGTCATCTCCCCAAAAGTTACCATGTTGCAAACTTTTTTCTTGTTAAATGGGATACTCCCTGCATGTATATAAGATGTAATCCCTATTTAAATATGTGGTGTCTGCAAATAACGAAAATAACCAACACTTCTTTGAAGTTCTGTAACTATTTCTATTGGTAAGTAGCTACGCCAGGAGACTGTAGCGAAATATTGCTGATCCTTAAGGTAAAAAAGGTCCCTGTAGTCTTTTATGTTATACACTGAAGAGCCAAAGAAACTGGTATTCCTGATTAATATCGTGTAGGACCCCCGCGAACATGCAGAAGTGCCGCAGGACGACATAGAATGGACACGAATCTGAAGTAGTGCTGGAGAGAATTGACACCATGATTCCTGCAAGGCTGTCCATAAATCCGTAAGAGTACAAGGAGGTGGAGATCTCTTCTGAACAGCACGTCGCAAATCGTCCCAGATATGCTCAGTAATGACGTATGACGGGTCCCATGTCACTCCAACTGCACACACCCCACACCATTACAGAGTCACGATCAGCTTGAACAGTCCCCTGCCGGCAGGCAGTGTTCATGGATTCGTGAGTTTGACTCCATACCCGCACACACGCGTCCGCTCGATTCAATTTGAAACGAGACTCGTCCGACCAGGCAACATGTTTCCAGTCATCAACAGTTCGATGTCGGTTTGACGGGCCTAGACGAGGCGTAAAGCTTTGTGTCGTGCAGTCATCAAGGGTACACGAGTAGTCCATCGGCTCCCAAAGTCCATATCGATAATGTTTTGTTGAAAGTTTGCACGCTAACACTTGTTGATCGCCCAGATTTGAAATCTGCAGCAGTTTGCGGAATGGTTGCACTTCTATCATTTTCAACGATTCTCTTCAGTCATAGTTGGTCCCGTTTTTGTTGTATCTGTTTTCGGCTGCAGCGATGTCGGAGATTTGATGTTTTACTGAATTCCTGATAATCACGGTACACCCGTGCAATGATCATACGGGAAAATCCCCACTTCATCGCTACCTCGGGGATGTTGTGCCCCATCGCTCGTGCGCCGACTATAACACCATGTTGAAACTCTCTTAAATCTTGATAACCTGTCATTGCAGCAGCAGTAGCCTATCTCACAACTGCGTCAGGTATCTGTTGTCTTATATAGGCGTTGCCGATCGCAGCCTGCCCGTTTACATATCTCTGTATTTTATTATAGATGCCTATACGAATTTCTTCGGCACTTCATTGTAGTATAAGAAAAGAGAGACACTGTTTTTTTTTCGGGTGTTGCACTGCACTTTATAGTTTTTTGGAGTCTCCATGTCAATAAAATATAATGTTCCGATACAGTACAATGGTTCCCTAGTATGTCATAGCGAAAGCCCGCCCGGTTAGCCGTTCGGTCCAACGCACGGCTTTCCGGATTGGGAAGGAGTACCTGGTCTCCGGCACGAATCCTCCCGGCGGACCTGTGTAGAGATCCGGTGAGCCGGCCAGTCAGTGGATGGTTTTTAGGCGGTTTTCCATCTGTCTCGGCTGGTTCCCCTTATTCCGCCTCAGCTACACTATTTCGGCGATTGCTGCGCATGCAAGTTCTCCACATACGCGTTCACCACCATTACTCTACAACGCAAACATAGAGGTTATACTCATCTGGTGTGAGACGTTCCCTGGGGGTTGGGGTGGGGGGGGGGGGGGGGGGAATCCACCGGGGCCGAACCGCACAGTAACCCTGAAACAGTGGTTCGGTTTGGGGCGGCGGAGGGGTGAAGTGGACTGCGGTAGTCCTCGTGGGGTTGTGTACCACTGCGGCTGCGGCGGGGTCTGCCCGACTGTTAAAAGCCCTTTTTCCAGGTTACGAGTTTAAGTATCAGTTTGAAATTTACGTCACATTCTTAAGTCTACGATACCCTGGTGATGTGAAAAGTTCGAACATCTACATCAATGCAGTGAAAACATACGGCCATTTATGTCACATATTTTGATATTAGCAAATTTACTCACCAAAATCTATAGACGATCTCACTATATACGTGTCGGGATTGGTGGTCTAGCACTGTCGGCACGGTAGCTCAGTGTGTTAGGTCACAGCGTGACTGCGCAATGTAATAAAATATTTGAGTGAGGTACTCAACGACGAAGTTGAAAGGGTGTCATGCGACATCTGCCCATACCAAATGCCGAGATCACTGCCGAATAAAATGGAAAAAAGGAAAAAAATAGACTATAGTAAAGTACATTCCTGGAGACAGTGAGGTCACAAGATTGAATCGCCGTCAGACCAGGGATTTTCCACTCTTCGTTTTCACTTATCCTTTACCATTCAACCAAGTGATGAGTCGCAAAAAAAAAAAAAAAAAAAAAAAAAAAAAAAAAAAAAAAAAAAAAAAAACACGTGGTTCGGATTGCACGCTACACTTCTGCAGTTGGATATCTGGAACATGTTAAAGACATGCGAGTCGCCGAAGCGGCGTCAAACAGGACGACTTGCACCACGCTATGGAGCCACACGAGGTGAATATTACCTACATATATAATGGAAGTTGGTGCGCAACCCTCAGAGTGCAAGTCGTACTCGCACGTGTCCGGTTTTTCTGTGTACAATATTTTTAATCTTCGTTTATAGGTCAAATTAAATACGAGGGTTTGCTGAAATGTAATATCTCTGAATTTTTTATGTGATAACTCTTAAAGTTTTTTTTAAGTAAAACAATGGTCTTTACGATTCTGCATCTTTATTCTTCGTCCCTACACACTTGCCATCCTCTCTACCCCTAGAGGGCTCCTAGTTGTACCGCGTAACATGGCGGTGTGTAACGTAACTACATTGGTGGGTGAGAAACGGCACACTGTAGTCAAGTCTCGAATTCTAAGACTTCGTCAACACACGTAGCACCCTCTGCTTCAGCATGACAATGCCAGACCACACACGAGTCATAACACCTGCAACAATCCGACGCCTGTAGTCGATTATCCTCCATACAGCGCCCACTTGGCCCTGTCCGATTGTAATATGTTTCGAAAACTTAAAAAAAAAAAAAAAAACCTTCTAGAACTTCTCTTTTATGGTGATGAAGTAGTGCAAGCAGTGGTGAGGTTGTGGCTCCATCAACAAAGTCAAACTTTCTACAGTGATGGTATCAACAAACTGGTCTCTCGTTGGAAGAAAAGTATTCGTCGCCAGGGTGACTATGTTGAGAAATAAATATACAGACTTGAAGAACAAAGATGTAGAATGTTAAATAAGCTTTGTTTTATTTACAAAACCTTAAAACTTCTTACATATTAAATTTGGAGGCATTACTTTTCAGCACGTCCTTTTATTATTTGCTCATAATCATTCTCCATTTTTGTGGCCGGGCGTGCATTCACAAGATATGTCAGGCTTTAAGTCATAAAATTCACCACAAAAGAAGGTTACATCAAAATACTGATGGACGATTATTTGTGCTCATGTGGTAAGCCCAAAGGACTTCACTCTGATCATTTGTTACCGAAAACATGCCCTCCACTCGACCTTGCACAGTAAGGCTGTATTTCTCGTTCATGCATCCTCTCCATCCATCCTATACTGCTCTGGCTCTGAACACTATGGGACTTAACAGCTGAGGTCATCTGTCCCCTAGACTTAGAACTACTTAAACTTAACTAACCTAAGGACAACACGCACATCCATGCCCGAGGCAGGATTCGAACCTGCGACCGTAGCAGTCACGCGGTTCCGGACTGAAGTGCCTAGAACCGTTCGGCCACCGCGGCCGGCCTATACTGCAGAAATTCCGTTACTCTCAGGATATTTTCCTATGATCCTATCCGGCAGCTAAGTCCATCCTGTGGTTTGGATGCACAACTGGTCCAAGAACTGTAACACTGACAATATTACCTGATTATTGTCACAATCTCTATGGTCATTACCATCTTCCCGCGCGAATGTCATTTCAACTTCGACAAGTTTTTTGTGTTTACCCTGATAATATGCAGTCTCGACATCTTGTTCCTGTATTGGCAAGGCCCACTGTATCACTCTGCCACTCCTGTGCCTGAGAGTTTTTCGGAATGACTGAACACAAGTGGTCAGTGTATAGACGAGTCTTTTGATTTAGAACCTGTATTTCCAGTTCTGTAGTGAAGTACCATGCCCACATGTCTAGTAGTTTCTCGCTACATGTGGCGCCATGTGCAATCTCCCAGTTTTATTCTCCGTTGCAAGCAGGCTCCGGCGAGTCGTGTTGTCACATCTGTGAAGAGTTGGACAGGTGCCAAGAAGTGAGGATGTGCTAGACATATGTTGTCATGGAATGCAATCCTTATCTCCATGAATCCATTTTCATCCTTATATCCCAAGCTTATTTCTTGCCCTTCTTCAACAGTGCGCATATGGAACTCAACACCGGTGGGAATTTGACAAAGTGCCTCTATACAGTGAAATCAGGACCAAGAACTGGCTCGATTCTCGTAGATGCGATGACCGTTCCATTATGCTGGATTCCATTACTTTCCCCATTTCCGGACGGATGCCCTCTGACGCGATCTAAATACAAAGATAGGTCCCTATTCATGCACAGGTTCGCTTTGTCAGGCGTGAGAGTCACACCATACCTCTTAAGTACCGCCAGCAGCTTCTTTTGTCTCCTTATGTGGCATATGCGTTCTTGAAATGTCGATAGAGGCGACGCAAAATATCCTTAGTTTATGTGGCGATTATTCAGGTACCACAAAAAAACAAAACTCGAGTCCTTATCGCGAAATGGTACTCTGTTGTAAACCGATTGTTCACCCTTGAACAGGAAAGCAGCGTACTTTGATTAGGATGCATCGAGCTCAACACGACTGAAGCCAGCCGTAAAGTCGAGAGTCGAAAAACAGAATTCGCACAGGCTATCCTGAATAGGTTCCAACCTTGCTCCGTCTGCCTCATTGTCATTTCTAGCGTTAACCTTGGGCGGTTTCACGCATTCCGAAGCGGTCCGCGTTATGAACATGCAGCGTTCAGCGTCTGTGTCGTTTCCCTGGCAGGCTTTCAGTGTTTCCAGGGAAGTAGGTACGCCATCATTGCCTGTATACGATGACACGCCACTGTTAATTTGTGAAGTGCTCCGTGAAAGTCTACCCATAGGAATTAAACGTCTGTCTGAATTCTATTATCGTTTCCACCAACTGCTGTCTCTGCTCCTGTCTCTAAACCTAAGTATCTCGATCGGTGCTCTGCTCATCTACCTCTGAATTATAGCTCGTACACTCGACATCATCTACTGTGCAGTAATCTGCATCAGAATGAGATGTCATTTCTGTCTCCCGACGTTTCGGCGTATGGAAACACTTGTGATCGGCCGACAACAATCTAACTGCAGTAGCTCTTTCGCCTGTGGACGGAACAGCATTGTTTTCTACTAATGGTTGAGGGCGTATCCTAAAGTTCCGTGGTGCACCTCAAAGTGGGCAGTATCTGCCGCATTCTTCACTTCACATAAGCTTCTGTGTCAACGAAGCGGCCCTACGTAAACTTTTTTTGTCGTTGGTTTCGTTAGCGCGCGGTTCGGTTGCAGCCTCACGCCGCACACTAGCAAGGCCTCCTTGGTGTTGGCGTGGGAGGCGTGTGGTATCATGGCGTGTAGCCCTCTAAACCCTATAAAAACATTTACGTGGCTATGTGACACAGGGGCAGTCAGAACGTGTCTCTCAGATCCCCATCGTCGGAAAGGGGTGCGGACGGTAAATTGAGCTCATCTGGAGCGCCTGTTGAATGTAATAAATTACTCTTTAGCTCCTGCGGCCCATCTGTAAAAACTTTCTTGCGAGCGACAACCTGCCAATATCAATAGGCTTCACCAAAAAGACGCTTATTCCGTCTCTCAGTGACATCAAGACATCGTTTCTTTCTCACTCCAAACGCATGAATCTATGATGTCACTTCAACTCTTTACTGCCACTGTCTATTCGTCAATTTCGTCTTGCCCTTCCGACCGCCAGTACAGAACACTGAGTTCGTCATGTCCCTTTTCTAGTGATAAGTCTTCTAGGAAAAATAGCCTTTTGTCATGTATTTTCGAGCTTTTCCACAGTTCTTCTTTATGCGAGGCCAGCGATGGAGCACACACATTGCTGTCACGCCCTGTATTTCTCTCTTCTCTCCCTAAGGCGCCTCGCGACGGTTCGCGCGGCTCTCCCCGTCGAAGATTCGAGTCCTCCCTTGGGCATGGGTGTGTGCCTTGTCCTTAGTGTAAGTTTAAGGTAGATTAAGTAGTGTGTAAGCCTAGGGAGCGATGACCTCATCAGTTTGGTCCCATAGAACTTTCCACAAATTTCCAATTTCTTTTCTTCCTCTCTCCCCCTCCCTCTTCCCTCCTCCGCCCCACCCCTCTCTCTCGCCATACTACAACATGGTGTCTGTCGCCATCTTGCCTATTCCTCTCATCTCTTCGTCCACCGGTATTTTGCGAATTCGACCCTCTGCTCCGTCACCTGAACACTTGCGGCGCACGGTTTGCCATCCTCTGTGTACTAGCATGCGTCATCCTCTGTTTTTCTTGGCCGTCATTTTCGTTAAACTGTTCTGTCAACGTCACCTTTACGAGTGCACCGTCAGTTCTCTGGGATTTAATAAGTTTTTTGTATCTCTTATAAAAATCAGCTCTTGTGACATGACACACCTCGAAACTGTGAATCTCATTTATATCAAAGTTATCTTCTCCCCCACGAAAAAATTTTTGCGGACTCCTCTGCCTACAGTATTAGATGCCGCATGTTTACTTCCACTATAATTGATACTATTCATCACTAAAAAATGATTTCTAAATATTAATCATTTAGCGCAATATTACACTAATCCGCGTAGTTGATACCCAGATATGGATATTTCGTATCTATAAATATTCGAAACTTCTTTATTTAAATGAGCGTGTCTGTAGTTGAATTGCTGAATAACTGAGAAGGTGAAACTTCTACGTTATTTGATTCTGAAACAGCTGAGTAAAATTGAACGTATTGAGCCTACTTTCTCTTTACTTTTTCTTATCATGTCAACACTGACCCACAATATTCTAGCGCAACGCAATCTGACTGCTCAAAAAAATTACAACCTGACTTCAAATAATTAATTCCAAAGAATAGCTCTGACTAAAATGAAAGCTTAACAATAACCTACACATTTCATTAAGCACTTACCTCTCAAAAATCTTCATTACGCGAACTACTGCAATACAGCGAGCGTCAATATTGCCAGCTAAATAAAAGATTCTAACTACTAAAGCCACTAACTACTAATAGGCACGTGGTTAGCAAAGGAAAGATTTTGTTGCAAACCGAATAATGTATTTTTTACCTTAATAATGTAACATCCAGTTCAAGCACGAATATAAATCGTCATTGACATCTAGTACTATATTCAGTCTCCAAGTCGAACACGTACAGATCGTTAGCCTACGCTAACACTTCAGACCTCCACCCTCCATCAATGCTAACTTCTCACATTTAACATCTATTACTGCTCGCTGTTCACTTCCAACTGCCCAACAGTACTTCCATCACTGCTGGCGACTAACTTCCAACTGCCCAGCAGTACTGGCGATTAACTTCCAACAACTAGTCCGACCAGCCACAGAGTCTCTTACAAAGAAAGCGCAGTCAGAGATCCAATGCAAAGAGCTACATAGCGATGCCAAAACAGAAGCAGCCCACTTACATACTGGCTACTACATTGAGGCAGAAAAGTCATGGGATACCTCCTAATATCGTGTCGGACCTACTTTTGCCCAGCGTAATGCAGCGATTCGACGTACCACGGACTCAGCAAGTCGTTGGAAGTTACCTGCACAAATATTGAGCCATGCTCATTTTACAGGCGTCCATAGTTGTGAAAGTGTTGTTGCTACAAGATTTTGTGCACAAACTAATCTCTCGATTATGTCCCATAAATGATCGATGAGATTCATGTCGGGCAATCTAAATGACCAAATTATTCCCTAGAATTGTCCAGAATGTTCTTCATTTCCATCACTGTTTGTGACCATGAAGTGTATGAATGGCTGCAAATGGTCTCAAAGTAGTCGAACATAATCATTAATCATTACCAGAAAAATGGTCGGTATACACTACTGGCCTTTAAAATTGCTACACCACGAAGATAACATGTTACAGACGCGAAATTTAACCGACAGGAAGAAGATGCTGTGATATGCAAACGATTAGCTTTTCAGAGCATTCACACAAGGTTGGCGCCGGTGGCGACACCTACAACGTGCTGACATGAGGAAAGTTTCCAACCGATTTCTCATACACAAACAGCAGCTGACCGGCGTTGCCGGGTGAAACGTTGTTGTGATGCCTCGTGAAAGGCGGAGAAATGCGTACCATCACGTTTCCGACTTTGATAAAGGTCGGATTGTAGCCTATCGCGATTACGTTTTATCGTATCGCGACATTGCTGCTCGCGTTGGTCGAGATCCAATGACTGTTAACAGAATATGGAATCGGTGGGTTCAGGAGGGTAATACGGAACGCCGTGCTGGATCCCAACGGCCGAGTATCACTATCAGTCGAGATGACAGGCATCTTATCCGCATGGCTGTAACGGATCGTGCAGCCACGTCTCGATCCCTGAGTCAACGGATGGGGACGTTTGCAACACAACAACCATCTGCACGAACAGTTCGACGACGTTTGCAGCAGCATGGACTATCAGCTCGGAAACCATGGCTGCGGTTACCCTTGACGCTACATCACAGACAGGAGCTCCTGCGATGGTGTACTCAACGACGAACCTGGGTGCACAAATGGCAAAATGTCATTTTTTTCGGATGAATCCAGGTTCTGTTTACAGCATCATGTTGGTCGCATCCGTGTTTGGCGACATCGCGGTGAACGCACATTGGAAGCGTGTATTCGCCATCGCCATACTGGCGTATCACCCGGCTTGATGGTATGGGGTGCCATTGGCTACACGTCTCTGTCACTTCTCGTTTGCATTGACTGCACTTTCAACAGTGGACGTTACATTTCAGATGTGTTACGACCCGTGGCTTTATGGAGCCACTAGCAGTTTGAACTGTCCCTTGTTGACAACTTGGGTCCATGGCTTCTTGGGGATCTGCGTCACACTCGAACCCTACCTTGACTCCTTACCCACTGAAATCAGGAATTCTCTGACCAGACCACGGATTTACAGTAGTCTAGGGTCCAACCGATATGGTCACGAGCCCAGGAGATGCGTTGGAGGCGATTTCATGCTGTTAGCAAAGGGACTCACGTCGCTGCCCTGCTGCCATAGCCTATTAACACCAAATTTCGCCGCACTGTCCTAACGGATATGCTTTTCGTAAGCCCCATATTGATTTCTGTGGCTATTTCAAGCAGTGTTGCTTGTCTCTTAGCGCTGACGACTCTACGCAAACGCCACTGTTCTCGGTCGTTAAGTGAAGGCTGTCGGCCACTGCGTTGCCCAGGATGAGAGCTAATGGCTGAAATTTGATATTTTCGGCACACTCTATACACTGTGGATCTGGGAATACTGAATTCCCTGTCAATTTCCGAAATGGAATGCTCTATGCTTCTAGCTCCAACAACAAATCCGCATTCAAAGTCTGTTAATTCCCATCGTGTTGCCATAATCACCTCGGAAACCCTTCCATCTGAATCACTTGAGTACAAATGACAGCCCCGCCAATGCACTGTCCCTTTATACCTTGTGCATGCGATGCTACTGCCATCTGTATATGTGCATATTGCTGTCCCATGTAACCTTCGTCTAATGTTACTGTTTATGCAACAGTCTGTCACATCTACCTCTACGTCATGACCCAGGATCTGAAATATTTTCCTCCCTCGCCTCGCCTCCACTTCGCATACACGTATACCTGTAAGATATTTTATCTACGTCCCTGCTTCATTTTTAATATACACATATAAAAAAAGTGTTGAATCACCTCGGTTCCTAGAGTTCTGGAACCTATGCAGAAAATTGGGATAGAGATCAACATCATTTCTGCCCTTTTTATTGTTCATGAAAACCATACATTGCATTTTGTACCACCATAAGGGTGCCGCGTGTGATTAGCCGAGCGGTCTCAGGCGCTGCAGTCATGGACTGTGCGGATGGTCCCGGCGGAGGTTCGAGTCCTCCCTCGGGCATGGGTGTGTGTAGCTTAGGGACTGATGACATTAGCAGTTAAGTCCCATAAGATTTCATACACACACCACCATACAGCGAGAACTTCAGAGGTGGCAGTCCAGATTGCTGTACACACCGGTACATCTAATACCCAATAGCACGTCCTCCTGTACTGATGCATGCCTGTATTCGTTCTGGCATACTATCCACAACTTCACCAAGGCATCGTTGGTCCAGATTGTCAGACTCCTCAACGGTGATTCGGCGTAGATCCCTCAGAGTGGTTGCAGGGTCACGTCGTCCATAAACAGCCATTTTCAATCTATCCGAGGCATGTTCGATAGGGTTCATGTCTGGAGAACATGCTGCCCACTCTAATCGAGCTATGTCGTTATCGGAGTGGCGGCGTGGTTTGAGGCGCTCTGTCACCGATTGCGCGGCCCCTCCCGCCGGAGGTTCGAGTCCTCCCATGGTGTTTGTGTTATTCTTAGAATAAGTTAGTTGAAGTTCTTTTAAGTAGTGTGTAAGTCTAGGGACCGATAACCTCTATAGTTTGGTCTTTTAGGAATTCACACACATTTGAACATCTGAACATTTGATGTCGTTATCCTGAACTGAGTCATTCACAAGATGTGCACGATGGGGGCGCGAATTGTCGTCCTTGATGACGAATGCCTCGCCAATATGCTGCCGATATGGTTGCACTATCAGTTGGAGGATGCCATTCACGTATCGTACAACCGTTACGGCGCCTTCCATGACCCCAAACGGCGTACGTCGGCTCCACATAATGCCACCCCAAAACAGCAGGAAACCTCCAACTTGCTGCACTCATTGGACAGTGTGTCTAAGGCTTGCAGCCTGACTGGGTTGCCTTGAAACATGTCTCCAACGATTGTCTGCCTGAAGGCATATGAGACACTCATCGGTGAAGAGAACGTGATGCCAATCCTGAGCGGTCCATTCGGCATATTGTTGGGACCATCTGTACCGCAGTGCACGGGGTCGTAGTTGCAAAGATGGATCTCGCCAGGGACGTCGGAAGTTAAGTTGCGCATCATGCAGCCTATTGCGCACAGTTTTGAGTCGTAACGCGACGTCCTGTGGCTGCATTATTCAACGTGGTGGCGTTGCTGTCAGGGTTCCTCCGAGCCATAATCCATAGGTAGCCGTCAAAAAAATGGCTCTGAGCACTATGGGACTCAACTGCTGAGGTCATTAGTCCCCTAGAGCTTAGAACTAGTTAAACCTAACTAACCTAAGGACATCACACACATCCATGCCCGAGGCAGGATTCGAACCTGCGACCGTAGCGGTCTCGCGGTTCCAGACTGCAGCGCCAGAACCGCGCGGCCACTTCGGCCGGCAGGTAGCCGTCATCCACTGCAGTAGTAGCCCTTGGGCTCCCTGAGCGAGGCATGTCATCGACAGTTCCTGTCTCTCTGTATCTCCTCCATGTCCGGACAGCATCGCTTTGGTTCACTCCGATACGCCTGGGCACTTCCCTTGTCACAAAGTAACAATGCGGACCCGATCGAACCGCGGTATTGATCGTTTAGGCATGGTTGGATTACAGACAACACGAGACATGTACCTCCTTCCTGATGGAATGACTGGAACTGATCGGCTGTCGGTCCCCCTCCGTCTAATGGGCACTGCTTACGCATCGTGGTTTACATGTTTGCGTGGGTTTAGTGACATCTCTGAACATTCAAAGCGACTGTGTCTGTGATACAATATCCACAGTCAACGTCTATCTTCAGGAGTTCTGGGAACTGGAGTGATGCAAAACTTTTATTGTGATGAGTGTATGTGCAGTCCAGTGTCTTATCCTTGTTTTTATTACATGCAGTAATTATTTTTGCTCTCCCACTCTTCTCAATGTCTTTTCATGTGTTGCTCTGTCTGTTTATCTTATTCTTTCCATCCTCCGCCATGTCCACATCTCTGAAGTCTCCATGCTTACTACATCTTCCTTCCACAGTGTCCATCTTTCAACACCACGCAGGAAGACAATTTATACAAAACAAACGTTTCATTAGTCTTTCCCTCATATCTCTGGCCATATTGCTGCAGAAAATTCGCCTTTTCTCACAAAATGTCTCTTTCGCCAGTGCTATCCTGGTTTTAATTTCTTTGCTGCCCTTCCAGTCGATTTATATCCATCGTCCGAGGTATTTAAATCTTCGCACATGTCTTAATATTTCCCATTCAGAATTATATTTACGCTTTTATTTCCCGTTAGTGCCATAACTTCTGTTTTCTTTATATTGACTTTCATTCCAAAAATCTTTCCTGTAACTTCTGTGACACCCACTACGTCCTCTCTTTTCCATCTGCTGCTAGAAGCACCACGTCGTCTGCAAACCTGAAACACCAATTTTTATTTGTTGTCTCGTAGTGGACAGTGATCACTCACATTTTCTAAACAGAGATTGAGAAGTGTAGGAGACATACGGCAGCGATCTCTTACTCACTTTGCTAGTTCTTTTAAGTGGGTACTTCTTTCTCTCACTTACATTGAAGCTTTCTGATTTAAATACAATGCGTTTATAAGTCATCTGGTTTATCAGTCCACTCCTCTTTCTGTTATTATAGTTGCAAACTTATACGAAGCCACATTATCAAATGCCTTTTTCCAGGTTTATAAAACACATTCCACTTCAAAAAAACCTCTCTCCCAAAATTTGCAAGAGCCATATTGTAGCTCTTGGGCCTGTATTCCGTCTAAAACATATTTTCCGCAGCCACATTTTCCTTCAGTAGCTTCTCCAGTGTTTTAATTATTATTCTTAAGATAATTTTGGCTGCAAGTGAAATGAGGCTATCTGTCCCGTGTTCTCTGCATTCATAGTTCCTTGCCGTTTCTTATAGTCCTCTGGTCACCATCACTGCATAATTTGTTACATAATCTCAATATTTCTCTTACCCCTTCTTGGTTCAAATATTTCAGTATTTCTCCTGGTACCATATTTACTGATATCCCATTTTTCATTGCAGCTATTTCAAATTCTTCCGTTATGATTGCTGATCCTTTATCCTCATCATTCACACTCTTTAAGGATTCTGTGATATGTCATATAGCTTTTTAAATGGTCTTCCAATATCCGTAGGACGTCATCTCGATGTTTGTACACTACAGTTTAGACTTTAATGAGAATTTCCGTAGTGCCACTTCCTAGTCTTTGACTCCATGTTGTTGTCTTTACTCTGCTGTACAATAAATCAAGTCCTCCCTTCCCCTCTAGTTTCTCAATTTTGTTGCAGTCCTCTTTTAGCCATTTTCCTTGTGTGCCCTGTTTCTCTAAGCAGTTAGTTGTTCAGCGTACAGAACCGTCTTCTGCGATTTTTGAACCACGTCTTTGCGACTACCAGCACTATTTCCTTCCAGAAGTCAATAAGCCGTTAACCTCTGTTATTCCTCCTTCCAAGACCATGATTGCGTACATGAATCCTTCTCCCACCATGGCATTTCAGTCACTCACTACTGTTTTGCAGTATCCTTGATTATCATCCTTTATTTTCTCTATTATATCCTATGTTTCCTCTACGCATTGGTCATTCCTACGTTTCCTCTACGCATTGGTCATCATTTTCTGCAATTGGCATTTACTACTGAACAATCAGTACGTCTTTTTGTACCCGTTTCACACTTACACAGATAATCCTGTCATTAGGCTATCTATAAAAATAATGCTTCTTTAAGGGCACAAAATAACACTGCATATCAGAACCGCTATGTTAGCAAACAGGTCATAAACAGGTTTAAGATTGTGTTCTAGCCCGCTGGTGGTTAGGCTGCAACAGATTGGTTTCCACTGACGACTGATCTTTCAAAATTATCTGTTACCCCGAACCCCCAAGTACGTTGCAATCTGGTGATGCAAAGTCCAAAAAATCTTCTGTAACCAAATTCTGTAATAAATTACCGAGAACCGTCGAAGTTGCAATATCAATTTTCTTTCTTACATGATGAGCAGTTTCGAATCTAAACTTATTATCAAATTATCCAATAATCTACGCTATAATTGATGATTTTATGGTCAGTTTGGTTTCAAAACTAGTCTTCAAGTAATAAAGGAAATTAATATTGCTACCTTGACAGTTCTCTGCAATTTATTGGATACTTTGGTTAACCATAACAGTTTCTGACGTCATGCTTTCTAGAATTCTGGATGTAAATAAAATCCTTTTTAAATCAGGCTCTACAGCTTCGACATGATGTGTGAAAAACCTTGTTGAAAGGACATTTCATTAAATAATGTGGATGTTATGACACAGGCGACGTGCCCATGTGTACCAGTATGTGTGTGTGTGTGTGTGTGTGTTTGTGCTTGTGTTCATGAGTTTGCTTGTGTGTATCCGATAACAGGAATGAATTAGGAGAACAGCAAGTGATTTATGGTGTTTGTTTCCGCTACAAGGCGCTTACAGCAGAAGCATAGACGCAGTGGCAGGTGGATTGTAAGGGATCTCGGGTCTGCTTTCTCATGCAAATCCCGCCGTCACTCGGAACTCGGCGGCCGTTGAGGTGTAAGGCCGCAGTCTGCCACGAAATGAGGCGTGCGGAACCTCTACAGACAGACAGCTAGGTGTGGGCTCGACAAATGACGTTACGTCGGTTGTCTGCGAAAACGCCTGCGAGAGGAACAGCTCTGTATTTACATCCTTGCTTTTCATTCAACGACAATAGCATAGCTATGCTATTGTGGGCATAGCGTCGCTCTTTCAGCATCATTTGACTACAGTGGGTCACTGTTGCCTCATTTGCAACTTTACCGGGGTGCACCTCCAGCCTGGTTCGGAGTGATATGGCATATATTTATTTATTTATTTGTTTGTTTATTTTTCATGCATGTATTTCATCTCACAATGTTAGGTCCATCAGATTCTTCGCTACATTTAACCAGACGATCTTAGTAGGTTATATCCCAATATGCATAGTACACGAAGAGTGTATAATGACAATCTATACACACAGGTTGAGTCACCTGCCCCTATCGATGGATTTTATGCAACGCCAAGTTCCTTTAAAAACCACGTGCAAGAATTTCATATTTCCTCGCTTGCTACATGCAAACTAGTAATCCAACAAAAAAAATGAACGGGGCCTTTTTGTAGGAAATTTAATGTATTTAAGTTTTGTACTGGAATACGTTTTCGCTGGAGGACATGGTTTTCGAGTTATTCGAGAAAAATGCGTCACTTTTGTAGATTTTTCTTCAATATTCGAATACTGCGACCTCTAGGGGAAACGTATCCCACCATACATTTTAACTACATTAAATTTCCTGCAAAAAAGTCCTGTCGATTTTTATGTTTGACTAATAGTTTGCATGTCGTGAGCATAAGAATATGGAAGTCTCGCATATGGTTTTTGAAGGCATTGCGTGTTGCATAAATCCGATCGGTAGGGGTAGCTGCATTATCCAGGATATATACAGGGTGTTTCAAAAATGACCGGTATATTTGAAACGGCAATAAAAACTAAACGAGCAGCGATAGAAATACACCGTTTGTTGCAATATGCTTGGGACAACAGTACATTTTCGGGCAGACAAACTTTCGAAATTACAGTCGTTACAATTTTCAACAACAGATGGTGCTGCGGTCTGGGAAACTCTATAGTACGATATTTTCCACATATCCACCATGCGTAGCAATAATATGGCGTAGTCTCTGAATGAAATTACCCGAAACCTTTGACAACGTGTCTGGCGGAATGGCTTCACATGCAGATGAGATGTACTGCTTCAGCTGTTCAGTTGTTTCTGGATTCTGGCGGTACACCTGGTCGTTCAAGTGTCCCCACAGAAAGAAGTCACAGGGGTTCATGTCTGGCGAATAGGGAGGCCAATCCACGCCGCCTCCTGTATGTTTCGGATAGGCCAAAGCAATCACACGATCATCGAAATATTCATTCAGGAAATTAAAGACGTCGGCCGTGCGATGTGGCCGGGCACCATCTTGCATAAACCACGAGGTGTTCGCAGTGTCGTCTAAGGCAGTTTGTACCGCCACAAATTCACGAAGAATGTCCAGATAGCGTGATGCAGTAATCATTTCGGATCTGAAAAACGGGCCAATGATTCCTTTGGAAGAAATGGCGGCCCAGACCAGTACTTTTTGAGGATGCAGGGACGATGGGACTGCAACATGGGGCTTTTCGGTTCCCCATATGCGCCAGTTCTGTTTATTGACGAAGCCGTCCAGGTAAAAATAAGCTTCGTCAGTAAACCAAATGCTGCCTACATGCATATCGCCGTCATCAATCCTGTGCACTATATCGTTAGCGAATGTCTCTCGTGCAGCAATGGTAGCGGCGCTGAGGGGTTGCCGCGTTTGAATTTTGTATGGATAGAGGTGTAAACTCTGGCGCATGAGACGATACGTGGACGTTGGCGTCATTTGGACCGCAGCTGCAACACGGCGAACGGAAACCCGAGGCCGCTGTTGGATCACCTGCTGCACTAGCTGCGCGTTGCCCTCTGTGGTTGCCGTACGCGGTCGCCCTGCCTTTCCAGCACGTTCATCCGTCACGTTCCCAGTCCGTTGAAATTTTTCAAACAGCTCCTTTATTGTATCGCTTTTCGGTCCTTTGGTTACATTAAACCTCCGTTGAAAACTTCGTCTTGTTGCAACAACACTGTGTTCTAGGCGGTGGAATTCCAACACCAGGTAAATCCTCTGTTCTAAGCAATAAACCATGTTGTCTACAGCACACTTGCACGTTGTGAACAGCACACGCTTACAGCAGAAAGACGACGTACAGAATGGCGCACCCACAGACTGCGTTGTCTTCTATATCTTTCACATTACTTGCAGCGCCATCTGTTGTTGAAAATTGTAACGACTGTAATTTCGAAAGTTTGTCTGCCTGAAAATGTACTGTTGTCCCAAGCATATTGCAACAAACGGTGTATTTCTATCGCTGCTCGTTTAGTTTTTATTGCCGTTTCAAGTATACCGGTCATTTTTGAAATACCCTGTATAAAGTCATGTGCTGCGCTTTTATGTCTGTTTGTGGAGCTAGTATACCGATTTCCGTACAGTGTTTGTTAATGGACAGACTGCTACACGACGAAGGTTTGAGTAAGTATGTTGCTACTACACCAATGAAGCCACTAAACCAAGAAGCCGGGTCGAAAAACTAGTACTCTATAGTACTGACCCAACACCAGTTGCAGGTTTGCCTACCTGACGATTTCGAGAGGCAAAAACATTTAATGTACAATATTTCGTATAGTTAATGAAGCCTCTAGGTGACACGCAGATGACATTGTAGCTGTTTGCTCGCTACTAATACGTTGACCTGAGAGTTATTCAACATACACAGCTTTTGCCCAGTGGACGACATTGACTATATCGAAAATCATATGTATACCACCTGCACACAACCTTACAGTATGTGATGGAGAGTACTAAAGAATCTGCCGCAACTGGAACTAAAGTCACTAGTTTTCGCAAATATAGCTATTGGGAAAGATAGTATGCTAGTCTGCTGCGACTAACCAAACACACAAATTAACATCCAAAAATGACTGACAGGCTGAAGGCCTTAGTCCAGCAACTCAAAGTCTCGTACTTGGTCAAGTTTCCACCAACGAATATTTACGAAGTTCTACTACTGCATACGGTAACCAAGTTCTGCAAGAGTTTAGTTTTAGTACGTGCTCAGTGATATACATCCTTGGAAAAACAGAAGACAGTCAATGTTCTAACAGAGTTCGTGATCCAGGTTACGACAACATACAACGAAGTCCTGACTGGTGATGGAGCTGCAGAGGCCAGGCAGTGTCTGTCGAAGAGGAAGCTGGTCGGCAGCAGGCAACGTAGTGGAACGGATGAGCGTCTGTAGCTCTGGCTCGACGTGAACTGCCTGCTGCGTGCGGGCCTTAATATCGCCACGCGGCAAGATATCTATGTCATTTGGGGCACGGATGCAAATAGGTTCCTCTCTGTCCGCTACCCCTGGAGGAGCGGCTGGGGCTGCCTAGTGGAACTGCTGCAAGATTGTCTCCTGGTGCAGAGCGGGTCCATGCCATGTAGGCAACCCGCGAATTTGTCGTGCCAAATGGATTGCCGGACACACAGGCGGAACGCACCAACATGTCTACATCGACATACACTCCTGGGAATGGAAAAAAGAACACATTGACACCGGTGTGTCAGACCCACCATACTTGCTCCGGACACTGCGAGAGGGCTGTACAAGCAATGATCACACGCACGGCACAGCGGACACACCAGGAACCGCGGTGTTGGCCGTCGAATGGCGCTAGCTGCGCAGCATTTGTGCACCGCCGCCGTCAGTGTCAGCAAGTTTGCCGTGGCATACGGAGCTCCATCGCAGTCTTTAACACTGGTAGCATGCCGTGACAGCGTGGACGTGAACCGTATGTGCAGTTGACGGACTTTGAGCGAGGGCGTATAGTGGGCATGCGGGAGGCCGGGTGGACGTACCGCCGAATTGCTCAACACGTGGGGCGTGAGGTCTCCACAGTACATCGATGTTGTCGCCAGTGGTCGGCGGTAGGTGCACGTGCCCGTCGACCTGGGACCGGACCGCAGCGACGCACGGATGCATGCCAAGACCGTAGGATCCTACGCAGTGCCGTAGGGGACCGCACCGCCACTTCCCAGCAAATTAGGGACACTGTTGCTCCTGGGGTATCGGCGAGGACCATTCGCAACCGTCTCCATGAAGCTGGGCTACGGTCCCGCACACCGTTAGGCCGTCTTCCGCTCACGCCCCAACATCGTGCAGCCCGCCTCCAGTGGTGTCGCGACAGGCGTGAATGGAGGGACGAATGGAGACGTGTCGTCTTCAGCGATGAGAGTCGCTTCTGCCTTGGTGCCGATGATGGTCGTATGCGTGTTTGGCGCCGTGCAGGTGAGCGCCACAATCAGGACTGCATACGACCGAGGCACACGGGGCCAACACCCGGCATCATGGTGTGGGGAGCGATCTCCTACACTGGCCGTACACCACTGGTGATCGTCGAGGGGACACTGAATAGTGCACGGTACATCCAAACCGTCATCGAACCCATCGTTCTACCATTCCTAGACCGGCAAGGGAACTTGCTGTTCCAACAGGACAATGCACGTCCGCATGTATCCCGTGCCACCCAACGTGCTCTAGAAGGTGTAAGTCAACTACCCTGGCCAGCAAGATCTCCGGATCTGTCCCACATTGAGCATGTTTGGGACTGGATGAAGCGTCGTCTCACGCGGTCTGCACGTCCAGCACGAACGCTGGTCCAACTGAGGCGCCAGGTGGAAATGGCATGGCAAGCCGTTCCACAGGACTACATCCAGCATCTCTACGATCGTCTCCATGGGAGAATAGCAGCCTGCATTGCTGCCAAAGGTGGATATACACTGTACTAGTGCCGACATTGTGCATGCTCTGTTGCCTGTGTCTATGTGCCTGTGGTTCTGTCAGTGTGATCATGTGATGTATCTGACCCCAGGAATGTGTCAATAAAGTTTCTCCTTCCTGGGACAATGAATTCACGGTGTTCTTATTTCAATTTCCAGGAGTGTATATACTCCGCTAGCCACCAAGAGGTGTGTGACGGAAGGTACATTTCGCGCCCTCTGTTACACTCGCGGATCGCGCGAGGGAAAAACTATTCTCTGAACGCCTCAGTACGAGCTCTTATGTCCCTTATGCTTGCATCGTGATCATTGCGCGATTTGATAGGTGGTGGTAATCATATAAGCTCTACACCCTCGGTGAAGATCGGATTTCGGAATTTAGTGAGCAGCCCCTTCTGTTTAGCGCTCCGTCTATCTGAAAGTGTTTCCCACTTCAAACTTTCTATGAGATTTATAACGCTCTCGCGATGGCTAAATGTACTAGTCACGAATGTTACCGCTCTTCTTTGGACCTTCTCAACCTCTTGAATCAGACCCAACTGGTAAGGGTCCCATACAGACGAACAATACTCCAAGACTGGACGAACTAACGTATTGTAAGCTACTTCCTTTTTTGAAGGACTGCATCGCTTCAGGATTCTACCACTAAACCGCAATCTAGAGTTCGCCTTACCCGTTACTTGTGTAATCTGATCATTCCATTTGAGATCATTTCGAACAGTCACACCCAGATACTTGACGGACGTTACCGCTTCCAAAGACTGGGCATTTATTTTGTACTCGTACATTAATGGGGATTTTCGCCTTGCTATACGCAGTAGGTTACACTTACTAATATTGAGAGATAACAGCCAGTCATTACACCACGCATTCATTCTCTTCGAATCCTCATTGATTTGTTCACAACTTTCCTGTGATACTACTTTCTTGTAGACTACAGCATCATCGGCAAACAGCCTAAGGCCGCTATCAATACCATCAACCAGATCTATTATGTAAATCATAAAAAGCAGAGGACCTATTACTCTGCCCTGGGGTTACGCTTGTTTCCGTTGAAGTCACCCCGTTCAGGACGACAAACTGCTCCCTGTCTGTTAGAAAACTTTCTATCCAACCGCATATGTCATCAGATAGACCGTAAGTGCGCACTTTTTATAGCGGGGGAGAGTGCGGAACTGAGTCGAACACCTTTCGAAAGATGAGAAATATGGCATCAGCCTGGGAGCTGGCATCTAGAGCCTGTTGTATATCATGTACAAAGAGGGCCAGCTGTGTCTCGCATGACCGCTGTTTCCTAAAACCGTACTGTTTTCTGCAGATCAGCTTCTCAGAGTCTAGAAAGGTCATTGTGTCTGAAAACAAATGTCTTCCATGATTCTACAACAAATCGATGTCAGTGAAATTGGCCGGTTATTATGTGCATCCGATTTTCTACCCTTTTTATAGATTGCTATGACCTGGGCCTTCTTCCAGTCCCGTGGATGTTTCCGCCGTTCCAATGATCTCTGACAGATGACGGATAAGAATGGTGCTATATTTGCAGCATAGTCAACATAAAATCTTATGGGGTTACCGTCTGGGCCAGATACCTTCCTGGCGTCTAGGGAACTTAACACTATGTCAGCCATCCTTTCGTTTGTTCGATAATTGAAAGGGGGAATGGTGCTGCAGTCCTCTATCGTAAAGGACTTTTTGAAAGGTAGGTTTAGAATTTCGGCCTTCTGTTTATCATCAGCAGTTACATTATCCGTACCGTCAGCAAGAGAAGGTATTGAATTATTTGTAACGTTCATAGATTTTACATACGACCAAAATTTTTTGGAGTTATTTTTAGAATCTGCAGATAAAATGTTCCTTTCAAATTCGTTAAAAGAATCTCTCATTGTCTTTCTGACAGCTGCTTTCATTTCGCATAATTTCTGTTTGTCAGCGGGGTAGTGACTACGTTTAAAACGACTGTGCAGAATTCTCTGCTTTCTCAGCAACTTCCTAATATGTTTGTCGTACCAAGTGCTACCTTAAATGTACAGAGTCTAAATGACACTAATAAACGTAAACACTGGGTATTGTACACTGACAGATGCAGGTACAAAACAAAACCTTTAGCTAACAATAAGAGTTCAGAATGTAAAGCACAAATACAAATTCTGCTTCATAGGAACCGATGGGCTTACACGATCACTAAAGCCCACAACAAGCTAAGGAATTTAAGAAGACGGCGAGGTGAGTTTTAACTTTCTGCTACCTAAACCGTCTGTAGGAAGGACTCAGAAGTTGTGTTGTAACACTGATTTACTCAGATATTGTTGTGTAATACTAATTTATCACGTACGTTACGTTTGATTAACTGTTACTGGTCACAGGTTGCGCTAGTCAAACGTATACAAGTGAGGTTAGAAATCACTGTCAGTATCACTATGCCTAATAAAACATATAAAAACTGCTACCTTCGATGTATCGAGTCTAAATGACACTAATAAACGTGAATAGTGAGTATTGTATACTAACTTAAACTGATTAACCCTCGTATCGATACTGTAAACAAACGTTTACGTTCACGCAAAAAAGAACCTAATAAAACGTATAAAAACTGCTACCGTCAATGTATCAAGCCTAAATGACACTAATAATCGCAAATACTGCATATTGTGCACTGAATTAATTGATGATCCCGCGCATTTAACGTCAGTTAAGAATGTAAACAAAGTTTGCGTACACCCGGAACTGTCATAAATAGAAACTTCGCTTATCTTATTCAGACGGAAATAAAAACTGAAACCTTTAATTTATCACATGTATCTGACGCTAATGCACGTAAATACTATAGAAGAGACAGCAAAAACGATTAATTACTAGCTAAATTACTTATCTTCTAACACAGCAAGCGAAAAGCGCTCGTAGCCGGCGTCAGGGCTGCCATCTAACGAGTACATCTGACATTTAACCTGTGTCCATGCTAGATTCACGTTGATAGAAAAACTGTCCGTGTAAACCAAACACTCTCTCTAATTTCTCATTGTGGGAGAAAGCAATATTGCTAGATTCACGTTGATAGAAAAACTGTCCGTGTAAACCAAACTCTCTCTCTAATTTCTCATTGTGGGAGAAAGCAATATATTCCTCAGAACGTACTCCCTCAGATTTTTGCAACTGTAAACTTCTCCATGATATGGAACGCCTCTCGGGTAGCAACCACCATTGGAGTCCATCGAGCATCTCCACAACGATCCCACGACAAATTGTGCTAGTCAGAAGTATCTGTAGAATAAATGTCTGTAAACCGCTATTTTTGTGTAAAAGATTCCTATCCACGTAGCGCTCACATTTCCTACTGTTTGACTCATGCGTTCCATACTCTCCACTTCGGTTCGGACGGTTGCTTCTTGATACTTTACAATTGTTAACGCTGGGCAGCGATTTATCGTCAATATTGTAATATAACAGTAGTGGGGCCCATTTGCCTGTTTATATGCAATAAGTTACACTTGTGTGTGCCAGCAGTGGATAAGTTCCGCTCCTAAGACAAAGAGCACGCTGTTCTCCTAACCAGCAAGGTCAAAGGCCACTGTCCTCCAGAGACTATGGTCTCCGCAGTTTTGTGTAACTTATTTCCAAGGTAAAGGGGTCTATTGTTCTATACAAGTCAACTACCTGGCCTAGCCTCCTTACCTCCATCATTTTTATTAATGATCTATCGTGTTACTGCTATAATTTATTGTCCAGTTAGTGTAATTTATTGCCCATTTACTGTAATTAATGACATGGCACTTATATCACCGTTATTGACTTAAAAATTATAATGATTTAATTGCTTGTCTAGGATTTAGGACGCACTGCATTACGTTTAAATGGCAAGACATTGAAAGAGACGTTGCCCTATTGGCTGAGGAAATGAGTGCAGCAAGCAGATATTACTCATCGCGCCTTTGCATAATTTATTGTCCATTTATAAAGATTTATGTCTAAAAATGGATAGTCAAGAATTTCCTACCAGTTTACATGGCGCTGAAGGGACGAAGGGACAGACTCCCCCTCCCCCCCAGTCCCCCCCCCCCAGGCACACACACACACAACACCGCTGCCTCCAGTCCAAAATACTTACCTCTGCCACTCACCAACTGAATTCTGATCTACTAATCATCCGACATTCGCGCTCTGTACAGTGTAGCGAGCGCATTGCGAAGTGTTGGCAACAGTAACAGAAGATCTACCACCCAATCTAGACAGAATAAAAAGAAGGTAACTAAATGTAATAATTATTAGGCATTCACTCATTGTAGATTATTATTCTTTATGTTTTCGCAAATGCTTACGATTTTTCTTTCCAACATCGTAACCCTCCCTTGATGCAGCACTAGCTGACATATTGGAGCAGAAAACAGAACTACTCAAAAGGCTGTTGTCTGCACCACCACCGCTCATCGAGCCGCGGTATGTGAGTGGACTAACTGATGTTTGTGAGCAGGAGACGCTATTGTTTCCAAACACATCTACCATCACTGCCCCAAGACAGAAGAAGAAGAAGAATCTGACATGTAGGTATCATTAAGCCATACCTCTCTCTCACTCCCTATTATCAGCCCTTACGTTTTCAGTAACATTTAAGCTTTCCTTTTCAACAGGATCTTGAGGGTGCACTACTTGGTATATTGGAACAAGGCATGAAATAATTCGAGCTTTCACTAACTCTATTCAAGCTGCAGTGCATGGATGGAGTACCTGTTATTTATGAGCAGGAGACGTAATTATTTCCATTGAGATCTACAACTAGTACTACTACTAGTACATTACCACAGTCCTCTCTCATTATCCTCTGCTATGGGTGTAATTTCACAAATACTTACTTTTTTCCAACAGCGAAACAGCCCTCTGATGCATCACTAGCTGCTATGCTGGAGAAGGAGATACAACTGTTTGCTGCACAACGAACCGTGAAGCCACAGCAGCATGCAGATGAGTTACTTGATATTTCCGAGCAGGACACACAACCCGCCAATCCACAGCTACATAGGCGCAGTCTACTACATATAATTTGACTTCCAGCTGATCCAAACTTGTAAATATAGGTATAGAAGTAGATAGTGACTGTGATGTAGGACTAACAGAAATCGAGAATATCAAATACGATGCTAAAGCAGGGTTTACGAAGACTATACGAGACGAGCTATGCGGTACATGTAGTACATCAACGTCCAGATGACGACTGTGTATGATTTGTCTCATACTCCTTTCGACATCTGTCTCTTTGGCATTAAGGCATCCACATCGAACAGTACGAGGGCACAACACTCAACGCAACGTCTGGTGACTCATCCATTTCTCTACTTTTTTCGAGTGTTATGAATCCATGTGGTCTATATGATGCGTTATGTACTTCGACAGACTGGTTGGAAACTGTATGCTAAAACTGGATTAAATGACTTTATAAGCTCTCTGTGTGAGCATAGTACAAATGTGAATGACTTAAAACAAAGTACAAACTTATGTGTCCACGCAGTAACAACGTCAGCAACTACTACAACGTAAGTGTTAAATCCATACAAGCTGAAGTTACAGACGAAAACACTGAATTTTAATTGTTGTGCCCATTTTTTTGACTGCGATACATCGTCAATATAAAAGAGATATTGGTGAAATACTGCAGTCCGCGTGCTGTATAGAGAGAGAATAACTTTTTTTACGATTGTGAATAATAGTGTATGAAATATATACACTGATGGAAAAAATTGCAGCACCAAGAAATTATTAATGTAGAATAATGAAATTTTGGAAACACATTTATCTAGGTAACATATTTAAGTGATTAACATTACAAGATCACAGGTCAATGTAATCTCAACATAACCCATTGCAAATGTGAAATGCTGGTACATTAACAACAAGTGTACGCGCCAGAATGTTGAATACAAGCATGCAAACGCTTTTTAATTTTTTTTAAAAAGAGGTGGAGCCCCTCCACGCCCACACCGGCATGATGGCCAACTCAATAGGTCTGCTGCCATCTTTGCATGAGGGTTAGTATTCACTAAAGTGAGGTGTCGCAGGATGTGGGTACTGCGGTGTTTGCGTACGTCTGGTTCAGGTTAACCATTAATACGCGCTCATCTGGAGATAGATTGGGTCGAAGTCGAACGAAGGGTAGCGGTTTGAAGGGCAGAGGAAAAAAAGTGCCAAGAGCCAAAGGGAAAAAGCTCTGCGATAGTTAGGTCGGGTGGTAAGAACAGTAGCGGATGTCTTGCTGCCTGCGATAGGTCGTGCAAGGGTAGGCTTTGTTACTAGTGGATATCATGCATGTCGATACCTTTGACGTTGTGCGGTTGTGTTGCTCGGAGCCTGGCGCTGGGTGGCGGTGTAGAGCTCTCGTTCAGCGTCAGCAACCTGCAGCAGTTAGGTTCATTATTGTTTTTGTGTCCGATAGGTCATATATCGGATGCACAGTGTAAGGTAATGTTCGCGGTTTGTTTGTGCGTCAGTGGGCGAGCTCGTCGGTGTCCCTACTGTGGCCTGCTTGTCGGCTCTGACAGCAGCTGGCAGTTACCAGTCAGTGTTGCTGATATGCAGGGGCTTGCCGACGTTTGTCGCTTGTTTGTGTATGTTAGTTTACCACAGGTGGATATGCCCTAGCTAGTAGTGTCTTTGGCCGCTTGTGCTTCCACCTATGGTTGTGATGCATGCAAACGTGCATGCATAGCGTTGTACAGATTCCGGATGTCAGTTTGTGGGATGGGGTTCCATGCCTCTAACACCTAGTCGGTCAACACAGGGACGGTTACTGTTGTCTGTAGCCGACGATGGAGTTGTCGTCCGACGATGTCCCATACGTGCTCAACTGGAGACAGATCTGGTGATCGAGAATGCCAGAGGAACAGGTTGACATTCTGTATAGGATGTTGGGATGCAACAGTGTGATGTGGGCGAGTGTTATCCTTTTGGAATGCTGTTCATGAATGGCAGCACAACAGGTCGAATCACCAGACTGGCGTACAAATTTGGTGTCAGGGTGCGACGGACTACCACGAGAGTGCTCCTTCTGCCATTTGAAATCGCACCCCAGACCATAGCTCCAGTTACAGGACCGGTGTGTCTAACACGCAGACAGGTCGGTTGCAGGCCCTCAACCGGAATCCTTCAAACCAATACACTGTCATCACTGGCACCGAGGCAGAACCAGCTTTCATCGAAGAACACAACAGACCTCCACCCTGCCCTCCAGTCAGCTCTTCCTGACTCCACTGATGTCTTGCTAGTGGCACGTGGCCGTCCGGAGGGCGGTATTCTAGAAACGATATATTCTCACCACCACCACCAGCAGTTATGTACAGTGGCTACAGCGAGGGGTTGATAATGGCGTCTTTGTCGCGTTGAAGCCATTCTTGACGAACGTTAACTCACAACGTCCAATCTCAAAGATAATTGACGTTCGCTACCTTTACAGCGTGTATATAAGGCAAACTTGATTTCCATCCTCCTAGTGGGGCTACTGGAGCTCTCTTATGCGACTGGCGCGAAATCTGAATAGACGTCAGCTTCCAGATGTAGAAACACGCCGTCCACACGACTCCTTCTAAGCATTGCGATTTATAATAAACAATACAGCATTTTCTCGTAAAACTTTTTCCTACCGCACCCCGACATTTAAAAATGCCTTAAAATGGTTAAATACATTATATGATCAAAAGAAACCGGACACCTGGCTGAAAATGACTTACAAGTTCGTGGCGGTAACGCTGGAATTCAATATGATGTTGGGCTAACTTTACCCTTCCACTCTCGTAGGCATACGTTCAATCATGTGCTGCATGGTTTCTCGGGGAATGGGAACCCATTCTTCACGGAGTGCTGCACTGAGGAGAGGTATCGATGTCTGTCGGTGAGGCCTGGCACGAAGTCGGCGTTCCGAAACATCCCAAAGGTTTTCTGTAGGATTCAGGTCAGCACTCTGTGCAGGCCAGTCCATTACAGGGATTTAATTGTCGTGTAACCATTCCGCCACAGGTCGTGCATTATGAACAGGTTCTCGATCGTGTTGAAAGATGCACTCGCCATCCCCGAATTGCTGTTCAATGGTGGGAAGCAAGAAGGTGCTTAAAACATCAATATAGATCTGTGCTGTGATAGTGCCACGTAAAACAACGGGCACAAGCATCCTCCATGAAAAACACGGCCACGTCAAACACCACCGCCTCCGAATTTTACTGTTGGCACTACACAAGCTGCCAGATAACGTTCAACGGACATCCGCCATATTGCCGGCCGAAGTGGCCGTGCGGTTAAAGGCGCTGCAGTCTGGAACCGCAAGACCGCTACGGTCGCAGGTTCGAATCCTGCCTCGGGCATGGATGTTTGTGATGTCCTTAGGTTAGTTAGGTTTAAGTAGTTCTAAGTTCTAGGGGACTAATGACCTCAGCAGTTGAGTCCCATAGTGCTCAGAGCCATTTGAACCATTTTTGAACATCCGCCATATCCACACTCTGCCATCGGATCGCCACGTGATTCGTCACTCCACACAACATTTTTCCACTGTAATCGCCCCGTGTTTACTCTCCTTACACCAAGCTATGCGTCGTTTGGCATTTACCGGGGTGCTGTGTGGCTTGTGGGCTTTTGGTTCAAATGGCTCTGAGCACTATGGGACTTAACATCTGAGGTCACGCGTCCCCTAGAACTTAGAACTACTTAAACCTAACTAACCTAAGGACATCACACACATCCATGCCCGAGGCAGGATTCGAACCTGCGACCGTAGCAGTCGCGCGGTTCCGGACTGAGCGCCTAGAACCGCGAGACCGCCGCGGCCGGCTGCGCGCTTTTGGGGGTGTCTGGATAGTCTTGGTCTCTCTATCCGTTCCCCCTGTTCACCTCCTCCTCCTCAAACTCTCTGTCCACCTCTTCTTTCCCGCTCTCTCTGACCTTGAGTGCTATTTATAGTTACGGACAACGTAACCTTGATTGGGGATTGGAGTCAGTTAAAATCAATGCTTAAACCGGTTGGTATTATTGATACACAGGATACGAGAGTCCTCTATTGCTACTGGATCTGAGAACCGAGCGAGGTATTTCTGTGGTTAGCACACTGGACTCGCCTTCGAGACGCTGACTGTCTAAGTCCCCCCGTCATGATTTAGGTTTTCTACAATTTCCCTAAATCGCACCATGCAAGTGCTGTGTTAGTTCCTTGCGAACTGCAGGGCTGATTTCCTCAAAGAATTTTTTTTTTTCCCATCAGTCTACTGCCTGATTTGATGCGGCCCGCCACGAATTCCTTTCCTGTGCTAACCTCTTCATCTCAGAGTAGCACTTGCAACCTACGTCCTCAATTATTTGCTTGACGTGTTCCAATCTCTGTCTTCCTCTACAGTTTTTGCCCTCTACAGCTCCCTCTAGTACCATGGAAGTCATTCCCTCATGTCTTAGCAGATGTCCTATCATCCTGTCCCTTCTCCTTATCAGTGTTTTCCACATATTCCTTTCCTCTCCGATTCTGCGTAGAACCTCCTCATTCCTTACCTTATCAGTCCACCTAATTTTCAACATTCATCTATAGCACCACATCTCAAATGCTTCGATTCTCTTCTGTTCCGGTTTTCCCACAGTCCATGTTTCACTACCATACAATGCTGTTCTCCAGACGTACATCCTCAGAAATTTCTTCCTCAAATTAAGGCCGGTATTTTATATTAGTAGACTTCTCTTGGCCAGAAATGCCTTTTTTGCCATAGCGAGTCTGCTTTTGATGTCCTCCTTGCTCCGTCCGTCATTGGTTATTTTACTGCCTAGGTAGCAGAATTCCTTAACTTCATTGGCTTCGTGACCATCAATCCTGATGTTAAGTTTCTCGCTATTCTCATTTCTACTACTTCTCATTACCTTCGTCTTTCTCCGATTTACTCTCAAACCGTACTGTGTACTCATTAGACTGTTCATTCCGTTCACCAGATCATTTAATTCTTCTTCCCTTTCACTCAGGATAGCAATGTCATCAGCGAATCGTATCATTGATATCCTTTCACCTTGTATTTTAATTCCACTCCTGAACCTTTCTTTTATTTCCATCATTGCTTCCTCGATGTACAGATTGAAGAGTAGGGGCGAAAGGCTACAGCCTTGTCTTACACCCTTCTTAATACGAGCACTTCGTTCTTGATCGTCCACTCTTATTATTCCCTCATGGTTGTTGTACTTATTGTAAATGACCCGTCTCTCCCTATAGCTTACCCCTACTTTTTTCTGAATCTCGAACAGCTTGCGCCAATTTATATTGTCGAACGCTTTTTCCAGGTCGACAAATCCTATGAAAGTGACATTATTTCTCTTTAGCCTTGCTTCCATTATTAGCCGTAACGTCAGAATTGCCTCTCTCGTCCCTTTACTTTTCCTAAAGCCAAACTGATCGTCACCTAGCGCATTCTCAATTTTCTTTTCCATTCTTCTGTATATTATTCTTGTAAGCAGCTTCGATGCATGAGCTCTTAAGCTGATTGTGCGATACTTCTCGCACTTGTCAGCTCTTGCCGTCTTCGGAATTGTGTGGATGATGCTTTTCCGAAAGTCAGATGGTATATCGCCAGACTCATATATTCTACACACCAACGTGAATAGTCGTTTTGTTGCCACTTCCCCCAATGATTTTAGAAATTCTGATGGAATGTTATCTATCCCTTCTGCCGTATTTGACCGTAAGTCCTCCAAAGCTCTTTTAAATTCCGATTCTAATACTGGATCCCCTCTCTCTTCTAAATCGACTCCTGTTTCTTCTTCTATCACATCAGACAAATCTTCACCCTCATAGAGGCTTTGAATGTATTCTTTCCACCTATCTGCTCTCTCCTCTGCATTTGACAGTGGAATTCCCGTTGCACTCTTAATGTCACCACCGTTGCTTTTAATGTCACCAAAGGTTGTTTTGACTTTCCTGTATGCTGAGTCTGTCCTTCGGACAATCATATCTTTTTCGATGTCTTCACATTTTTCCTGCAGCCATTTCGTCTTAGCTTCCCTACACTTCCTATTAATTCATTCCTCAGCGACTTGTATTTCTGAATTCCTGATTTTCCCGGAACATGTTTGTACTTCCTCCTTTCATCTATCACCTGAAGTATTTCTTCTGTTACCCATGGTTTCTTCGCAGCTACCTTCTCTGTACCTATCTTTTCTTACCCAACTTCTGTGATGGCCCTTTTTAGAGATGTCCATTCCTCTTCAACTGTACTGCCTACTGCGCTATTCGCTATTGCTGTATCTATAGCGTTAGAGAACTTCAAACGTATCTCGTCATTCCTTAGTACTTCCGTATCCTACTTCTTTGCGTATAGATTCTTCCTGACTAATGTCTTGAACTTCAGCCTACTCTTCATCACTACTATATTGTGATCTGAGTCTATATCTGCTCCTGGGTACGCCTTACAATCCAGTATCTGATTTCGGAATCTCTGTCTGACCATGATGTAATCTAATTGAAATCTTCCCGTATCTCCCGGCCTTTTCCAAGTATACCTCCTCCTCTTGTGATTCTTGAACAGGGTATTCGCTATTACTAGCTGAAACTTGTTACAGAACTCAATTAGTCTTTCTCCTCTTTCATTCCTTGTCCCAAGCCCATATTCTCCTGTAACCTTTTCTTCTACTCCTTCCCCTACAACTGCATTCTAGTCGCCCATGACTATTAGATTTTTGTCCCCCTTTACATACTGCATTACCCTTTCAATATCCTCATACACTTTCTCTATCTGTTCATCTTCATCTTGCGACGTCGGCATGTATACCTGAACTATCGTTGTCGGTGTTGGTCTGCTGTCGATTCTGATTAGAACAACCCGGTCACTGAACTGTTCACAGTAACACACCCTCTGCCCTACCTTCCTATTCATAACGAATCCTACACCTGTTATACCATTTTCTGCTGCTGTTGATATTACCCGATACTCATCTGACCAGAAATCCTTGTCTTCCTTCCACTTCACTTCACTGACTCCTACTATATCTAGATTGAGCCTTTGCATTTCCCTTTTCAGATTTTCTAGTTTCCCTACCACGTTCAAGCTTCTGACATTCCACGCCCCGACTCGTAGAACGTTATCCTTTCGTTGATTATTCTTTTTCTCACGGTAACCTCCCCCTTGGCAGTCCCCTCCCGGAGATCCGAATGGGGGACTATTCCGGAATCTTTTGCCAATGGAGAGATCATCATGAAACTTCTTCAATTACAGGCCACATGTCCTGTGGATACACGTTACGTGTCTTTAATGCAGTGGTTTCCATTGCCTTCTGCATCCTCATGTCGTTGATCATTGCTGATTCTTCCGCCTTTAGGGGCAATTTCCCACCCCTAGGACAAGAGAGTGCCCTGAACCTCTATCCGCTCCTCCGCCCTCTTTGACAAGGCCGTTGGCAGACTTCTTATGCCGGAAGTCTTCGGCCGCCAATGCTGATTATTTATCAAAATTTAGGCAGTGGCGGGGATCGAACCCGGCACCAAAGACGTATTTGATTATGAATCAAAGACGCTACCCCTTTTTTTTTTTTTTTTTTTTTTACCGGGACTCGAACGCGGGATCTCCTGCATACCTGCCAGACGCTCTATCCATCTTTTTTTTTTTTTTTTTTTTTTTTTAGACGCTACCCCCTTTTTGGACCACTTGTTTCCCTTAAAAAGCCCCTTAGGAAAATGGAACTAAAAAAATAAATAAATAAAAAAATAAAAAACCTAAGTGCCACCGCCACTTGTCATCCTATAACAAAAAAAATCTGATCCACTTCAGGCGTTGGCTCCTGAGTAAACCCACCCCAGAGAGCTGCCTATAGACCAGGGGAAGTATGGGAATCAAGGTTAGGTCTATTCGTTGCCACTTTTTCTTATTTTTTTATATGATGACATTTAGGGAGCGTGTACAAATGAGAATTCTAGTAACTAAGTGTCACAAGTAAGTGTTACAACAACAAAGGTGGCATAAAAGAGTAATCAAAAAAATAAAAATATAAACCACTGATGTAATTCTAACTAAAAGGTTCTTCAATAATGTAACTGGTTCCACTTGGAGCCTTGCCATCGTTATCTGAAATCTCCAATAGCGCCTTTGAAGGGCATCTGCAACGGAGGCATTCTGCTTCGCTAGTGCCTCAAGGAAAACAGTATCCTTGCAGCAGCTTGTCTCTTCCTTTGGTCATGGCTGACAAGGCAGAACGTTGAGCCGTTAGTGTGATGCGGCACAGCACATTAACCACAGCCTGGCACACCCCAGCTGAGTGAGGGGTTAACGAAAACGCTGCGTAAATAATTTGCGAAGAGCGTACGGTATTTCGGTGTGCGTTCGAGGGCATTGTGAGCATTTTGTAGGAACCACCAGTAATCAAGCTGCTCTTTCTCTCCGTCGCTAAAGATGTAGGCGACGGTAAGTCCCTTGAACCATGTAAGCGCATGATATTTTGCAGCCGGAAAGTAAGTTTCATCGGGACAGAGTAGGGTCTGCGGGTCAATCATATCAGGTGTGACCCGGAGGTAACAAGCCAGTATCTTCTGTGTTAGTCGCCAAACTCCGGACGATGATGCGCAAGTAAAACGATGTTCATCGGTATCCAAAAGGTGACAATCTGGGCAATAAGGGGAGTCTGCCAGTCCAATAGTGTGAAGTCGCTGGCGTGTGGCATATTTTTTGTTGGCGATCTGATACCACTTCGAACGCACCGTGGATGACAGAAAGTGGTGGTGTATCGTTTTCCACACTCTTGGCCAGTGAACCGTAGGGTACTTGTTTTCCACCACGTTATGGTGAACAGCCCGCAGAAGGTTGGTATAAAAATCTTTCGCCTTCGGTGGACGTGTGGCGGAGAGGTTCAAGCTGACATAGCTGTAATCAAGAATGAAGGTCGACACATGGGAGAGCTGTGGTGCGACGTGCGCAACCGACACCGGCGGGACGTTAGAGACTGGCATCAGAACCTGTAGTAAACGACCCGTGAGAGAGGTATATTGACTTTTCCATCGTTTCCTCATGTTGCTCATGTAAAGGGCAGCTGCTCTCGCCCTGACGTTGACCAATCCCAGCCCTCCTTTGTGCACTGGGAGGGTAAGAGTGTCGTATCGTACTTTGAAGATATGACCTGCGGAAACGTAGTAACTGAAGGCCGCCTGAAGCCGGCGACCTATCTGCAACGGTAGTGGGAGGACCTGTGCCACGTGGTTGAGTTTGGATGCTACGTGGAGGTTCAAGTATTCAACACGTTGTAGCTGATTCAAGTCCCGGAGCAGGTTCTGTCGCACCATTGCGCGTATGATCTGTAATAACCGTCGGTAGTTTGCTGCAGCTGTTTTACGTACATCTTTCTTGAACGTGATGCCCAAATATCGCAGATCAGAAACTGGTGGGAGGGGAGCGAGGGCTTCCGGTCCGAGACCACGCCCAATGTCCAACGCCGCCGACTTGTTGATGTTCAGAAGACTGCCTGCGGCCTGTCCGTATCGCTCAATCCAGGTTAGTACGCTTTGAACTTCGTCATTGGAACGAACCAGCAGTAGCAGGTCGTCAGCGTATGTCCTATAGCGAAAGGTGACGTCCCGCAGCGTGATACCAGATAGGCGGTGGTTAAGCCCCCTAGGAGTGGCTCGAGTGCGATTGCATAAAGGTAGGTAGAAAGGGGACAACCCTGTCGTAGAGACCTCTTAATGGGTACTGGTCCTACCGTCCTTCCATTGACCTGGACGTGTGAGCTGGCTGCGGTCCAAAGACGCCGTAGGGTGTCTATGAGGCCCGGGGGGAATCCCATACGATCCATCACTCGTAGGAGGAAGTTTTGGTGCACTCTATCAAAGGCGCGGCTGAAATCGACGGAGACGATCGCCGCTCTCAGACGGCACGCAGAAGCGATCGCTATTAAGTCCCTGCAGTCACCGGTGGCCATGTGTATGTTGGCTTCTCCTCCCTGCGACGTCTGTTCTGGAGCGAGGATCATCGGCAAAGTCGTCTTAACACGGCTCGCCATGATCCTGGTGAAAATCTTGTAATCGGCGTTCAACATTGTAAGCGGCCGATAGTCGTTAATCGATAGCCCTCCACCTGGCTTGTGTACTGGTATAAGGAGACCTTCTACAAACGCTGGCGGCACAACACAGTCTGGAGACATAAGTTCGCGGAACATTATAACCCAGCGAGGCATCATGATGTCACGGAAAGTCCGGTAGAATTCGATGGGCAATCCATCAGGTCCAGGAGATTTATTGGCCGCACCTTTGTCCACGGCGTCTTCGACTTCTTCGAGTGAGATTTCCTCTGTTAGTGCATTCACGGTAGCCTCGTCGATAGTACGTGTTATCTGCTGTAACACTTCAGTAGTGGCCTCGTCAATGACGGTTCTTTCCTTGTAAAGATGACGAAAATGATCCTCCACCGCCTTTACTATGGTTGCTTGGGTCGTGCATAAGCGATCGTCGTGCGTCCTGAGTTGTGTGATTAAATGCTGACGTTGTCGGCGCTTATCCGCCACAACGTGGTGCATAGTGGATTCCTCTGCAACCGTTCGGTCGTGCCGTCGCGAGCGGACTACTGCACCTTCTAGTCGACGCTTCGTCAATGATAGTATGTGAGCCTTGATTCTGCTTTGGTCATGTCGTCTCTCCGGGGAAGGGGGTAAGGCGTCGAGGTCCCTGAGTGCCGCGTAGTAAAAATCGAGGGTCTGTCGATGCCACGCAGTCACGTCCTTGCCATATCGCATAAGTGTCCTACGGATTGCTGGTTTGGCACAGAGGAGCCACCACTCCAGGGTCGAGGTGTATCGTGGGTGGCGGCGTTCACAGTCAGTCCACGTTGCTGCAACTTGCCGACGGCAATCCAGGTCCTGAAGATGAGTTATGTTGAGCTTCCAAAAGCCATTGCTGCGCCAGACTTGTTGGGGGCGTAGGTGTATAGTGCAGATATAGGCACTGTTGTTTGGTTGTTTTTGAGGGGGAAGGAGACCAGACAGCGAGGTCATCGGTCTCATCGGATTAGGGAAGGAAGTCGGCCGTGCCCTTTGAAAGGAACCATCCCGGCATTTGCCTGGAGCGATTTAGGGAAATCACGGAAAACCTAAATCAGGATGGCCGGACGCGGGATTGAACCGTCGTCCTTCCGAATGCGAGTCCAGTGTGCTAACTATAGGCACTGTGATCGGAATGGGCTTGAGGCCATAGTTCGGCATCCACCACACCTTGTGTGAGATCTTGTGACACATATATGCGGTCAAGTCGGCTGGCCGAATGACTGGTAAGATGAGTGTGGCCAGAGCGGTTACCGTGGACTTTTTCCCACGTGTCGCACAAGTGAAGTTCTTGGATCATCGCACCCAGTTCCGGACAAGGCATGTAATGTGGGATTTGGTCCTTGGGGTGTAGTACGCAATTAAAATCGCCGGCGAAGACGCTGTGGTCGTATCGTCCAAGGAAAAGGGGAGCGACATCTGTGGAGTAGAATCTGGCGCGGTCGTGACGTCTTGTGGTACCCGACGGCGCGTAAACATTAATGAATCCTCGCGCGGAGGTAAGAAACGTGACGTCGGTAACTTCAATACCTTCACGCACTAATATCGCCACTCCGGTGTCTGCAGGGCTACCAGGCGTCACATGTGTGGCGTAACCGTAAAAGTGTGGGAGTGCAGTCGTTTTCACTTCTTGTAGGAAATCAAAGTCAACTCCCATGGCTCGTATGGTTTCTTTCAAAAGTTGGATCTTGACAGGAGAACAGATCATGTTGATATTCATTGTCGCCAGGCGGTAAGCCTGGCAACGCGTTGTTTGGGCGAGGTTATCCATGTTGAAGTTGGAGAGAAGCGAACATCGGAAGTAATGTCACCCCCCGCCAAACGCGGTCCTCCCTGTGCTGCTTATGCTGCATGATCCGGCGGCGCCTCAGCTGGCCGCGTGTCGGGATCTTGTGTCTCGACGTCCTCGGCCCACGAAGCGGGCACGGGTGTCTGTTCATGTTCCATAGCCTCGGAATGTTTGGTAGTAGGGGACCGGGCGACTTCGCTGCCTGCACTGGTACCTTCCCGCTGCTCACTGTTTCTGTCAATGGGCTGATGTTCGAAAGCTGCATGTTTTTCTGTCTGTTCTGCAAGGTTGGAGTCAGTGGAAACAGCCCCAGCTTCGCGGCTGGCTTCTTGAGGGGTCAGTTGTTCTTCCCCGGCCGAATGCGAACCGCTGTGTTCCGACACGGTCCGACGACGGCGCTTTCGGCGTTTCGGTGATCGCTGTTTCCGTACGTGGCCTTCATTGTCAGAAGACGGCACTGACTCACGCTCCGCCAGAACAAACGCTTCGGTCGGTACAATAAGGGAATCAATTGCCATCTTGCCGGCGTCAATGTCTGTCGCGTTCGGTAGCTCCATAGTCGTAGTAGTATTTTCCACCACTGGCCAGGTCGGCGGATCACCCAGGTTTTTGTCCGTGGAATGTGATTCTTGTACCGCTGAAGCGGTCGGCCGTGTCTGTTGTGTGGAGAACGTCGTGAGCGCCGCCGCGGAGTCACGGGTAGAACAGTCTTCGCCGCTGGTGGTGCAACGTCCTTCGGTGGGAGTTGTGCGATCCGACGCTGGAGGCACTCGGAACGAAGGTGTCCTTCTTTGCCGCATCCGGAACACGTCTTCGGCTGGCCGTCATAAATAACTATGGCCCGGCATCCTCCTATCTGTAGATAGGATGGCACGTGTCGTTGGAGATCTATGCGCACTTGGCGTACTCCATTGAGTACGGGATACGTCTTAAACTGGGTCCATTTTTCAGCCACGTGTTCGTGTACCGTGCCGTAGGGGCGGAGCGCCGCTACAACTTCTGCCGCCGGGAGTTCAAATGGAAGTTCGAATATGCGGATAGTCCGCAGTCCCATTGCGGCATGGCCAACCTCGACGTTACCAACATTGCCATCTGCGTGGCAGAAGCGGAGTTCTTGTTTCATCTCACGAAGCACCTTGTCGCATGTAGTTTCGTTTATGAGCTTTACATAGACCGTGCAACTGACGATCGAAAAGTGAATGCCGACAATGTCGGCAGCCGGGATCTTGGCTTCCTCTTTTAAAAAGCGTTCGACTTCGAGCGCCTTTGGTCGGGTAAAGTCGTTCCGAAATGTGAATTTCAAGGTTGATCTTCTGTATTGGTTTGCCATGGTCTTGTAGCGCTACGGCGTCACGTTAGTGTCGGCCGAAGAAAGTAAACAAGGCGCACGGGCTCTCTCTGACAGCGGAGAGCACACACCGCACGTCTGCTTCGCTCGGCTGCGAGAGCCGCACTCCACCCCTAGACCACGGGTTATTTACTACTTCTTCTCAATTCCTTGGCATCTTTTATTGCTTGCTCAGCGCACAGACTGATAAGTTCAAGGATATTTTACAACCCTATCTCAGTTCCTTCTCAACCACTGCTTTCCCTTCATGCCCCTCGACTCTTATCCATCTGTATTCTAAGCAAGTTGTAAATAGCCTTTCGCTCTCTGTATTTTACCCATGCTATCTTCAGAATCTCACAGGCAATATCACAGTCAACAATTTAAAAAGCTACCTCTAAGTTTGTAAATGCTATAAACTTAGACATGCCTTTCCTTAACCAATCTTCTGTGAGCGCTCGTGGGGCAGTACCAAATGGTTCAAATGGCTCTCAGCACTATGGGACTTAACATATGCGGTCATTAGTCCCCTAGAACTACTTGTACCTAACTAACCTAAAGACATCACACACATCCATGCCCGAGATAGGATTCGAACCTGCGACCGTTGCGGTCGCGCAGTTCCAGACTGAAGCACCTAAAACCGCTGAGCCACACCAGTCGGCGCGGTCAGTACCACCTTACGTGTTACTGCATTTCTTCAGAATCCAAACTCATCATCTCCGAGGTCGGCTTCTACCAGTTTTCCTACTCTTCTGAAAGGAATTCGTGTTAGAATTTTGCAACGATGACTGTTGAACATAATTCGGTAATATTCACATGTGTCAGCACCTACTGTCTTTTGAATTGGAATTATTATATTATTCTTGAAGTCTGTTCGTATTCATCCTGTCTCACACATCTTGCACGACCGATGGAATAGTCTCATCATGGCAGGCTCTCTCAACACTGCCAGTAGTTCTGATGGAATGTCATCTACTCTGGTCCTTCTTTCGACTTAGGTCTCTGGGTGTTGTGTCAAATTCTCCTGGCATTATCATGTCTCTCATCTCATCTTCACCTACTTTCTCTTCCCTTTCTATAATATTACCCCCAAATACATCTACCTTGTATTGACCCTCTATATACTCTTATACAGGGTGGTCCATTGATAGTGACCGGGCCAAATATCTCACAAAATAAGCGTCAAACGAAAAAACTACGAAGAATGAAACTCGTCTAGCTTGAAGGAGGAAACCAGATGGCGCTATGGTTGGCCCGCTTTATGGTGCTGCCATAGGTCAAACGAATATCAACTGGGTTTTTTTTAAATAAGAACCCCCATTTTTCATTACATATTCGTCTAGTACGTAAAGAAATATGGATGTTTCAGTCAGACCATTTTTTTCGCTTTGTGGTAGATGGCGCTGTAACAGTCACAAACGAAGACGTACGTAGTATCACGTAACATTCCGCCAATGCGGACGGTATTCGCTTCCTGATACACTACCCTTGTTACAATGGACCATTTACCAATTGCGGAAAAGATCGATATCGTGATGATGTATGGCTATTGTGATCAAATAGCCCAACGGGCGTGTGCTATGTATGCTGCTCGGTATCCTGGACGACATCATCCAAGTGACCGGACCGTACGCCGGATAGTTACGTTATTTAAGGAAACAGGAAGTGTTCAGCCACATGTGAAACGTCAACCACGACCTGCAACAAATGATGATGCCCAAGTAGGTGTTTTAGATGATGTCGCGGCTAATCCGCACATCAGTAGCAGACAAATTGCGCGAATATCGGGAATCTCAGAAACGTCGGTGTTGAGAATGCTACATCTACATCGATTGCACCCGTACCATATTTCTATGCACCAGAAATTGCATGGCGACGACTTTGAACGTCGTGTACAGTTCTGCCACTGGGCACAAGAGAAATTACGGGACGATGACAGATTTTTTGCACGCGTTCTATTTAGCGACGAAGCGTCATTCACCAACAGCGGTAACGTAAACCGGCATAATATGCACTATTGGGCAACGGAAAATCCACGATGGCTGCGACAAGGAACATCAGCAACCTTGGCGGGTTAATGTATGGTGCGGCATTATGGGAGAAAGGATAATTGGCCCACATTTTATCGATGGCAATCTAAATGGTGCAATGTATGCTGATTTCCTACGTAATGTTCTACCTATGTTACTACAAGATGTTTCACTGCATGACAAAATGGCGATGTACTTCCAACATGATGGATGTCCGGCACATAGCTCTCGTGGGGTTGAAGCGGTATTGAATAGCATATTTCATGACAGGTGGATTGGTCGTCGAAGCAGCATACCATGGCCCGCACGTTCACCGGGTCTGACGTCCCCGGATTTCTGTCTGTGGGGAAAGTTGAAGGATATTTTCTATCGTGATCCACCGACAACGCCTGACAACATGCGTCAGCGCATTTTCAAAGCATGTGCAAACATTACGGAAGGCGAACTATTCGCTGTTGAGAGGAATGTCGTTACACGTATTGTCAAATGCATTGAAGATGACGGACATCATTTTTAGCATTTATTGCATTAATGTAGTATTTACAGGTAATCACGCTGTAGCAGCATGCGTTCTCAGAAATGATAAGCTCACAAAGGTACTTGTATCACATTGGAACAACCGAAATAAAATGTTCAAACGTACCTACATTCTGTATTTTGATTTAAAAGATCTACCTGTTACCAACTGCTCGTATAAATTGTTAGGCATACGTTTGTGACTATTCTGGCGCCATCTATCACAAAGCGAAAAAAGTGGTCCAACTAAAACATTCATATTTCTTTACGAACTACACGAATATGTAATAAAAATGGGGGTTCCTATTTGAAAGCCGGAGTAGCCAGCGGTTCTAGGCCCTACTGTCTGGAACCGCGCGACCGCTACGGTCGCAGGTTCGAATCCTGATTCGGGCATGGCTGTATGTGATGTCCCTAGGTTAGTTAGGTTTAAGTAGTTCTAAGTTCTAAGGGACTGATGACCTCAGAAATTAAGTCCCATAGTGCTCAGAGCCATTTGAGCCATTTGAACCTATTTTAAAAAACGCACATGATATCCGTTTGACCTATGGCAGCGCCATATAGCGGGCCAACTATAGGGCGATCAGGTTTCTCCCTTCAACCTAGACAAGTTTCGTTCTTCGTAGATTTTTCGTTTCACGCTTACTTCGCGAGATATTTGGCCCGGTCACGATCAATGGACCACCCTGTATACTCCTTCCTTCTTTTAGGTTTCCCTTATTTGGTTAGGACTCGTTTTCTGTCTGAGCTGTTGATATTCAGACAGCTGGAACAATGCATGAAGTCATGTGTTCATACAACACCAATGTCCGCTACTACCAGCCCCATAAGTATTAAACCCTTATGAGTGGAATGTACAGACATAACATCTAAAAATTTTAGTATCCCTATATGTTTGAATGCAATATAGGTTGAATTTATGACATATGAAAAACAATTTTTTGCGAAATATTGCCCTGTGATGTATTAAAAAAACATTGCCTTTTCTAATATCGACGATTTATTGCATCCGATGTATCAAAAGCTGTAATAAAATATTGCTTGCAGATTACTGTATTAGTGTATAGCACCAATCCTTATAAGGGGCATGCTTCCACTGGAGAGGCTCCATACCATATAAACTAACAATTATTCACAAGAGGAATCAATCACATTCTCAAAACATTTCAGCATCAGCACGTCTCGAAGTTCTCTGTAGCTCAGACCTACCTTATTCCCGCTGTAACATGCACGCACAGAAATAACTGGACAATCCATCGATTGCATCTTGTGTAAACAATGATTTCACGTATCGTACAGCCATTACGGTGCCTTCCGTGGCTACCAGAGGCGTACGTCGGCCCCACATAATGCCACCCCAAAACAGCAGGGAACGTTCGCCTTGTTGCACTCGTTGGACAGTGTGACTAAGGCGTTCAGCCTGACCGGGTTGCCTCCAAACATTTCTCCGACTATCGTCTGGTTGGAGGCATATGCGACACTCATCGGTGAAGAGAACGTGATGCCAGTCCTGGACCGCCGGGGTGGCGGCGGGTTCTAGGTCCTACAGTCTGGAACCACACGACTGCTACGGTCGCAGGTTCGAATCCTGCCTCGGGCATGGATATGTGTGATGTCCTTAGGTTAGTTAGGTTTAAGTAGTTCTAAGTTCTAGGGGACTGATGACCTCAGAAGTTAAGTTCCATAGTACTCAGAGCCATTTTTTTGAGTCAATCCTGAGTGGTCCATTCGTCATGTCGTTGGGCGCATCTGTACCGCGCTGCACGGTGTCGTGGTTGCAAAGATGGACCTCGTCATGAACGTCGGGAGTGAAGTTGCACATCATGCAGCCTATTGCGCACAGGTTGAGTCGTAACACGACGTGCCATGGCTGCACGAAAAGCATTATTCAACATGGTGGCGTTGCTGTCGGGGTTCGCCCGAGCCATAATCCGTAGGTAGCTGTCATCCACTGCAATAGTTGCCCTTGGGTGGCCTGAGCGAGGCATGTCATCGACAGTTCCTGTCTATCTCTATCTCCTCCGTGTCCGAACAACATCGCTTTGGTTCACTCCGAGACGCCTGGACACTTGTTGACAGCCCTTCCTGGCACAAAGTAATACTGCGGACGCGATCTAACGGCAGTATTGACATTTTAGGCATGGTTGAACTACAGACAACAAGGGTCGTGTATCTCCTTCCTGGTGGAATGTCTAGAACTGATGGGCTTTTTGACCCCATCCGTCTAACAGGTGCTGCAAATGCATGGTTGTTTACATCTTTGGGCGCGTTCAGTGACATCTCTGATCAGTCAAAGGTACTGTGTCTGTTGGGGTTGGGTTGTTTTGGGAAAGGAGACCGGACAGCGTGGTCATCGGTCTCATCGGATTAGGGAAGGATGGGGAAGGAAGTCGGCCGTGCCCTTTCAGAGGAACCATCCCGGCATTTGCCTGGAGTGATTTAGGGAAATCACGGAAAACCTAAATCAGGATGGCCGGACGCGGGATTGAACCGTCGTCCTCCCGAATGCGAGTCCAGTGTCTAACCACTGCGCCACCTCGCTCGGTTACTGTGTCTGTGATACAATATGGATAGTCAACGTATGTCTTCAGGAGTTCTAACGGGGGTTATGCAAAACATTTTTGATTTGTTTATTATTATTATTATTATTACCATTATTCTCGATCATTGCCCTTTAGGAGAGCGTGTCAAGTTGAGCCAATAACAGCTTCACTTCTTTTTCTTCTCTTCTTTTCTTCCCAAATGCTCTTCATTAAATCACTGTGTTTTCTTCCTTTGGTCTGTCCATATTTTTACTGCTGTCTCTTTCGTTAAGACTTTCTCAATTTTTTTATTTTACTTTTGAATTGTTTTCAGTCCTCTGATTCTTCTTCTGAAATTTTCAGTTGTTGCACACTTCTTGTGATCTTTTATCCAGTTGATCTTTTAATTTTGCTTTCATAAATAATAGATAGGTAAATAATAGATAGATAATAGATAGATTACATAATGGTAAGACAGAGATTTAGGAACCATGTTTTAAATTGTAAGACATATCCAGTGGCAGATGTGGACTCTGACCACAATCTATTGGTTATGAACTGTAGATTAAAACTGAAGAAACTGCAAAAAGGTGGGAATTTAAGGAGATGGGACCTGGATAAACTGATAGAACCAGAGGTTGCAGAGTGTTTCAGGGAGAGCATAAGGGAGCAATTGACAAGAATGGGGGAAAGAAATACTGTAGAAGAAGAATGGGTAGCTTTGAGGGATGAAGTAGTGAAGGCAGCAGAGGATCAAGTAGGTAAAAAGACGAGGGCTAGTAGAAATCCTTCGGTAACAGAAGAAATATTGAATTTAATTGATAAAAGGAGAAAATATAAAAATGCAGTAAATGAAGCAGGCAAAAAGGATAACAAACGTCTCAAAAATGAGATCGACAGGAAGTGCAAAATAGGTAAGCATGGATGGCTAGAGAACAAATGTAAGGATGTATAGGCTTATCTCACTAGGGGTAAGATGGATATTGCCTACAGGAAAATTAAAGAGACCTTTGGAGAGAAGAGAACCACTTGTATGAATATCAAGAGCTCAGATGGAAACCCAGTTCTAAGCAAAGAAGGGAGACCAGAAAGGTGGAGGGAGTATATAGAGGGTCTATACAAAGTCGATGTACTTGAGGACAATATTATGCAAACGGAAGAGGATGTAGGTGAAGATGAAATGGGAGATATGATACTGTGTGAAGAGTTTGACAGAGCACTGAAAGATCTGGGTCGAAACAAGGCCCCGGGAGTAGACAACATTCCACTAGAACTACTGACGGCCTTGGGAGAGCCAGTCCTGACGAAACTCTACCATCTGGTGAGCAAGATGTATGAGACAGGCGAAATACCCTCAGACTTCAAGAAGAAGATAATAATTCCAATTCCAAAGAAAGCAGGTGTTGACAGATATGAAAATTACCGAAGTATCAGTTTAATAAGTCACAGCTGCAAAATACTAACACGAATTCCTTACAGACGAATGGAAAAACTGGTAGAAGCCGACCTCGGGGAAGATCAGTTTGGATTCCGTAGAAATATCGGAACACGTGAGGCAATACTGACCCTACGACTTATCTTAGAAGCTAGATTAAGGAAAGGCAAATCTACGCTTCTAGCATTTGTAGACTTAGAGAAAGCTTTTGACAATGTTGACTGGAATACTCTCTTTCAAATTCTGAAGGTGGCAGGGGTAAAATACAGGGAGTGAAAGACTATTTACAATTTGTGCTGAAAGCAGATGGCAGTTATTAGAGTCGAGGGACATGAAAGGGAAGCAGTGGTTGGGAAGGGAGTGAGACAGGGTTGTACCCTCTCCCCGATGTTATTCAATCTCTATATTGAGCAAGCAGTGAAGGAAACAAAAGAACAATTCGCAGTAGGTATCAAAATCCATGGAGAAGAAATAAAAACTTTGAGGTTTGCCGATGACATTGTAATTCTGTCAGAGACATAAAGGACTTGGAAGAGCAGTTGAACGGAATGGACAAAGTCTTGAAAGGAGGGTATAAGATGAACAACAAAAGCAAAACGAGGATAATGGAATGTAGTCAAATTAAATCGGGTGATGCTGAGGGAATTAGATTAGGAAATGAAACGCTTAAAGTAGCAAAGGAGTTTTGCTATTTGGGGAGCAAAATAACTGATGATGATCGAAGTAGAGAGGATATAAAATGTAGAATGGCAATGGCAAGGAAAGCGTATCTGAAGAAGAGAAATTTGTTAAAATCTAGTATAGATTTAAGTGTCAGGAAGTCGTTTCTGAAAGTATATGTATGGATTGTAGCCACGTATGGGAGTGAAACATGGACGATAAATAGTTTAGACAAGACGAGAATAGAAGCTTTCGAAATGTGGTGCTACAGAAGAATGCTAAAGATTAGATGGGTAGATCACATAACCAATGAGGAGGTATTGAATAGAATTGGGGAGGAGTTTGTGGCACAGCTTGAATTTGAATAGAACAAGGGATCGGTTGGTAGGCCATGTTCTGAGGCATCAAGGGATCACCAATTTGGTACTGGAGGGCAGCGTGGACGGTAAAAATCGTAGAGGAAGACCAAGAGATGAATACACTAAGCAGATTCAGAAGGATGTAGGTTGCAGTAGGTACTGGGAGATGAAGAAGCTTGCACAGGATAGAGTAGCATGGGGAGCTGCATCAAACCAGTCTCAGGACTGAAGACCACAACAACAACAACAAACAATTTCAAAATATTTCTTGTTGTCCGTATGTTCACTGAGTTCCTTTGCAAGTCGCCTTATCCAGATTCCGTCTTAGAGAACCGCAACGTAGATTTTTCTAAGAACTTTTCGCTGCTGCTTCTCCGTTTAATGAATCCATGTCATCCCTCTAACAACTTAATAAATGGATTTACAATGAAATGAACACTCTTAGCTGCTTACAGCAGGCGTTGACGTACGTCAACGGGGACAACATAATGCACACACACACACACACACACACACACTCATATATATATATATATATATATATATATATATATATATATATATATATATATATATATCGCATAGCGTGAATAATATGTGGGGTCTAAAATAGCAAAAAATCAATAGATAAATTTATTTTAGTGTACATACCTACAGTAAAACTAAAATATGTGATATAACTGCTGTGCAGCAGCGGCTAAAGCTGGTATACTGCGCTATAAACGAGAAAATACCTGAACAACAGCTTTGGCACTCTGTTTAGGTGATTGTCGCCCACCCATTCTGCACAAATACTCTAATTATAGCTAAGAATGCAGCGGGATGCTACATTACAAACAATGAGATAATTCTCCCACAATAACAACAGTCTCATACCCAAATAGTAACTGTGTACTGTTAAAAAACCATCATTAGATGAAGATATAGGTAGCATAACATAAATTCACGTATACATCTCCCCACTTAGATTTACTTATAGTTCCTTTTCAGACACCATAGTGTGTGCGCTATAAATGGACGAGACTTCCATGCGTCATCACCTTCATCATGATGTGCTATAAAACGAAAATGTCGTCATTATATGTTTCATATGTAGTGTGCAATTATAACTTACACAATAACATGCTAATTTCTGCTTGTACTTTCATTAGCTTTATTTAGCATTTACAGTTTTATTTTAATAGTATGAGGAAGGCATGTAGAAGGAGATAGATATATAGATGAAAAGCCTGTCACGGTACACCAAATGTATATGTTGTTGGAGACAATCTAAAACGACAGCGCTATCGGGCTGGCATGTGTACCACGCAAATGGGTGCAAACCCTACATCTGTAAGTCAGCATAGAGATACTACACTGAAGAGCCCAATAAACTGGTACACCTGTCTGATATCGTGTAGTGCCCCAGCGATCACGCAAAAGTGCCGCAACACGACGTGGCATGGACTCGACTAACGTCTGCAGCAGTGCTGAGGGAACTGACACCAATAATCCTGCAGGCCTGTCCATAAATCCGTAAGAGTGCGAGGGGGTGGAGATCTCTTCTGATCAGCACGTTGCAAGGAATTCCAGATATGCTCAATAATGTTCATATCTTGAGAGCTTGGTGGCCTTCGGAAGCGTTTAAACTCAGAAGTGTGTTCCTGGAGCCACTCTCGAGCAATTCTTGGCGTGTGGCATTTCGCATTGTCCTGCTGGAATTAGCCAAGTCTTTTGAAATTCACAATGGACATGAATGGATGCAGGCGATCACAAAGGATGGTTACGTACGTGTCACGTGTCAGAGTCGTATCTAGTCGTATCATAAATCCCCTATCACTCAAATTGGACACGCCCCTCACGAATGCAGAGCATCCACCAACTTGAACAGTCCCCTGCTGACATGCAAAGTCCACAGATTCGTGAGGTTGTCTCCGTACCCGTACACGTCCATCCGCTCGATACAATTTCAAACGAGGCTCGTCCGACCAGGCAACACGTTTCAAGTCATCAACAGTCCAGTGTTGGTGTTGACGGACCCAGGCGAGACGTAAAGCATTTGTGTCGTGCGGGCATAGTGATGATGTTTCGTTGAATGTCTCGCACGCTGACACTTCTTGATGGCGCAGCATTGAAATCTGCTGCAATTTATTGAAGGGTTGCACGTTGCACTTGTGTCAAGTTGAACGATCCTCTTCAGTCGTCGCTAGTCCCGTTCTTGCAGGATCTTTTTCCGTCCTCAGCGATGTCGGGGATATGATGTATTACAGGATTCCTGATACTCACAGTACGCTCGTGAAATGATCGTACGGGAAAATCCCCATTTCATCGCTACCTCGGAGATGCTTTGCTTCATCGCTCATGCACCGACTATAACGTCAAGTTCAAACTCACTTAAATCTTGACAACCTGCCATTGTAGCAGCAGTGATCGATCTAACAACTGCGCCAGACCCTTGGTACCTTATAGAGGCGTTGGCGACCGCAGCGCCGTGCTCTGCCTGTTTACGTATCTCTGTATTCGAACAAGCATGCCTATACCAGTTTTTTGGCGCTTCAGTGTGTGACAATGGAAATATTGGTTTGTTCAAAAATCCGAAAGATGTTGACTGATTTGTTTGAAAGTTTTGATCAACGGAAATACCCCATACGTTTTGATGAGAGTTTGTTAAGTATCAAAATATGTGAAATATATGGCCGTATGTATTCATTGAATTGACTTAGGAGGTTAAACGCGTTGTACCGCCAGCGGACCTCAGACCTTAATATATGACACAAATTTCAACTTGATACGGCTACCTGTTGCTGAGGAAAAGTGTTTTTAACAGTCGGACAGACAGACAGACAGATGGAAAATAAAGTCGTCATACTGTATAAGGGTTCCATTTTTAGCGATTGAGGTACACAACCCTATAAAGTGCTCCTGAGTTTGTAACGCAGCATCGTATTACTAGCTGTTATCTTAGATTGAAAGTGTAGCTTGACATGGAGCCAGGAGGAGAACAGACTTTCATTCCCACACTGGCAATGCTGACGCTGGCTACTTCGCCGAGCGAGTAGTTTACTGGACTAACTCAGCGTGCAGGTCGTTACACTTACTTTCTATGAACCTGCACGAGTATTATTAAATATTAGTCGATCATTTTCGTACTTAGTATATCAAATTCTATGAATAACACAACCATACTGTTAACAATTCAAATGAATAACTTCAATACTTTCATAGATATAAATTTTTACCTAAATCACGTAATAATCGTGCTAGTTTCGTGAAAGTGAGTTAGGGACTGTAATATATTGAAACTCCAGCCAAGAAGATAGGTCCATATAATGTAATTTTCTGGAATTTTCTTTAGTTTCATTAACACAGATTACTGGCGTAATTAAAAGTACGTTGGAAAATTATTATTTCATCGTATTTTGATTGTGTGAGTGTTTTGGAGAGACAGGGAGTGAATGGAGAACATACGTAAATTATTAGTGTGATATTTTACTAAAACAATGTGAACGTCAGCTCGAGAAAGTTGTTGTGTAATAGGGGAATTTGTGATAAATGTTCGAGTGAGCTTGATTTTGTAAAACGCAGTCAGAATGGGTGCTGAGTATTAAATTTATTAATAATTTATTTTGTGGAAACGAATCTCATTTTGTTTTCGTTAAATTTTATTTAGTTTTCTGAATTACGAGATTTCTAGTATAAATTACTTGTGGTAATCTGATTGGCTGACATTAGAAGTGTTCGAGATGATCGGATTGGCTGCTTAACATACTAGCCAATAAGAATTCAGCATTTCCTGCGAGTCTGAGTAGGGCTTTGTGCCTCAAATCTATCAGCTGATACAGTCTGGTGAACACCTATGTTAAACTAGGCTGATAAAATGTGTACCAAAATGAAGAAATCAGCGCGTTTGATCGATTCTCGTGTCGTTGACGAAAAGAGACTACATTAAGTTTGAGCTTTGTGAATGGTCTATTTTAGGAAATATTCGCGTGTGAACATTTCATGTCGTGCATAAACTCCAAGTGGCGTGTTTCTTGCAGATTACGAGACAATATGGCGAGCACTTCTTTACAAGAGGTCTACTGAACGACTGACTGTGTTAACTCGCAAGTAGTCGTGAGTCAATGACTGTTTAGCACGTTTAAAATATCGGGTCGGACTAAACATCTTATGGCTTCTTTCGAATGTGGACTTGTAACAGAGACGGTCGGCAACATCGCATAAGTGATATCGGGATATGAAATACGGACTTTACAACCATTTTCCGTGTTTTAAAGACAATAAATCAACTTAAGGGAAATTTTAGACATTTTTCAAACGAGTCCCGAACTGACTTTCAGCTGACTAGAGATACGTGGCCTTTTCGTGGTAGATATTTAGTCTAATTTTCGTCAACGCTGCGTTTGTCGCATCGCAGACTGGCAGACAACCTGAGAACCTGTCCAAGTAGGTGGACTGATTATTTAAAGGGTAGTGAGAGATTAACTCGCCCTGTCCCAAGTTAAACATTAGTTAAAGAGTTTGACAAGTTCTAAAATTAATAAAGGGGACGGTCGTAAAAAGTGCTTACCGGTACATCTGTGAATACATAGTAAGAAAGATGTCCATAGCAGATGGCTTAAAAAAGAATAACAAATATTTAATATCCTATTTTGGTACATGTATCTTAGTAATAGCTTTAGTTTTATCATTTATCCGTAAATAAGGCTCTTAAATTGTAGGACGGTTCTGACTAATGTGATGGATCGGTAGTATTGGGAATTTCTGTACCATAAAAAGTATCATTACCTTTTTGCCCCAATTTTTATGCTCATAATTGACAATATAGCGATGTGTAAAAAAGAAAACTATCTTATAATGATAAAGATAAGATTACGATGTGTATTCACAGATCGCATTTAACATACTGAAGGTCCCACAAGTTGTAAAACTGGTGAATGGAAAGCCAGTGGAAATAAATGAAAGAGCGCTTTTCTTTTATCTTCCTCTTGTAGGGGGCCTACTATTACCTTTTGTCGTATGAAGCTCAAGCAGAGCGGAAGAAATTGTTGTAATTGTATCTATATATCTTCGATAAAGGTTATTTAAATCCATTTTTGTGTCGGCTCCAGTATTAATTACCTTGTCTTATAATCATTTATGCTGTTTTCTTCACATGCTACAGACAAAAATAGGCGAGATTGGCGACAGACTCTTCGGACACGAACAATTGAACATAATTAGTGTCCCAACAATGACGTCTTCCAGCCTACTCAGTGGCTTAATAACACGCAGATCTGCAAATGAAAATCAAGGGGGTCGAGTTCAGTGAGGTAAGTCGTTGTTTTAAAGCAGAGAACTTTCTTGAGGTGCACCGCACTGTGCACCTTTTAGTAAAATTATCCATACTCAATGAAGGTTGCTTCCATGTCGCAGCTGTTCTATGGTTCTAAACTGTACCATTTGTAGATTGTGAAATTCTTGCCAAACCTTTGAGTTCCGCCACATCTGGCTTTCATCTAGAGATTGGGCAGAGACACTTCAATCGCCATCATAGTCCCCGGAGTTGAGCCTTTGTGACTTCAAATTGATTCCTAAATTGAAAGAAGCGCTTCAAGGCATTCGCTTCAGAACTATTACAGAGATTCGACGGGCGACAGACCGCTTCCACTCGAACTATCAACCCATCTGCTGTGGATGTCCTACGAGTTCCACATCTCTGGATGACTACTTTGGAGGACAGTAAAACTTTGAAACATGTATCCATTTTGTTTAAGTAGAAAATAAATAGTTGCCACTGTTGAGGTTCCTACGGGCATATAAAGCCGCTTGGTTGTAGCGTGAAAGAAAGGAAACCTTTTAATGCAAGGAAAATACGATCGTAAATTGTGGTAGAAAGACATTCTAAGGTTTCAAAAGATTATTTACACAACACCTCATGGCGACGTTACAACTAGTGTCAAGTACTAGACGCTAATAATTCGTGGTCCAGTTACGCAGCAAGACCAAAAAAGTAATATTAAAGCAGTCTTTCTACTTTTTGTTGAAAGGGAGAAAAGAGGAAGAGGGAGAAAGAGAGATAGAGACAAAGAGTTTAAATGCCGCCAGAGTTTACGGATGTTCACAGATTTTCACGGATATGTTAAACAAAACTGGATATCGCCATTTACTTAGCCACATCACTCTGAACTGGTCACAAAAAATCTTATTTTCGTAATAGTTTGAACAAACACACGACTTAAGAATGTATTGCATATAAATATGACTCAAAAACAATACGATCTGGAAAAACTGAAAGTGGCTCACGTGAAATGCACAGACTAAGCAAAGAGCTTGTAGCTATCTGACCCAGATGCTGAAACATCCTTTTGAAACCGCACACCCACGTCGCCCATTCGAAAATCAGCACCAGAGTGTGCCACGACACCAAAGCCGAGCACAGAGTGACTTCCTGCTGCGACCACACTGTGTCAGAGTGAAACTTTGGCTGTTCGACATGCATTGTGGCAGTAGAGGAGGGTGTTGTACCTGGAGGATAGTGTCCTTAGGATCACTTGATGTTTGCTAGACGGTGTGTCAGTCTAGTGACATGAAGAAAACCGCACTACTGAATTGTTCTAGAGCATTAGAGAAATACAAATGGCTTACTTATTGCCACTGCTGAGGTTGTGGTGTCAGAATGCATACAGTGACAAGCATAGCGTATACAGACCCTTCGGCAGATTTCCAAAATTGGATGTCATACGTAGTTTACATTGCATTAGAGATGCACGGTCACAGATACTACAGCAAACTTGGCAGAAAATACTGTGTAATTATTGAGGTGTTTTTTGTTAGAGTGAAACATCAACATTCTATGTTGAGATACGTGGTACCCAGGTATATCAGCTCCTAATATGATGGGTATGTTTACTCCATGATCTTAACAATTCCTTTGAAAAATTGACCTGTGCTACATTCTTCTGCATCATATGTCAACAAGTGCTCTTTGTGATGTTGGGAATAACATGTCCGAGGTGACTTGTACAACTTACTGTCGGCTACTTGGCTTAACCTCCTTATTTCTCATTACTTTTATTAATGACTCGTCATGTTGCTGTTATAATTTCTTGTCCAACTACCTTCATCCGGCCGCGCTGTGGTGTGACTCAGTCTGTTTACATAGAAAAGAAAGGAAAGAGAAAGCACACGTTTGTAATACATATGGGAATTGGATATACGTACTGTTTGCTCCTTATTGTATTGACACTGCTAGGAGTTTCTTCAAGTGACAGCGGTATGAGTGCATCTGGCAACTGTTTCCGAAATACTGTGACTGATATTTTCCGTCTCCTCATGTCTTAGAATATACATAACGCATTCACAACAGCGGTGTTCAAAAAATGTCGAATGCTAACTTTCGATAACATTTTACTGTGTTTCTCAATGGATTGCTGTATGCACTCAACTGCTCAGAAAGATCAATAGCAGTTTTTCCTTTATTATATTTAATACCATTTTTTGGTTTTCAATAAATCACTATTTTGGTTATCACGTTTTCCATTTCACTGGAATGTTTGGTGGAAAGAACCAAAATGACTCTTTTGTCTTTCCATTTCAGAACTGTATTTCCTTTACTATCCTCTTTTGCAATCATTTAGCCGTTCAATTTCTTTGGCAATTTATTTGCGATTTAGTCGAAAGGTACCAACCAAATGCGTATTCCTTGTTATACGTTTGCTTGCCAAATCTAAGCTGATATACCAATTATCGGCAAACAATGTATGGCCTTTGTTGAATACATTTTGAAACAAATTCATCACATTTTTTGATCTGGTATTTTCCTTATCAAGTACTTTACCAGTGTAATTTCTAAAACTGTTACAGTATCCAATACTGCAGAACAGTTTGTACATTTTCATGCCATACTCGTATCTCTTTTGTTTCAAATATTGCCTGAATACACGAGGGCTATTCGGAAGTATGTTCCGATCGGCCGTGAAATGGAAACCACTGCGAATATCAAAAATGTTTTATTTGCAATAGTTAGCTACACCTTACAGCTACTTATCTACAAAGTCGCCTCTCCGACTTAGACGTTTCTCAGCGTTGTACCAATTTTCCAATATCCTCGATATATAACGCAGCCGCCTGTGTTTCTCGCCAATTCTCTAGGCTCGTCTACAGCTTGCTGTCTGTGTCAAAATGTTGTTTTCATAGCCAGCGGTTCAAGTGCTCAGAGATGAAAATCAGGACGAGCGAATTATGAACTGTATTATGAATTATCAATCACTTACCCATCGAAATCGGTGCAGGAGCTTCTTCATTGCCACTGCATTGCGCGGCCGAGATTTGTCACGAAGAACGAAACGTATGACAGTTATGTTATGTGGCCTGCACGATATCAGGTGAAATCTCTCACCAGATCCTCATACTTGGCGGGAGTCACTGTATTCGAGGCACTTTTACGTGATCATTGCGCCCTCAGACCTTAAAAGAGTGACGCGTCGCGACAGACGGGCATACTTGAGACACTACCAAACACATCTGCGCAAAACTTCATCGGATTTTCAAAATGGTTACCATTTCGCGACCGATCAGAACTTACTTTCGTCCTAGGAATGGTGTTAGAAACTCGACAGTACATAATGTTTCATCATGAAGATAATATATTTTTTAAATTTTTTGTTCAATTCGCCCAGCTTTTCAGAGCCAAACTAAAGCAGCTACTTTTATACTGTCTGCAAAGTTGTCCTTGAACACTTGTTAAAACATCGAAAGAATTCTCACTTCCACATGATGGCAATTGCATTGCTCGGTGATGATTAAGTGTTACAACAAAAGAGCATTCAATGAATCACTGTTCAATTAGTGTATTCTAATCTTGACTTTTTGCTATTATGGGCAACAAAGCTTTTTCAAATGAATCACTGTGACTCTGTAGCTTTCTCTAATTGCTTGGCGTTGGAGGTTGTCGTCCTACCTTACCGCAACCATATATACTCCAAGTCACCAAACGTGAAGTGGTGTCTTACATTTGGTTCAGTTGTGCAGTTCGGCGGCAGTTGCCGAGCAAAAATTTTCCAATGTAACGCCTGCGTGCTGCGTGGCACGTACAGAGCAGCCGTCGGATGGGTTGCAGGCCCGCAGGCACCATTACGAGCCTGTTTAATTCGGCACAAGCCAAGCGGTCGCCGGCACACGGAACTGCCGCCTTGACAGAAAGCCCATTAAAATCGACTCTGCGCTCATCTTTTCACCTGCGTGTGGGATCAAGACGAATAGCAGTCCAGGCTCTGTAACGTGCTCCCATGCTGGCTACAAGATTTCTGAGGAGTTCATGCAGTAACATGCTCCATACTTCCATAGCGCGTTTGACAGCTGCTGAATGGTTGCTGGTGCATGTGGATGTGCTGCAATACGTCCTCCCAACGGACCCCGCATGGGCTCCATGGGATTTAAGCCGGAGGAACAGGTAAGTCAGTCCATTCGCCAAATATTCTCACGTACCTAGAGCTCTTCCACTTGTGCCCTTAGATCCGGTGGCACTTGTCAACAATAGAAAGGCACCACTGAAAAGACGCTCGTCGTGAAGGAGCACAGTGTCACAATAACGGTGACCGCTTGCTCATAGATTTGAAAGTCAGTACGGCCTTGAAGCACTATGCCGCATCATATCATACCACCTGAACCACCAAACAAACATGTTCGACAACGTCCCTGGGTGCAATGCGTGTTCCCACTTCTCACCGTAAGGTAGTATGTCCAGAATCACCACTCAATCTGCTCCGATACAAGAAGAGCTCGCGATCCACTTCTCCTTGGTCCAGTCCCTATGCCCTTGCGACCATCGCAAACGGTGCAGCTGATGTGCGGAGCCGATGGAACACTAAGTACTCGTCTTCGGTCGAAAAGCCCGCCCCGAAGCAGTTGTCGTTCCACTGTGGAGCGTGGGATTGCCGCCTATTACCTCTCTTTTGTCCAGTCGCTGTTGTGCTTTTACTGTTCGTGATAGCCTTTAAAGTTATTGATCGATGGCCCGTACTTTGAGTAGAGATGTCATTTGGATTAGCTTCTATGCTCTTGAGGTCTTTCTTCAGTTCAAATGGCTCTGAGCACTATGGGACTTAACATCTGAGGTCATCAGTCCCCTAGACTTAGAACTACTTAAACCTAACTAACCTAAGGACATCACACACATCCATGCCCGAGGCAGGATTCTAGCCTGGGCTCGTAGCAGCCGCGTGGTTCCGGACTGAAGTGCCTAGAACCGCTCGGCCACCGAGGCCGGCTTTCCTCAGTTCCTTGAATCATTTAACAGGGACCCTAAGCCAGTTTTACAATACGTTAAAAACGTATTTCGTTGGCTAGCATTTAACTTGAACAGATGTCTATAGACCTTCAGTCGTCGCTTCTTTATTGATTCCATCAGCCGTTCATTATACCTGTATAAGTCTTCTATTTCCCGAAGTCTATATTGCAAGTCTGTCATCTCAGGACCCATAATTTTTTCGAAGAATTTTGCTCTCAAACTTCTCGGATTCTCTCAGTCCAAACTTCCCTGTCATTCTGAGGCATTATCACTGCGTTGTAGTTCCTAAGATTAGTTTCTCTTGAGGTTGTCTTCTTCTTGTATAAAACGTGCACCCAACGAAGGCAGTGGCCATCTGCTCTCACCTCAATGGCTTATTTTTTCTCATTAGTTTTCATCAGCAGTATCTCACAGAGGTATTTTAAATTGGCCCCTTATTCTATTTTACAATGGCCTGTTGTTAAGGGAAGAAGTTGTTAGTTATGCACTTTGTTGGTTATATATGCAGTGGTGCGCAAATTTAAGGTTAAAAGTAAGTTTCACATAACGTGTTAATGCTAAGCATTAAATCTCGATGAAAATTGTAACTTGCATAGAAGGAACTGCTACAGTGTTGTACTGGAGGTAACTGAAAGAAATAAGCAATGAGACGAAGATAAATGAGACTTTTATACAAAGTCAGTAACTATAATGAAGTCACCGCGATTTATGATTGTGCTGTGGACAGTAAAAAAGACGGAAGACGATTCTTATCGGGATGTGTGACCACGAAGGACGGAAATTTGTGCTCCGCAACGAAGTCCCATGCTGTAATAAGCTTGGTAAGGATTTCTTGTGATAGCACTTTCTATTCCCCCACCCGCGCGGTTGACAACTGCTGGATGGCCTTTGGTGCACGTGGACGTGATCCATTACGTCTCCACAAAGCACTCCATACGTACTAGATGGGATAGAAGCCGGGTGAACTGGGAAATCAGTCCATTCGGCGAGTATCGTCACGTACCAAGAGCTCCTCAAACAGCGCTGTTCGATACGATTCCGCAAGTCAGGGCCGGTAGCACACCTAACAAGGCGCACGTGGGGAAGGACTGCAGTTTAACAATAACATTGACTGGTAAGTGAGCCGTGTTTAATGATATGGAAATGAATATGTCAGTGCAACATCATCCCTCCCAGCACTATGACACCTGGACCACGAAAACGATAATTGTAATCTGGTTTCGCAGGATAGAGCAGATCAGGTTATGGTTGTGGAGGGAGCCGTAATCAATTACTGTTAGACGCAGAAAACACACAAACTTTTATTTTCCTAAGAACCACTTAACATTGCCTTAAAAGGATCAAATTAAAACAATACGGCTGAAGGCCTAATTAAGAAAACTTGCGATACCTCCTGGGCTGAAGGCCCAGAACCACACCAAAAACAAGAACAGCTGAAGGCCTGAACACAATTTATAAAAATTGCTTTAAAGAAAAGACGCGGCTCTAGGCCTTATTTAAAAAGAAAATGTTTCACGTAAATACTCGGCTGAAGGCCACACAGAAGACATTGAACAACTCAGGGCTTAGGGCCTGCATAACAAGAATTTCAGATAGAGCAAATCTGTAAAAAAAATTAGTTTTAAAAAAATCACTTTTCAGAATTTTATTTTAAGGCAGCTGAAGGCCTTATCTTAAAAACGTTTCACGTGATAGCTCGGCTGAAGGCCACACACTGGCCATTGAACAACTTAGGGTCTGGATAACAAGAATTTCAGATAGAACAAACTTTCAAAATTTTAGTTATTAAACAAATCAATTTTCAAACTTTAATTTAAGTCGGCTGAAGGCCTTATTTTAAAACTAAAACAAACTAAATTAATAGACAGCTGAAGACCTCGCACAGTACATCAGTATAAAATGAAAATCACAATTTAAAACAAACAGCACAGTGGTGCTCAGAAGTGTTCCAAGGGTTGGCCTGAGGAGGTAGCTCCAACGTAAGGTGAGGTGAGAAAGGCAGCCAAGAGTAAGGTTAAATAATCGCATGGCAACCCGACTCAGGGACGGCTAAAGGACCGACTAATAACCTAGTCAATTCCCTTCCGCCTGACCAATGGTACGACAATGGAAAGTACTAGCCGAGGACAAAGATACCAGCCACACTACGTCTTCAAAATTGTTATCTAAAAACAGCCAAGGCACAATAACCACTCTTAAGAAAATATATCAACAAACGATTAAAAGGCTATCGAACTACACGCTGTGCCAGACAGCATCAACACGGCGAGGAAAAACACACTGCCGGAAAACCACGCTAATGACCAGCGCAGGTAACTGGGGCAGAAAATACCGCTGGTGCACTTCACTGATAAGTAACAACCAATTTAATAGTTAAAGACCGTACAGGAAGACGGCTGCAAAATTTTGCCGACTCCAACACACAATACGTTGCTGCTAACCCAAACGGCCCAGGAAGCAACAACCAACAATGAACGAAGAGATGCCACAGCAGTTGAGGTTTCATAACAAGTTAACAGATCACTCAACTTCAGGGTCCAGGTTCGGTGGGCAACGAACTTTGTAGCTCTCGCAGCTGGCGCCTCACAATCCGACCGCGCGAGCACGCCGCCAGCGGTCCCGGCCTGACAGCGCGCCGCGGAGACTTCCTCGCTGCTCTGTCCCCACCGACCGACTGCCACACACACTACCACACTGAAATACAGCGGTCACACTAAAGATGGTACAGCAGAACTAGTATCGATAAGAGCTGCTGCTGCCACTGACGAAGGTAATTCAGCAACTCATTATGGTAGTAACTCAGGGAGAAACAAGACGCCACTCGATTGTGACAAAATGCCAAAGGACAAAAGGCATCAACACGAGCCAGCCACGGGTCAGTCATGTTCGATATTGTTCCTAGTTGCATTATACTGTATGTTCCGCTTCTCCATGTGTATGGCCACGTCCAGAATCCTGCTTAGACTGAATCTGCTCCCATCCGAGAAGACCATCTCCCCATTCCTCTTTTACCTAGTCTGTATACTCTTGACACCACTGCAAATTGTACCGCCAACGTGCGGGTGTCACAACGTACTGGTCGTCGCACAAAGACACCACCCTCGTGTAGTCGCCATGCCACTGTGGGGCGTAAGATTGCGTGCCTCACAGTCCTGTTAAATGAGATTGCTATTGTACCAGCTGTTTGGCGTGGGTACCTTCTTGCCTATTGCATAATGTAGCGGTTATCTGCTGCTGTAACTGACCGTGGTCGACCACCTCTTCTCCTTCGGAAATCAGTGCCTGTGATTCGCAATGCTCCCTGTGTCCGTAAAACAGTTCTGTGAGCAATACCAAACCTTGGGCTACAGTCTTCACACTTCGTCCTCCTTCGAATTTCCCAACGTTTCATCCCAGTGTGAAGTCATGCAAGCATTGTGTCCGCGCCATGAAGCTGTGAAGAATTCCACCTCAGTGCACCACAACTGTTCGCTGATTGACACACACTGTGTTTTCCCGTTGCTTCAACTGCTTCGTGTTGCCGGGGCCAGTCCTATTTGACGCTACAGTCACGCTCACCTCATACGATGTGACGCGCTGCTTTCTGGGCACGACAGGGAGACCTCAGGCAACATGCTCCTCCACTGTCGTCGATTTTCAGCGAGTAGTTAATATGTTATGTTGCTTAATTTAACTCGTCCTTAAGTTCTGAGAGGGATTCCATCATGATGTTACAGACTCTTTTGAGGGATGGAGAAGGGAAAGTACATCAATTTGGGCTAAGGCACACTGTTCCGGAAACTACCGGTTTGAAAGTTATAAGTCAATGTCGTTCTGATACCTTTGAAGGTGGATTACATGCCTCGGTAATGTTTTTGCTAACTCTGTAGGGTAGACAACTTTCAGAAGTGGTAGTACGGGCCGAAACAAGGAAAAAAATGTCCAGTAAACATGGGCCGTAAAATATATAGCTTAAGAGCTATGAGCACTTCTTCATCTCTTCCACTAAACAAGAGCTCATAGCTATTAAGGTATCTGTCTTAGAGCCCATGTTTGTTGTTTAGTGGATGAGAAGTGTTTCAAAGTATCTAAGATGAAGAGGTGCTCATAGTTCTTAAGGTGTGGATTTTAAATCCGATTTTTACCAGACTTTTTTTGTTTTGGTTCATTGTACCACCTCTGAACGTTGCCTACGCTATAATTTTAGCAACAACACTATCAGGGGTATCATAATGATTTTCGCATTTTACTTTCGACTCGGTCGTTTCCGAAACAGGGTCCCTTGTATCAAATTGATAGACTTACCCTTCTACATCACCCCTGGAAGGTAGTAACATCACGGAATCAGCTGCCTCTGCTGACGTCGTTTTAAGCAACCCGCAATTCTGTATCTGGCCTTAAATATTACGCTCGAGTTTTTCATATTCTCTCGCTCGCCATGCAAAAATTATTACTGTTACAGAGAAGAATGAAGAGGACCTTTCGAAGCAAATTTAATATACTTAAATTTTGTACTCGGATACGTTTGATTGGGGGACACGGTTTTCGAGTTTTTCTAGAAAGACGTACAGAAGTGACCTTCAACGCATCTCGATCTCACACTCTTCCTTCACCAGCCAGGATTTCTAGTATGTTGTTCACGGCACTCCCTCCTATAACCGTACAAAAATTTCCAACTACACGAACTATTCCCCAATTTTCGACAATTTTGGTCTCTATTGATTGGGCTATTACGCCACTAGCATAATCGGCTATTTCGTTAACATTATTAGTTCAAACGTGCCCGTGAGAGTAATGAAGGAAAAATGACTCTTGTAAACATTGCGCTAAAACTAATGATAATGACAATTCGATCTAAACTTAACCCTTACAAGCATTGTAGTTTCGTAGTCAAAGGCCTGACGAATACAACTGTGTAATTGTTTATTTTATGCAGTTAAAATTAGCAAAATTTACAGATAAATTTACACAAACGTCAGTTTCACAGTTTGTGTGTAGTTGACTAAGGTCGAATCGGGAAAATAATTCGTGCAGTCGTAACTTTTTGCACCGTGGTAGGAGGGAGCGCCACGAACAACATACAAGAACTCCTGACTTGGGGGGGGGGGGGGGGGAGGGAGGGGGGCTGAGTGCGATGAGAGTAAAGATGCATATGAAGGTCACCATTTTATGTCTATTTGAGTAACTTGAAAACTACAGCCTTTAAGGGAAATGTATACAAGTAAAAAATTTAGCTACAGTATTTTCCTACAGAAAGGTCATTTTTCTTTAGGACTAATAGTTTGCCCGTAGCGAGCGAGAGAATATGCGAGTCTCAAGCGTGATTTTTGAAGGCCAGGTATAGAACTGCAGGTTGGATAAAACGACACCCTATGTATACCAGATGAAGGACAGTGTCTGTACTTCTACAAAATAGTTGTGCACAGGGTGGTGACATCGTCAGAAACGCATTTTGAAGTGTAGACAGACTTCCAGATGATCACCAAAAAATTGCTCTAAGCATTATGGGACTTAACATCTGAGGTCATCAGTCCCCTAGACTTAGAACTACTCATACCTAACTAACCTAAGGACGCACAAAAGATATAGGTTAAAAAACTCTGGTTCGTCGAATTCTTACGTTCTGTTCGTTGGTGAAGAATGCTTAGAAATCTGGATCAACGGAAGAGATAGAAAAATTTCAGAGAACGGGCGAACGACTGCGTGAGAGTGTCAGAGATACATTGAACAAACCACTGTGGAAGACGACACGGGAATGATGTTATGCATCATTCGGAGCCTCACTCAAACAGTTTCTGAAGCATACGTTGCACAAAAGGTTGCGAGAACACCATGCACCCCGCGCGGTGACCACAGTACTAGCATTAAGGTCTGCCTTCGGCTCCCGCCAGGACAGGGGCAACATGAGCGTTGTTTCATCCGACTCTAAGTGCTTTTCCTCGCATGTGTCATTCCTGCAAGTGGCTCCCATATATCTGGACGACGCCGCACGAATATCACCAGCCACGTCTTGCAATAGTGACAGTTAAAATGAGCTGACGATGTCGAAGGTGACCGTATCTACGGAAACTTCTGATGTCACCGTGCATTTCATTCCTATATACGCGATGCGTATTTCAATATACATTCCAATACCGGTTTCTTTGGCGCTTCAGTGTAACTTTTTGTAACATTACCCAGTACTATAATTTGCTTCCATACAGGTATTCCATGGTTTGTTTTACTATATAAGAACGATCTTCATATATTCCGAAATATTTAACCATATTCGGTACAGGGTGTGTGGCTGGGTCATAACATTTTTGTGGTTTTTCTGTGTTGTTGACTGCTTCGTCTGGATAATGGCTTACTTACACATTATTAGGTACATCTGATATCTAATACTTTAATACAACATTGGATATTACTGATAACGTATAATACGATCTCCAGATACTATACATTACGTGCATGTGTATTAATAGTATCTGACATCTGCATGACTTAGGTGGTTGTCCATGTGTGATATTTATTTTATGGCATTACATGATATTTGGATGCATTCACACACGAACGTTGTTCACCCTGAATAGTTTCTTGTGAGGGCTTTTCATATATTCTGCATATGTTATGATATAATTGGTTTCCTATATTTGGTCCTTTCACACGCCTTTGACCTTCATTTTATTTATATGACATAATTACGCCAACCTACGGTTTTCACCTGAGCATTTTACGCTTTGACATGATGTATTTATAACGTCGTTTTAACAGCTTACAATACTGACACATTTTAGTGAGGTTATTCTTCGGTAAGGTCTAGTTTATCACTGATGTGTAGATGTTGTTCATCCTGAACATTTTCTTGAGTTGTATACATCCTGCGTGTGGTGTGACATAGGTGGTTCTCTACATTTTTGTCTCTTGACACGTTCTTGGACATTCATTTTGTACACATAACATACACATATCTATATTCTGTTTTCAGCTTAGCGTTTTACTCAATATGTGATCAAAAGTATCCGGACAACCCTAAAAACATACGTTTTTCATACTAGGTGCATTTTGCTGCCACCTACTGCCATGTACTACATATCAGCGTCCTCGGTAGTCATTAGACATCATGAGAGAGCAGAATGGGGCGCTCCGCGGAACTCACGCACTTCGAACGTTGTCAGGTGAATGGGTGTCACTTGCGTCATACGTCTGTACACGAGATTTCCACATTCCTAAACACCTCTAGATACACTGTTTGCGATGTGATAGTGAAGCGGAAACGTGAAGGGACACGTACAGCACAAAAGCGTACAGGCCGACCTCGTCTCTTGACTGACAAAGACCGCCGACAGTTGAAGAGGGTCGTAATGTGTAATAGGCAGACATGTATGCAGACCATCACACAGGAATTCCAGGCTGCATCAGGATCCACTGCAAATACTATGACATCTAGACGGGAGGTGAGAAAACTTGGATTTCATGGTCGAGCGGCTGCTTATAAGCCGCACATCACGCCAATAAATGCCAAACGACGCCTCGCTTGGTGTAAGGAGAGTAAACATTGGACGATTGAACTTTGGAAAAACGTTGTGTGGAGTGACGAATCACGATACACAATGTGGCGATCCAATGGCAGGGTGTGGGTATGGCAAATGCCCGGTGAACGTCATCTGTCAGCGTGTGTAGTGCCAACAGCAAAATTCGGAGGCAATGGTGTTATGGTGTGGTCGTGTTTTTCATGGAGGGGGCTTGTACCCTTTGTCGTTCTGCGTGGCACTCTCAGCACAGGCCTACATTGATGTTTTAAGCATCTTCTTGCTTTACACTGTTGAAGAGCAATTGGAGGATGGCGATTGCATCTTTCAACACGATCGAGCACCTGTTCATAACGCACGGCCTCTTGCGGGGAGATTACAAGACAGTAACATCCCTGAAATGGACTAGCCTGCACAGAGTCCTGACATAAATCCTACACAACACTTTTGGGATGTTTTGGAACGCCGACTTCGTGCCAGGCCTCACCGACCGGCACCGATACCTCTCCACAGTGCAGCATTCCGTGAACAATTACCGAGCGAGGTGGCGCAGTGGTTAAACACTGGACTCGCCTTCGGGAGGACGACGGTTCAATCCCGCGTCCGGCCGTCCTGATTTAGGTTTTCCGTGATTTCCCTAAATCGCTCCAGGCAAATGCCGGGATGGTTCCTTTCAAAGGGCACGGCCGACTTCCTTCCCCGTCCTTCCCTAATCGGATGAGACCGATGACCTCGCTGTCTGGTCTCCTTCCCGAAAACAACCCCCCCCCAACCCCGTGAACAATTTGCTGCCATTCCCGAAGAAACCTTCCAGCACCTGACTGAACGTATGCCTTCGAGAGTGTAAGCTGTCATCGAGGCTAAGGGTGGACCAACACAATATTGAATTCGAGCGTTATCGATGGCGGACGCCACGAACTTGTAAGTCATTTTCAGCCAGGTGTCCGGATACTTTTGATCACATAGTGTAACTTTGATGTAAGATATAGACATTTTTTTACTGTCGTTTTGCTAGCCTTGCTTCTATTGAGTCTAACATATTGTTGATGCTGTGCTTGTGCAAGAACTACTTGCGCATAGATCCATATTTCTTGAGTTTACTTATCTGTGAAGTCGTACATTCTTTCAAACATCTATCATTTTCTACAGTTATTTTAATCGTTTAGTGAGTTATTTTAGGATTTTTCAGTTTATTGAATCATCCAACTAATCAATAAAAATCATTGAATATTTTATTAATGAATTTATTAATAAATATTATACGTCTACAACGTGTAGAGTGGAAATTCGTTATCGATTCCTTTGGTATGTGACAATGGATATTTCTGTTATTTTTATCAAATGATTATAGTAAATTCACTTGTATAGTCTTGCCCTAGATTCTTATTCTGTTTTTAATCTGTCATTGTATTGCTTGTCTGGTAAGTTGATGATGCTATCATTACTGTTTCTGCATACAGCCCTGAAGATCGAGTACTGAAGCACGGAAACTGGTACCCGTAGGATAAATAACATCGAAAGGACGGAGGTAAGTATTCCATTTTATTACATATAATGTAATAAGTGAATATCATCTAGGGACGTTACCCTCTGGAGTCAGCCGAGAAGATATACTCCTGAATACTGACGCCAAGCAGGGCGGTTTGGGGCAGTTGCGAAGTAGAGAAAGTTGTGACCGGGCGAGAGTGAACATAGAGGAGTGAGATCGAATTAGGTGGAGGAGTAGTGATGTAATTAAAAGTTTTGAGACAGAATACTGAGGGCGGAACATAGTCCTGAATAGTCGAACAAGTTTATTTTTTGATAAAGTGCAACACACAGAATACATGTGATGCCACACGTAATAACAGTCTGTGGTCGTAACACAACAGCGGAAATGACAACTGATAATGCAAAAGAAATGACTGAACGTTGCTCTTGTTTCAATAAATCATTTGCCTACAAATTTACCCCAGGAAAGGACTGACCCACTCTGTCGAAGCTCAGTTTCATCTCAAGGTAACAAATAATTGATTCGTGTTGTAGGAGTTGCAAAATAGTTCTGATGAAAAGGACAACTTGGGAATGTCAGTGTTGTCTGTAAATCGTTGAAGCTCTGAATAATTTTTCTTGCTGTCATATTCCATTTATAAACGCTGTCATATTTAGAAACAGGGACAGACATAATTCCCTTGCGCATAAACATTAATATTTAACAAACAGAGAACAGGAGGCTTACTGTAATTGTCACCAATGATAAAGTCCGCTACAGTTGTAGCTGTTATTTAAAAACTGATTTTATCATTGGTGTTGGATATCAACCTTTATGGATTACCCGTCAAGAGAAATGTATTACTATAATTGGCTTTCAGTGCGAAAAATAAAGTGTTAAAAGGGCACGCTATACACCTCGCCTCCTGCCAGGATATGATATCACAAAATTTATAGGTTGCTTCGGTAAAACATTGTGGGACATGTGCAGTGTAATCCGCTAGCAAACCTGTGAAGAACATTTGCAGCAACTCGATCGCGAATGCCCCGAAAGTTAAAATTACAATTCAGTTGTTTACGACTATTGACGTGTCATTGATCGACCTTTAAAACAGTGCATTCAGATTTGTTTCACCTTAAGTGGATCGACTGCTTTCGTTATCAGGTCTTTTATTTGCCCCCATTCCCGTAGTCTATAAATCAGGCCACGTGGCGCGCTGACTTGCCTTCTCCCGCGACCGCCCCTCCCTACACCCCCCCCCTACCCCACCGAAGCCGTTCGCCACGTGACGTCACACCATTACCTGTACCAGGCGCGCTCTCACGACACCACTCTGCCAGCTTCCGCTGGGCACCTCCTTCACTTCTGCTGGCCAATTACCTTTCGTATTGCGTCACAACCAAATCTGCCATTCCAATCAGCTGTCAAAGAACTTCAAAACGCCAAGATTCTAGGCAGTATCGTGACTGCGAATAAATAAACAAATCACAACCAGTCATTAAACTTTAACTATTCAGTCGATTTAAAATTAGTTTAATTATCTTTTCTTTATATTTATTTATTGAAAATGCTGGGAAAATTCAGTCTACAAATGATATTGGCCAAAAACACTGGTCCATCTACATCTGTGCTTTTCAGACCAATGGGAAATCCATGGCAGAGGGTACATCCCACTGTACCAGTTATTAGGGTTTCTTCCCGTTCCATTCACGCACGCGTCCACTGCTCGTGGTCTTGCGGTAGCGTTCGCGCTTCCCGCGCACGGGGTACCGGGTTCGATTCCCGGCGGGATCAGGGATTCTTCCTGCCTCGAGATGACTGGGTGTTGTAGTATCGTCTGCATCATCATCATCATCATTGATTCCCATTACGGTCGGAGGAAGGCAATCTCAAACCACCTCCACTAGGACCTTGCCTAGTACGGCGGTGCGGGTCTCCCGCATTGTCCCCTACGCTCCTCGGAGTATGGAACCTCATCAATCAATCAGTTCACGCATGCAGCACGAGAAGAACAAGTGTTTGAATGCCTCTGTGTGTGCCGGAATTAACCTTATCTTCTCCTCCTGTTTCCTACGGGTGAGTTCCCTACGGGGTGGTAGTACATCCCTAGATTCATCATTTAAAGCTAATTTTTAAAATTTTGTAAGTAGGCTTTCACGGAGTAGTTTGCGTCCATCCCCATGCATGTGCCAGTTCAGTTTCTTCAGAATCTCCGTAAACTCTCACAAGGGTCAAAAAAACCGTGACCATTCGTGGTTATCAGAGTATACGCTCGTTATCCTCAGCTAGAATATTACGTAACTTCAGCGAAATTCTAGGATGGGTCCCATCAGTATTTCGCAAACCAGTCTCCTTTGTAGACTGACTGCAGTTCCCTAGTATTAAATCAACCAACTGGAGTGTGCTACCCGCTTAACCCATAACTGATTATGTGATAGTTCCATTTCATGTCGCTACAAATTGCGACACCCCGTTCTTGTAAGAGTTGCCTAATCGTCAGGATGTCTTTTATTAAATTTTTTGTGTGGAGTGTAGCTCATATGGAAGTGGAACAGCAACAAAGATAAACAGTAGAGACAAAAAGAGAATGGGAGTTTTGAATTTCAATGTTACGAAAGAAAACTGAAGACAACGTGGGTAGATCAAGTAATTAATAAAGAGATCGTGAACAGCATTGAGTGGGAGAGAAGTCCAAGGCACAACTTGAGTAAAAGGAAGGTAAGCTAATAGGACACATCCTTAGGAACCTTTAAGGAGGGAGGGAGAGGTGCAGGTTAAACGTTGTAAATAGAGAGTAAAACTTTTCCAAATAAGGAGACCGAAGTGGGTGTACGAGTAGATTGCTGTAGCTGTGGATTATTTTGGAGTAAATCATTCACCCAAGACAAATCTTTCCGAGTGCAAGACCGTATAATATTATTTATTTGTGGTGTGAACCTAAGAATCCTTTACAGACACATGTGTTGGGAATTACTTCCCAACATATTTATTTATTAATCACATTTTTAAACCAACGGCTCAGTTCATAACCTCAGTTCTAGAAACAGGAATCCTTTTTCCTAAAGATTTGAAGTCATCTATATTGCGCCACGAACAAACATTTTTTGTAACCTGGCAGCATCCATAACAATAACGCTCAGTTTAAGAGGAGCATTAACGATTTATTTATTGGTTTCCAACTTCAGATACATTGATGAACTTCTCAGCAGAACCAGTTTATGTGCGTCCTACAAACAATATCAAATAACTTGTCTTATACAAAATCTAAGTTCTGCACAGCTTCAATGCAATTATGTCGTCAACGAAAATAGCTGTCGGAAAGTAATTTTCGACAACGGTTGCTCCCCAACGTACAGTATATTTGCATGTTCTGCCACAGATATCTTCACCTCTCTTTTTCTCGTCTAGGGCCGTTAGATACCACCTCGAATAACTATGAGGCGCTTCTGGAAACTTCCTTCGCAGCGGAAAACAGTTGCATTCTCTCTCTGGCCGCCCGCCTTATCTCTTCCGTCCAGCCGCAATTCTGCTTTTGTTCATCGCAGAATCCCTTAAAGTTGTTGATCAGTGATCTGTACCTTGATCGGTTACAGAAGTGTTCCTGGTTCAATGCAGTGAACTGCAGGTCTTTCCTCACTTCTTTCAGACACTTATCAGCGACAAGTATTTATCAGAGATTTTGTGTATTTTATCCAATACATTAGAAACGTGTTTCGTTACTCGAGTTGCGTCCACGTTCGACAGATGTCCATAGAACTTCGGTCGTCGTTTCCTTATTGACTCCATTGCTCGTTCATTAACACTGTATCTCTTTCTCTTTCTCAAAGTCTTTACTGGACCCACTACTGTGCGAAGGATTTCTAGCTCAGACATCTCGGCTTCTCTTACTCGTATCTTTTTTGTCGTTCTTAGGCATTCAGTTGGCACTCGGTTTTGATCACTGCGTTAAAGCGCATGAGTTCAGCTTTCATTGAGATTTCGTTTTTCTTGCATTCAACATGAGTCCTATGACAAGCGGCAGATATCTACCGTCGCCTGCTGTAGTTGGCTCTTTTTCACTATTTGGCGTCTGCACTGCCCCAGCAAGGCATCTGAACTTGATGTCTAATTCCAATGGGAACCGTGTGCACCACGACCGTACTACTGTCTATATATTATGGATAAATGGCAGCGTTGCTAATAAATATTGAAATCCTGTATTTTACAGGTCTATTTCGGTCACTGTGTGACCATCGTCAGCTCAATCTATTCGAACCTTGTAGGTCCAACATGCAGGAAGCTCAGTGTACATTGGATCAGCGACTGCTAAGGTCACAAGATAGGCTGTTGCGTAATTTCAAAATTTTTTGTGCGATAAAAGTGAAGATATCTATTGGAAATAATGATCACAGTATATATAACATCTCATTGAAATGTTGTGTTATTATGTGTAACAACTGCTACGGCTTCTGACATCCAATGCAACAGTTGTGTTACTAAATGTGACACTTCTGTCACTCAATGTAACTGGGTTTCTCTTTGGATGCTGTCAATTGTCAGGATGAGCATTCTAAAGCATTCTGTCAGGGTGAAAATATTAAATAAATTAACTTTTCTCTCTTACAACATGTGGGCAGGGTGGGTTCTCCCTTGGCTCGGGTATGAGGTCGAATGAAACATCATTTTTACATAACTTTTATTGAAAGTTTCGTACAACTGTATCTTACTGGGACGTTCTGGTTCGGAGAGCGGCAGCTGTGTCGTTTGTGAAGTGTTCTGCTGCGGCAGCGGCAGTGGCGGCGGCGGCGGCGGCGGCGGCGGCGTCTGATTACGCGTAGCGGTGTGTATCTCGTGTCGCCGTCTCGCCCAGCTGACCGGAGACGCGCAGCGCGAGGTGGCCCGTTTAATTATTGCGAGCGACGTCGTGCATCGGATGGTGATACCTTGAATGTGACGTCCCAGTGTTTCTCTTCTCTAAGCGGCCGCGTGTGTTGTGCGTCGACCAGCGGAGCGGCGCGGCGGGGGAAGGCCAGTGTCCCGAACTCGAACCACGGACTCCCGCTTGCCAGTCTTCGGCTGTCAGGTCTTCATCCCAGCTCACAGGTAACTACTGATGTGAGGCCGTCTCCTTCCCGTCCTCACGAGTCACCCGGGTATGTAAAAACCAGACTTCAAATACCTTTTAACTTCTGTCTTCTGGCGCCGCGGCTGCTGCTTGCTATTCCATTACAGCGGCGGACTTGGTGCGACTGTGCATGATGTAGTCTCTTCTTGCATGACGGTCTTCAGCACCGAAACTGACTGAAAACTACTTCTACTCTTCTTTTCTTGCTTCGTCTCTCGTCTTCGTCTCCGTCTTCGTCTTCGTCCCCGTCTTCATCCGTCTTCATCTGTCTTCATCCGTCTACCTCTGTCGGACCCACCGCGTCTCGCGTATTTATTCACTTCAGTTCACTGGAGGTGAACGACTTCACGGCCATTGCCTCTTCTGTCACGTTGAAAAGCTTCTCGAACAATCTTCTTGACCTGGGTCATTGGCTCTTGGAATGTAGGCGGGGGCCTCTGATCGCATGTGACGACTGAGAAACACGTGAGCCGGTCATTGCTTCTTCCGTCACGTTGAAAGGCTTCTCGAAGAATCTTCTTAACGTCGGTCATTGGCTCTTGGAATGTAGGCGAGGGCCTTTGCTCATGCGACAACTTAGAAACACGTGAGCCGGTCGGGCGATGCCCTGACGGCTGAATCGACAGCGCCCGCTTATGTGGAACTCGCTGACTCCACGGTCATTGTTTCTTCTGTTCTGCCCGCTGAATGCCAGTACGTAACTCTCTAAACTAAACCAAGTTTTCCATTTATATTCTAATTTCTTAGTTCACTTTGATTTCACTAATTTATTTACTTAATTAACACTCAACATTCCTCCACCCTTCGGAGAAATTCGCCCTCGAATTTACCACTCAACATTCCTCCACTCTTCACACGGAAAAAGCACAAGCACTGAAAACTCTCGACTTAGAAGATTGCACACGCTTCACATTAAGTACGTGGAAAATACTTTATCACTTTACAAAAGCACTGTACGGTCATGAATCACATAGTTCTTACATAAATGGTTGTAATAAGTGTAACAAATCTTGATGACAATGAATAAACTAAAAACAGATTTTGCACTTAGAAAATTACATAGCAACAGCTGTTTAATCTACGCTATACTAATGCAAGAATATCTATTCTACAGTATTGTTTATTTTAACAAGAGATTGTTTAATAAAGAATGAAGTACAATAAACAAAATTAATACACTAATGCTCAAAAGTAACTGCTGAAGTACACCAGTTAAGAGTGTTGTATCCAGTTTACAGGGATTTGATGAAGTGGTATATTATTATTTGGCTTATTTTTTCGTCTTAAATAACAGGAAACTGTACAAAGCAGAAACACCAACACAAAGGTTCCAGATATACCCGTTCCTAGCATTATAATTTTAGTTTTGAGTTCACCTTTTAACTTTAAGACATGTTGCATCATAACATTGGCATCAATTTTGCCTTGCTGTGAGTTTATGAACATATCTAATGACTTCAGAAGGGAACTGTCAAGGGAGTCATTGAGGTAGGACAGGTTTTGTGTAGGAAATGCTTGCATGGCGTTTTCCGAAAAAAGCAAACAACATGGTTATGAACCTACAAACCTAGTTAAAACAAAAATAAAGAAAAGAAGGAATACATTGTTAACTACAAGATCTACATGTTTCTACGTTCAACTTTTCTTTCTTAAAAAATAAACCATTATAATTTATTAATTATTTACATTTGTATACTGTCCATAGTCTACTAAGATTCAACTAGGACACTCGCACCCTTGAACGAAGATTGTATGGTGCCATGTCTGTATGTTGTGCTGGCGTGGCCACTTTTTTTCCCTTACGGGAACTTCCTCCACCCTTCGGAAAAGCAGACACTATTGTTGAAGGAATTACATCTGGAGCGCCCTTAAAAGGTTTTAAACGACTTGCATGGACAATGGTAGTTCGGGTGGGCAGTTGCAATTTAACGTTGACTGGTGACGTGATCTCAATAATTTGATAAGGACCTCTGTAGTTTGTTACAAATTTCTTCGTTTTTCCTTTAGCTATGTAAGGAGTTGAAAGCATAACCCACTGACCGATTTTGTAATTTGGATATTTAGCTTGGGTATTACCTAATCTTTCCTGTCGTTCCAAAGCCTTTGTATTAGATTTTTGAACCTTTTTCCATACCTCCTTCATCATTCGACTGAAATCTCTTACTGTTTCTCCGACTTTTCCGTTTTTCTGCCTGATTACATCAAAAGGGGACGGCATTTTTTTTCCATAGACCACTTCATAAGGTGACATGCCAGTTGCTTCATGCGTTTTGGCGTTGTATACCGACACGATTATTGGTAAATACGTATCCCAATTAGAATGTTGTTCGTTAATATAATAACTAAGCATCTTGCCAATTGTCCGATGAACTCTTTCTGTGCGCCCGTTGCACTGAGGGTGTAACGGAGTTGTGCGTAATTTGCGTATTTTTAATAAGTGGCATAGCTGTTTCATTAATTCAGACATAAAATTAGATCCCTGATCTGTGATAATAGCTTCAGGTACTCCAAATTTAAGTATCCAGTTGTTAACTAAAGCTTGGGCAACTGTATTTGCTTGCTGATCTGGGAGACTCACCATAGCTAGATAGCGTGAAAAGTGATCGATAATTGTAAGAACATACTTATTACCAGCAGGTGTTTTATGAAATGGCCCGTAGAGATCGACTCCGCAGATTTGAAATGGACATGAAGCCTCGGGGAGCCTCTGTAAGGGTATTTTTGAGCGAGAAAGTTCAGCTCGTTGTGCGCACGCAATGCAATTACGAACGTACTGCGCAACATCCCGCTTTCTGGTTTGCCACCAAAATCGTTCTGCTACTCGTCTTTCGGTTGTCCGCTGTCCACCGTGTCCTGCAAGGATATGATCGTGGGCCTCTGCCATTATTTCTTGTCTAAGGTGTTGGGGAACAACAATTCGCGGTCCAAGTTTTGTTTTACGGCATAATACACCATCTTCAAAGCAAAATTGTTTTTGAGTTGCGTATTTTTTACATTCTGTATCCTCATTTTGTGCCTTTCTCCAGTCCTCAGTATCTCGGCCTGTTGCTTCCAAAAGTGCTATTTTCCGACTTAGGCAATCTGCATTCGTGTGTTTTTTGCCTGGTTTATGGATAACTTCGAAATCCATTTCGGAAAGACATAGGGCCCAACGGGTAAGACGACTAGATGGATCCTTTAATCCAAGCAACCATTTTAAAGCTGCGTGGTCTGTAATAACCTTGAATTTTCTACCATACAAGTAGCATTTAAAGTATTTGATACCATAAATAACACTTAACAATTCTTTCTCCGTTGTGGAATAATTTCTTTCTGCCGTTGTTAGTTGTCTCGAAGCATAGGCTATGGGGTGTTCCGCGCCATTAATATTCTGACTCAAAACAACTCCTACTGAATGACCACTTGCGTCACAGGATAAGATAAATTCTTTGTTATAATCTGGGTAGGCTAATACTGGACTGTGTGTTAACTTATCTTTAAGGGTTTGAAATGCAGATTCACAATCTTCAGACCAATGAAATTTTGCACCCTTTTTCAACAATTGGGTTAAGGGTCGGGCAATTTCAGCAAAATTTTGAACATATTTTCGGTAATACGATGCGAGACCAATGAAACTTTGTACTTCCTTAACGCGTTGTGGTGTTGGGAAGTCCTTAACTGCCGAAATTAATCGAGGATCTGTTTTAATTCCTTTTCCACTAATGACATGCCCTAGGTATGTAACCTCTGTCAATGCAAAACTACATTTTTCCATATTTAATGTTAATTTAGCTTTTCTAAGTCTCTGAAAAACATTACGCAGACGCACAGCATGTTCATTAATGTCTCTGGAGAATACAATAATATCGTCTAGATATACACAACATTGCTGAGTTTTGAGTCCTCGCAATACTCCATCGAGTAGTCTTTGAAAAGTTGCTGGTGCATTTTTCAAACCGAAAGGCATTCTTTGAAATTGCCAGTGGCCTCCAGGGGTAGAAAATGCTGTTTTATGCCTATCTTCAGGAGCAACTTCCAATTGATGATATCCGCTACGTAGATCGATTGTTGAAAAGTATTTACTGTTACCCAAACTGTCAATGATATCTGTAATGTTTGGAAGAGGATAAACATCTGAGATAGTTTGTTTGTTAAGGTGTCTGTAGTCACAACAAAATCTATATCGTTTCGTACCGTCGGGAGACTTCTTTGGAATAATTACGATATTTGAATTATAAGGCGAATCAGAATATTCTATAATTCCATCTTTTAGATGCTGTTCCAAAAATTCATCCAGTAGTGGCTTTAAGTGATGCGCAACTCTATAAGGCTTCCTATAAACTGGGGGGCTATTTCCTGTTGGGATCCTATGCTGTGTGATGTCTGTTGCTGGCAATGGACCTTCTGCATTAAATAAATCTTGAAACTCAACTAAAACTGCTTCTATCGTGTCTCTATCCTTTCCTTTCAAATGCTCAATCTTCTGGCGCAATGCGGTTTTATAGGCGTCTGGTTTCTGACCATCATTAATATCTGACCAAATGAAATCTTCTTCTTCAAAAGTACTGACTGTAGCCACTAATATTCCCTTATGCAACTCTTTGTCCTCCACTCCGAAATTGTCAATATGTACCGGTACTTTTCTTTCTCCCTCAACGTCTTGAACCCGTACAACACTCCTACGTACGAAACAATGTGATACATCTAATTCCTCATTTTCCTCTAAAGGCTCTATTAGACACACTGTATCTGTAGGTACTTCGTGGTCAACGGTCATCCAGAGAAGTTTTCCTGAGCCAGATGGTATCTGATCCCGCGAATCAACCTTCAAGGACGTTGCACGCAGTATAGTTGATTTCGCCTTCCGGTTAGGGAAATCTTGCGGCAGAGGGCCCTTTGCAGCGGTGTCACCTAGCCGGAACACTATTCCGCTAAGTTCCACAGTTTGCTGTCTGAGGTCGATTTTAGCGTGATGTTTATTCAGGAAATCCAACCCTAGGATCGCGTCGTACCCGTCAGTTACCTTTGTTACCACTTCTACATCTTCCTGAAATTGTACACCGTGAATATAGAAAATCAATGATGTACATCCTAATGACTTCACTGTACCTCCTCCTACTCCACTCAATCTATACCTTGGAGGGTCATATTTCTTTTCTCCCATACATTCATTACTTACTATTGATACGTTTGCGCCTGTATCCACCAGTATCTTTGCCTCTTTATCCTGTATGGTAGCAGATAACCAGCATTCCGCCTTCACATTCGCCTTAATGGCATGAAATTTTATTGGGAACGCCTGGCGGCGGCTCCGACATTCCCGTTTGAGTTTAACTGATTTCTATTTCCTAAAACTTTCTTAGACCGGCATTCCTTGAATGTGTGACCTATTCTTTGACAATTAGTGCATTCAGGTTGTCTGCAGTTTTTTGCTATATGTCCCTGTCGATTGCACCTAAAGCATCGTACTCCTGCTGAAAATATATTTCGCTTCTCCTTGTATCTGGTGGCAATGTCAATTTCTTCAAAAGCTGTCGCCACAGATACAGCTTCTGCTAAATTTTTAGGAAACTCTGCCCTGACACGACGGGACGTTTCAGGAGGTAACCCACGTAAAAATGTATCCAGAGCTCTATTTTCTGCCTCTTGTAAAATAAATTTATTTGCTTCATCACTAGTTGTCAATTGATAGGTGTTAATATTAACTTTTCTAATCCTATCTACAAAGCTTTCTAACGACTCGTTTTGCCTCTGAGTGATAGTGTTTAACTGTTCCCTATAAAATCTACAGCTGTTCTGTTTTTGAAAACGTTTAAGTAATCCTTTCTTCAATTCCTCAAATGTTGGAGCATTCCGTACTTCTTCATGGTATAAGACGTGTGCTTTAGCCTCTCCTGTCAATCTTAACTTTGTCATTTGTAAGAGCTGTTCATCTGACCATGATCCTAACTTTGCAGCTGCTACTAAATCATCAAAAAAGGCTGTTATGTCCTCGCCAGGTTTACCTGAAAAAGGAGTTACTAAGGCTGCTGCTGAGGAATCTAGGGTGGGAGGGATTGAACTGGTTTGCCTAACCTCACTCAACTGTTTAAATAATGTATTATTATCATTTTTAAGCTGTGCTATTTGATTAACTAAGCTCTGAATAGCTTCCTCAGTAGAAACTGCTTGTGGTGCTGACTCTGACTTTGTACGATTTCGTGTCATCATTTTACAAACTGTTAGTTACACTATCTTACTATACTGAATTTAAAAGATGTTTAAATATTTCCGACAAACTCTTAAAATCATGAGAGAAAATACACTTCTAAATAAAGAAAATATTACGACTGCTATGCAAACCTCTATCCCTTCACACATTAAAAAAAACTAACTGTGGACATTTAGTGACTGTCATTCACACCTCATATTGAGCCACGGGTTTTTTCTCTGACACCAATTGTAACAACTGCTACGGCTTCTGACATCCAATGCAACAGTTGTGTTACTAAATGTGACACTTCTGTCACTCAATGTAACTGGGTTTCTCTTTGGATGCTGTCAATTGTCAGGATGAGCATTCTAAAGCATTCTGTCAGGGTGAAAATATTAAATAAATTAACTTTTCTCTCTTACAACATGTGGGCAGGGTGGGTTCTCCCTTGGCTCGGGTATGAGGTCGAATGAAACATCATTTTTACATAACTTTTATTGAAAGTTTCGTACAACTGTATCTTACTGGGACGTTCTGGTTCGGAGAGCGGCAGCTGTGTCGTTTGTGAAGTGTTCTGCTGCGGCAGCGGCAGTGGCGGCGGCGGCGGCGGCGGCGGCGGCGTCTGATTACGCGTAGCGGTGTGTATCTCGTGTCGCCGTCTCGCCCAGCTGACCGGAGACGCGCAGCGCGAGGTGGCCCGTTTAATTATTGCGAGCGACGTCGTGCATCGGATGGTGATACCTTGAATGTGACGTCCCAGTGTTTCTCTTCTCTAAGCGGCCGCGTGTGTTGTGCGTCGACCAGCGGAGCGGCGCGGCGGGGGAAGGCCAGTGTCCCGAACTCGAACCACGGACTCCCGCTTGCCAGTCTTCGGCTGTCAGGTCTTCATCCCAGCTCACAGGTAACTACTGATGTGAGGCCGTCTCCTTCCCGTCCTCACGAGTCACCCGGGTATGTAAAAACCAGACTTCAAATACCTTTTAACTTCTGTCTTCTGGCGCCGCGGCTGCTGCTTGCTATTCCATTACAGCGGCGGACTTGGTGCGACTGTGCATGATGTAGTCTCTTCTTGCATGACGGTCTTCAGCACCGAAACTGACTGAAAACTACTTCTACTCTTCTTTTCTTGCTTCGTCTCTCGTCTTCGTCTCCGTCTTCGTCTTCGTCCCCGTCTTCATCCGTCTTCATCTGTCTTCATCCGTCTACCTCTGTCGGACCCACCGCGTCTCGCGTATTTATTCACTTCAGTTCACTGGAGGTGAACGACTTCACGGCCATTGCCTCTTCTGTCACGTTGAAAAGCTTCTCGAACAATCTTCTTGACCTGGGTCATTGGCTCTTGGAATGTAGGCGGGGGCCTCTGATCGCATGTGACGACTGAGAAACACGTGAGCCGGTCATTGCTTCTTCCGTCACGTTGAAAGGCTTCTCGAAGAATCTTCTTAACGTCGGTCATTGGCTCTTGGAATGTAGGCGAGGGCCTTTGCTCATGCGACAACTTAGAAACACGTGAGCCGGTCGGGCGATGCCCTGACGGCTGAATCGACAGCGCCCGCTTATGTGGAACTCGCTGACTCCACGGTCATTGTTTCTTCTGTTCTGCCCGCTGAATGCCAGTACGTAACTCTCTAAACTAAACCAAGTTTTCCATTTATATTCTAATTTCTTAGTTCACTTTGATTTCACTAATTTATTTACTTAATTAACACTCAACATATGATATGGGCCTACAGGGTTCGAATAATTTGCACTGTTTATGGTCATACTGTGACCGAAATCGATCTTTATAATAAAGGATAGTCTTTGTGACTGTTGCCGCCATTTATCCATAATATATTGGAATCAAAACTGTCTACTATTTTTATTTTACAGTAATTTGCTGTTATTCAGACACTGTTTCCTCGATAGTAATTTGGAGGCCAATTTTTTCTACCTCTTCCTTCAGCATATTTATCTCGTCCAGACCGTCTGCGGACAGCTTCTGTGGAAACAAGATTGCCATAATGGGATTTTCACTCTGCAGCGGAGTGTGCGCTGATATGAAACTTCCTGGCAGATTAAAACTGTGTGCCGGACCGAGACTCGAACTCGGGAACTTTGCCTTTCGGGGGCAAGCACTACTCATGCCCCGTCCTCACAGCTTTACTTCTGCCAGTACCTCGTCTCCTACCTTCCAAACTTAACAGAATCTCTCCTGCTGAAGACTCTTCTCATTACGAATCTATGGAACAAAAGTCAGATCCAATGTAATGCAGTCTGCAGAGATGGGGAGAGTTGCACAGGACACAGCAGTGCGTATCAAACCAGTCTTCGGACTGAAGACAACAACAGCTCATTGCTAACGCTATCTTCCGCAGATAACGGCAGTGATGGCTGCTGCTTAAGTGGATATGTAGGCTAGTAGCCACGCACAGCGCCTGAGTCCTATCTGCGACGCCACACGCGCAGCGCAGCACGGCCCAGCACACCACGCAGCGGTGAATGGCGGCGGCAGCGGCGACGGCGCCCAAGCGTGGCGTCGCGGAGCGCCGCCCTGCGTTCCGACGCCTGCCGCCACCGCCGCCGCCGCCGCAGTCGCCTCGTCCAGTTTCGTGCCGTTCCGTTCCGTTCCGAGCCGCGCAGAGGCCGCTGGCGTCGCCGTCGCTCGATATGACGCCGAGGCCCGGAGGTATGACGTCATCTGATCGATGACGTAGTGTGACGTCATACCGGAATGCAGCGGCGGTGACGGCGGCGGCGGCGGCGGCGGAAGCGCGGGCGGGCGTGGGCGGATCAATACGGTACAGCAACAGCAGCAGACAGCAGCGGCTTCAGCATCCAGTCAGCTGCAGAGGTACGGGAAAAGGGGCAGGCTGGAGGGTCCTCGTGCTGAAAGCTAGAAGTGTACACACGGGAGAGCGGCGCAGCTGCTGGGATGCTCTACTCTGCCCATCTAAAACGTACAGTGTGGGCACAGGGAATGGTAGCCGGTACTGTTCCTCTGTGTGGAAAGGGTAGCCGGAATACGTTTACATCTAAATACGTACCCTGAAAACCACTCTGAAGTGCATGGAAGAGGATACGTACCACTATACTACGTGAGTTTACTCCCGTTCCACTAGTTTACAAAGCGCGGAAGAATTGCAATACAAATGCCTTGGGAGTTTCATGGAGAGGCGGCAGAACAAAACTGGCCTGTAAAATATTTGCACTAACACTGACACCGAATTAGACCCTTTGTAAATGAAAATCGCAGAAGAATCTGGAAATGGCCACAGTGGACATCGATGCGGTGCTGTGCTGGAATTCTCAAACTATGACACACATGTAGCATCTCTGTCATTGAGTCAGCAGCAATAGTGTTTTCAGTCTTCTGCTGTTGCTCTTCCAGAGTGTGAGGATTATTTGAATGCATTTTACACTGTTATTTTTTTGTATTTCTTGGTTTTACAGACAAGATTGAAATGTATTCTTGGTTTTAAAATGGTGTCTTGAAATTGTCCAGTGAAAATACACTTACCTTGTGTGTGTTTTGCAGAGTGGTAATATGTTGGTAAAGAGCTCTGGCAGATTTCTTGTTGCCTGCTCTTGAGTCCGGTGGAAGTGGTCGTGTTTATTTGCAGGTTCGTTCGCCAATCCCCCCAGTGTCTCTCCAACTCAACGTCGAACTAGTGTAGCCGAAATTTTCTATAGTAACTAGAATGATTAGAAAGACTGATACTTACGTCCGAGGTTCATCTAATTATTTATCAAAGAAGAGCAGTTTTTTTTTTAATTTCTTCCTTGATACTTCTTTCTTATTATCAAGTTTTAATATGTAATATTCACAATTACATGTTCCCTCCGTCTTTATCGGATCAAAAACAAAATCAGAGTCATTAACATCAAGTTCAACAAAAGAGATAATAAAAATCAGAGATAATGAAAAGATAGTATTCGCTTTTCTTATGCAAGGAGTAACGTCTTTGGTTCCTACAAATAGCACAATGTCTGACACAGCTATTTACGTAATAAAATGTGGTATTACAATTTGATAGTTCAGTTCCCCCCCCCCCCCCCCCCCCCCGGTAAAAAGGAGACACATCAGGTGGTCGAGGTGCCCTGAAATTTGCACTGCCTCTGCTGACTGTCCTCTTCTCACCAATCACCTCATGAACTCGTGATAAGGTTGTCAACACGGTTTATGCTGATGAACCGTCTTGCTGAAGATGTCCGCAAGTCTTTCATCTTCTGTGAGTAGATCCGCGTATGAATTAAACTGGTTATGAACATACCTGTTAGTTTTACAGTTTCATGAAGGAATCGTGGTATGAAGTCAACACGGATATTAGATTAGATTAGATTTACTTTCATTCCAATTGATCCGTAGTGAGGAGGTCCTCCAGGATGTAGAACATGTCAGAAAAACAATAATACATGACAAATATTTACAACTGAAACAAATAAGCAATTATGTACCAGACACCACTCTTGAGACTATCCAATCGCTCGTCGAAGTATTAGCTGGCACAGTGGTTAGAACAGTGGATTTTGGTTCAGGAGAACAACTGTTCAAATCTGCGTCCCGCCAACCTGATTTAGGTTTTCCTTAAATTCTCTAAGTCGCTCTAGGAATGTCGGGAATATCGTTTTGAATGGCCTGACCTATTTCCTTTGCAATCTCTGAAAAATCCGAGATAGTGCTCCTTCACTAACGACCTCGATATCGACAGGACTTTAAGCCCTAATTTTTTTAATGGGGATTTTCTCATGCATAATGGCGCACGTTCTGTCAGTTCACGTAGCCTGACAGGCTATATAAGGCCTCGTCTGAAGAAATGAAGAAGTGAGGATCCAAGAGTCCTGATTCCACTTCGCTCAGAAACCACCGGCAAAACTCAGCAAGCGAAAGCTCGTTCGGATGTTTAACTAACACGCAACACCAAATTAGTAAGGATACTGATAAAATAACTTTTTTGATAGTGTTTCGATACGACGATCTCCTTAAACCCCGCTGGCACTGACTCAAGACTTTGATATTTCGTCGGACTTTGCTCGAACCTTTCGTATATTCGAGCAGTGTTTTATAGTGTTCGAACTCTTTTCCGATAGTTTCTGCTTTCACTCACGAAAGAGCCCGTTTCGTCCATTTTGCCACTAAATTTTCCATTAGAGGCGTTGCTGGATGTTTCCCCAATACACAATCTTAAACTCCTGCACAAACAGTTCCACACACGTTTTCCAACAATCGTGCTTCTCGTTACACTCGGCAATGAACACGGGCTGTTTTATTGTGAGCACTACTTTCCGTTGCATTCAGCTGTTCACTAAATACGTCTGCTGCTCTTGCTTACTCATATGTAATGACACAGCGATGTACCCGAGACAGAGCATGCATGAGATGGGCATGAGCAGACATAATTATGACAGTACCCGACAGGTCCATCGATATCACGGTTTCCATCATTTTCTGTGATGGGTAGTTCTTCTAGTCATTGACGACGGTCATCAGTCTTATAAACACTATCCAGGCCAGTTCTATTCTGCGCACCCCATATTTCCAAATTCTTAGTAGTCGTTTTTTAAGCTCTGAAAGTTGGCTTCGCGTGATACTTAGCGTCTATCTTCAAACGTCTTACAATTCAAGTTTGTGTTGGCGTGCTTCTTCGCCAGCACACCGGTCGGAACTAGAAAATAGTGTGTAGCAGGAGCTGAACAAGGCGCGCCTATGACAAGAGAAGACCAAGACACGCCCCCAGGCTAAGCGCCGATAACGCCCTCTGGGCAGCGTGCATACAGACCGCCGCCGCCGACAGAGTTGTCTCCGGCGATCATTTTAGGCAAAACCACTCCTTCCTTCCGTCTCCTCGATTTCTATATCACCATCTATGGCCGTCCTATCACCCCCCCCCCCCCCAATGTCTGGACAATCCAAGCCAAGGCACGCTCCCGACTCCGTCTCCTCAAGTCCCTTTCTGGCCGCACATGGGGTCTGGACCCCTCCTCCATCCTCCACACCTATAAATCCCTCATCCGCCCTATCCTCAGTCACGCCCATCCCGCCTGGATCTCCGCCCCTCCTACCTTTTACAAATCCCTTCAAGTCCTGGAACGGCATGCGCTCCGCATCGCCTATTGCATCCGCCTCCCCTCCCCCACGCGGATCCTGTATGACCTCATCCCGTTCCCTCACCTCCTCCTTTTCCTCGAACGGATACGAATCCTCTACACCTCCCACAAACTTGATCCCCCTCACCTGCTTGTCTCTCCCATACTTTCCCACTCCCGTCCGCTGCCGCGCCTGTATTCCCACATCCCACCCGCTCTCCATCTCTCCACTCTCCATACCCATGCCCAAGGTGGCTTCCGCCAGATCCCACTCCCTAATGATGCCCTCATCCCCTCCATCTAACCCTCCTAACAACTTTGATCCTCCCCTTCCACGTCCTGTGTTTTTTCCCAAGGGCACCCTCTATCCCTTCTCTCCCACCTCTCGTCCTCCCTGCCTCCTCCCCCCCCCCCACGGGCTTCCCCCCCCCCCACCTTCCTTCTTTCCTCCCCCTCCCCGCTCCTGTACCACTGGCATCTACACCCTCCCCCTCTCCCTCCTCCCCCACCTTTCCCCCTTTCGCAGGTCCCCGGATTCGTACATGAACAGTGAACATTTGTGCACCGGAGATCGTCGCCAGTGTTTGTGTGAGTCTTCGTGTTAGTGTCTCAGTGTTTCATCGTTTGTGCTCCATCGTTCACGTGTGTCATTTCTGTCATCTCAGTTCGTGTCCACGTTCTGAACGTATTTTGTTCGGACACTGCGCCCGTGAACGGCTCCATGTATTTTAATTTTGTCTGTCTACTGTTGTTTATCCACCATATTTGTTTTTCGATGTCTCCTTATGTACCGATTGTCTTTTCTGTGGCCGAAGAGCGAGGTAGTTTGCCGCTGCCGGCCTACCTATATAAGGTATGAAAATAACAATAGAGAAAAAAAACACCGAGTTGTCTCAATCTCTCAATCTCAGTACCTCAGTACGTCGCGTAAGGGACTCAGTTCGCATTGCATCCCAATTCGTCGCACTGTACTCTGGTCTTCCACAGTGATATTCGTCGCCTTGCACCTTAGCTAGCTGTGAGGGAATGTTATTGTATGGTCCCGAGTTCGAATCTCGGTCGGGCACACAGTTTTAATCTGCCAGGAAGTTTCATATCAGCGCACACTCCGCTGCAGAGTGAAAAACTCATTCTGAATTATTGTATATAGTCACGATATGAATTAGTACATATTATTTGATTGCTGTTAACCACAGAACTTCAGATTGAACATCATTGAAGTTAATTACTCTGTTGCTTCCGTTAATAAGTGTACTTTAACCATGTGTGTATTTTCTGTTGTAGTGGGAGGAAACGGGCCACCCACCTATCATATCACCTTCTCCTCATCCAACCAAGAACCACAAAACATTACAAGAGGGCACAGCCACAACAAAGCTTTTCAGCGTTTCCGTGACACTTTGGTGTGAATCATATACAGTTGTGACCATTCGAGCTATCCTCTTTTGAGTACATTCAATATCCCCTATTGCTCCTATCAGTACAGTCTTGCATCCAAAAACTATCCATCTGCAGCCGGAAGCCTTTTATACGCATCCGCGCCGGCCGCCTGGTGGCCGAGTGGTTCTAGGCGCTTCGGTCTGGAACCGCGCGACCGCTACTGTCGCAGGTACGAATCCTGCCTCGGGCATGGGTGTGTGTGATGTCCTTAGGTTTAAGTAGTTTTAAGTTCTAGGGGACTGATGACCTGACATGTTAAGTCCCATAGTGCTCAGACCCATTTGAACCATTTATATGGATCCGCAATTATTAACGTTCTGTAAATCACCTGGCCTGAGTTCCGGGTGTATGCCAGCGCCCAGACTGAATTTTTGTCTGAATTCGGACTTGGTACTTTACACTCCATGGACTGTGAATGAAGAAGTCCACGAAGACAGCGTTTTAATAATCTATTTCCATCATGTTATTGATACGTTCTGTAAGTTGAAACTTTTTGTCGTAATTACTAAACTAGATTGATACATGGGACTTAGGGAAAGGCAGGATTCGGGCGTGGACGGGGCCTTACTCAGTTACAATTGGTTGTTCAGTTTTCTTTTTTCTTTTCTTTTTTTTAATCACGTACGCTTTATTTGGAACCAATGCAAATGAGGTTGACAATAAGGAACAATTATCAAATTTCACTGTTAAGACACAATGTCCAAATAAAAAATATTCTTAAGCGAGTTGCACTCACGGCTGAGGGCCTTATTGACCAGAAATTCAAATTATTTGTCGGCTGGAGGCCCCAATAGTAAAGTCAAAGTTAAAATATTTTTTTTAAAAAAGACAGTCATCAAAATTTGACCGTTAAGAGACGATATCTAATTAAAAATTCTTAAGACAAATTGCATTCATGGCTGAAGGCCTTATTGACCAGAAATTCAAATTATTTGTCGGCTGAAGGCCCCAACAGTAATAACTCAAAACAATTTAACAGCTGAAAGGCCTGGATAGCCGATTCTTAAGAACAGTTAAACTTCTCCAAGAGCTACTAAAATATTTTTTTAAAAGAAAACAGAATCATCAAAATTTGACTATTAAGAGACAAACATCTAACTAAACATTCTTAAGACAGTTGCATTCACGGCTGAAGGCCTTATTGACAAGAAATTCAAATTACTTTTTTTGGCTGAAGTCCCCAATAGTGATAACTCAAAATTAAAGTATTAAAAAATCACAATCTGATCAAAGCAAGAGAGAAGTGGGCCTCAGACAGTGCTCCAAGGATTGGCCTGGGAAAGTCGCTGAACTTCACAACGCAGACCAACACTCTTGCAAAATCTATGTAACGTCTGTTAACCAACACAACGATGGAATAACCCAGGCAAGGCGGAACCAGCAGACAGCACTTCGTCTTCAGAATCCGGTGTTTAGAACATCCAGAAGCAGAAGGAACCACTACGACCAGGGTAGTCCAAAAGAACAAAATATCCGAATCACAATCAAGGAGGCTGTCGAACTACACGCCTTACCGGACAGCAACGGCAAGGCGAGGAAAGGTACACTGCCGTGAAAATACGCTAACCTCCAGGGCAGGTAACCCGGGCGTTAGTGGCCACTAGGCAGAAAAATACCGCTGGTTGTACTTCACCAATAATAACACAAGGAATTCAATGATTAATAATAAGAAGTGGAGGATGGCTAATTAATTTCGCCAACTCCAAACACTCCACTCATTGCTCTTCGTCTCAGCGACACTGCAAGCAGCAACGCGTGAACAAACGGCGTGATCTCAAAATAGTGGAGGTTTCACTACTGGGTTAATGTTCACTCAACTCAAACGTCCTGGATCCTGTGGACAATGAGGTTGTGGCCCTCGCAACTTAGCCCATCAATCCGGCAGTGCCTGCGTGCAGCCAGCGGTCCGGGCATGTGCCTGCGCTGCCGGACCTCACGGTTGTTCCGTCCCAACCGAACTACTCGACACACTCCGAACCGGAAAAACACTTGACGCCCTTCCAAAGGTAGTACCAGGGTACCAGATACCATAGCGCTGCTGCTGCTGCCACTTGCAGACTGACAACGATAGCAAACTTAGTGGCGCCAGTAAACACGAGGAGAAAACGAGACGCCACTATCCCTATTACACGATGCCAACCTACCAATGGCAAGAGCGCGATTCGCAACACGGCTCATAGATTTTCTAATATTTTCTTGTAGCATTTTCGCAACACTGGACATTATAATGAAATACTGTTAGAAGTTATAGTCACTCTCTGTACTCTATTAAATGTCAGTCACAGAGTACACTAAGGTGACAAAAGTCACGGGATTCCTCCTAATATCGTGTTGGACCTCCTTTTGCCCGGCGCAACTCGACGTGGCATAGACTCAGCAAGTCGTTGGAATTTCCCTGCAGATATACTGAGCCATGCTGCCGTTATAGCCATCCATAATTGCGAAAGTGTTGGCTGTGCAGAATTTTGTGCACGAACTGGCTTCTCGATTAGTCCCATAAATTATCGATGGGGTTCATGTCGGCCGATCTGCTTGGCCAAACCATTCACTCAAACTTTCCAGAGTGTTCTTCACGCAAATGGTGTTCAACTGCGGCCCGGTGACATGCCGAATGGTCATCCAGAAACAATCCACCATTGTTTTGGAACATGACGTTCACGAATGGCTGCAAATGGTCTCCAAGTAGCCAAACGTGTAAACACAGCTCACAGCGTTGTGGAGCCACCACCAGCTTGCTTAGCGCCTGGTTGACAAGTTGCGCCTATAGCTTCATAGGGTCTGCACTAAACTCCAACCCCACCATCAGCTCTTACCAACGGTGTCGCGCTGTTAGCAAAGGTAATCGTGTCGGTCGTCTGCTGCCACAGCCCATTAACGCCAGATTTTGCCGCACTTTCTCAAGAGATACGTTCGTTGTACATCCCTCACTGATATCTGTGGTTATTTCACGCAGTGCTGCACTGACAACCCTACACAAACGCTGCCGCTCTCGACCGTTAAGTGAAAGCCGTCGGACACTGCGTTGTCCGTGGTGAGAGGTAATGCGTGAAATTTGGTATTCTCGGCACACTCCTGACACTGTGGATGGCGAAATACTGAATTCCCTAAACGTTTCCGAATTGGATTGTCCCATATCTCTAGCTCCAACTACCAGTGCGCGTTCAAAGCCTGTTAATTCCCGTCATTCGGCCATAATCACGCCGTGAACCTTTTCTTACTAATCACTTCAGTATAAATAACAGCCCCGACAATGCACTGCTTTTTTATACTTTGTGTACACGATACTACTGCCATCTGTAACGTGCACATCGCTATCCTATGACTTTGTGACCTTAGAGTGTGTTTATAAAATTTACGTTAATTTTCCATAATGTTCGTTCACTTAAATATGCTACACTTTCTCAGCATAATAAGAATTTCCCTGTGTGTGTTAGTAATTATATTTAAGGGAAACATGGATATATATACGATCATATGCCAAAAATATTTATATGCATATACTGCAAACAGACCACAATAATAATACCGACAATGACCATTAACATTTAAACGTAAAACAATTATTATCACGATATCCGCAGCAGAAAGCAAGAATTACCGCGGATATCGGTAGATTCACCGTATCAGCACAGGGTAATGACCTAAAACTAGTTATTACTGTGGATTTGCCTCCAGGCATCCCTGTCCGTGCAAACCACTACCTATTTGGTGTGGTTTCCACGCACCTGAACAATTTCATAATATGGGGAGCGAAAGTGATTCCAAAACACTCTCCTTCACAGGTTGACTACATTTTTTCAATAGCCTATCAATTAACCAAAGTCGTACCACATGCTTTACCTAGAATTCAGTGTATGTGTGTAACATTACGAGTATGTCGACGAGTCACTCGTGCACCTGTACTGGTATGGAGGAGAGCTTGTAACACAATTATCGATATTACATATTGTGGTTTTTTATATAAATCATTTTTCTGATTTTACTTAATATAACTTCTGCATAATTATGCTCTTTGGCGTAAGTAACATCGTTGAATATGTTTTATTCTTTATTTATGTTAAGTTATGTAACTGTAATTAATTATGAATATGATTTCGAAAATAATTTAGTGTAGAAGAATGTAAGAAGCTAAAAATTTAAGTGTATTATTGGTTCATGCATAGCGAAAGTGGGTTTGTAATCATGTACAACTTGAAAGGAAGCCCTTCCGCAACGGAAATGGCTAGGCCGGAATAGAAAAGGTAGATCTGGTGGTGGAACTGCGAAGCTCCTTTGTGGCATGAGTCAGTCGGCGGCTAGCAGGAAATGGGTGCGCACCTTGTGAACTGAAAGAGGCGACAAGAACTGCAAGATTACATCATGTAGCTTCGGATGCGGAAGTAATGCGGCTTATTATTTTTCGTGGTATACTTTGAGTAGCTCTGTACTATGAAAATCCGACGATAAGAACAGAATTTTCAGAGCTTGTCAGACAGGAAGAGCCGCGAATACATTTGACGCCCTTTTTTTGAATAGCACAGGAGATCGACGCTGCTACCACCTTCTTCTCACATTAACAGTTGACTACTGTATCACTGCATGGACCACGTTCATCGTCCAATTTACAATAATAATGTTGTGTTCTGTAAATCCTTAGTCATTTACCTAGGCAGGGTACTGTCCCAAGTGCTATGATGAATCCCAGTATCTTGTATTTTTACTCAAATGAAAAGCAATTGCTTCCCTTAACAAAAGTTAACAAACTTTGTGGAGTTGTAAGCTAGATAATTATTTAGTGAGAATAAGTTTTGAAATACTCCACGTAGTTTTCATGGATAGCTAGAGTACTCAGTTCAACGATTCTTTTAATTGAAATAATTGTGTTTACAATTTCATGTGTAACCTAGTTAACAGTGTACCCCAATGTGTGCTGTGACTAAAGTGTTCAACAACGATAAATTAGTTTCTGGGTTCCCATGCTGGTTCTTGAGCCAAGTTTGAATGTCATATTACAATAACAGCAATTAAAAATAACCAACTGGCCACAATTATTCAAACTATACTAGATCCAGGGACACGAATTCCACTTGAGTTAAATAATACAAGCCAATGAATGATACTTGAAAATGCAAACAATGATCACTACTCAAAGTAATATTAATTCATAACTATTTCAGTATTAGTAATTTCCTGTAATTCAATTGACAAAAGAAACTCTTGTCTATGTCAATAGTACCCCGCCCCCTCCCAATTAGTAATCATTTACTTATTATTGTCATCTTCCTACTGTAATATACAGATAATAAGCGTTGTTGAGAGCCACTTGTTGCCTGAACACATCAATACTTCCCCAGTGTAGTCTAGGTCAGTTCACTGGAACATTACTTGCTACACTGTGCTACTGTCACGCATCTTATCAACAAAACAGAAGTTTAGTATCAAGTAAAGTCAACCCCCACAGTTAACTTCCTTTATCAATCGTGCTAGTACTGAACACAACAATGCCTAAGTAGGCTGGAGACCGTTTCATTCGCGTAATTACAGTTTGCTTGATTACTGGTAGAACCTAGGTTCGATTCCCGTTTGTTTCGCTATTGTTTGCTCTCAATAACAGTCCTTACAGGCCGATATGTTTACATTACACGCAGTCACGGTCACAATAAATCCTTTCACAGGAATAACAGTATAGGCATAGTACTAATATAACAGCAGCCGGTAGTGTTATAAGCTGAATTTATTTGCTGGAGTGGGTGCGACTCGGCTGCATAAGGACGTCTTGCATGTCCAGCTGCAGGTGGGAGCAGAGCCACCGGAAACGGGGAAATCCCACCAAAAGGAATTTGGACAACTGTCTCTCAGATTGCCTTTGTGGAACAGATAATGCTCCAAGAAATGGCGGAGTGTCAGACAATCTTAAAGACGGTTAAGTTACAGCTCTCTGATATTCGACAATAATTCACAGCCAGACATGAATGAAAATCTGAATACATCTGTGTTCTCATAAAAGTGAGGCACACCCTCTTTAAAACTAAAGAAGATAATATTTCATATTTCACAGTGAATAAACATTTACACAGTGAACCTCTGAATTAACAACATTTAATCGTTTCATCTGATTTCAACAAACGATATCTCACATGGTAACACAGCACTACAGCTATCATCCCTGAAAGGTACGTTTCTGCATCTACTCTATTTAATGATTTACAATGTCTTTTATATCTTTTTCACTAAGGAAATGTTTGTCAGAACATCGTATTCTCCATATTTACACAGCAAATGAATACAGCATGAATACTTCATATTTGTGTATTTATTTAACGAACAGTTTACTATTTTGTCATTAACTTCATTTAAATATTGATTGCAAGTGCTATTAAAAACTGTATTAATTTAAAAGTGGTCAGTCGCATGTGTTAGCGTGTACCACAACTGAACAGGGAACCTAAAGACGCTTCTGTCCAGCAGGCATAAATAATTGTTGAATAATAATTAACTACAATCTTTTGTCATTTACGGTGAGCGCACTTGCGGAAGGATATTGGCTTATTTATTTATGGGCAAATTTTTATTTATATTTATTATGAAACGTTTGAGTGTGACTGAATGTTTAAACATTTATTTACTTTAATAATCGCGGTAAATGATAACAGCCAAACAGTTGCAGGATAAAGATTTATTAAAATTCTTGACCACGGTTTCGGTATATCTAAATATACCTTCATCTTGAAATATTTACTTTAATATTGTAATTTATTAGTTTGTAACGCCGGAAATGCATATCCTCCTATTTCCATCTATTGTACTATTATTTTTTTCCTTGTTTTGTTACCTCAAGATATGACATTTCTGTCTCTTTATATATTGTAATTGCTTTACTGTTTGGATATATATATATATTTATGCACTTATGTCGATGTATAATTGGTTTCTTTCGTAAATATTATTTGTATTTTTACGCTGGGTCTTGCCTAGGGAAAACTGCTATCGAACGATTACATCGATGGGTCGTGTGAAGAATCAAAGTGTGTAGGATCTTTGGTAGTGTTAACTCTGCCGCATGGAGCGCGGGCAGAGCAGTTGGAGTCTGGCGGGAGTAGCGAGTGGAGCAGGTGTTGTGTGACGCTCCCGCGAGTTGCCGCGCTTTCGGTGTTTGGCAGCACGTAATTGCGCTCGACTCGCGATGATAGTTTCTGACAAGGTGTCGCGGACGGGAAGCATTAGCTGGCGCACATCAAGAGCCCGTTTCGCCTGGTGACCGTGTCGAGAAGAAGGCGCGCCAACATCCAGCTTCTGCAACAGCGACGGCCGACAATGGGTGACTGTCGCCACCTCCTCGATCGACGGCTTCAAACCTTCAATCAACCAACAAGGAAGACTAAAAGCACGTAAAGTTTCAGAACTGTATGGCAGACCTCAGCTTGTTCAAATTGTTCCATTTGCCTCGCAAAATTACAGCAACTTAGCATGAACCTTTGTTGCTCATTGTCCCAATTGCATTGCCAAGCAGGGTCCCTTCCTTTTCCGAAATGAACCCGAGTGTCGTTGAAATTCAAACGCCAGCATTAAAATAATATAATTAGATTTCACTGCTTTAATTTCAAAGTTCAGTAGCTGGCTACAATATTTAGGTTACACGAGCACAAATTTAGAGTGCGAGTTTTGTTAGCATATTTTAGCTTACCTATGACTGCAGCTCAGCTTGGTACGTACTAAATTTTACTATTGTTAATAGCTCAGAATCATTTAATTCAAGTTCAAAGTAAAATCTCTTGTTTCTAAATTGCGTAGAGTCAAGTTGCTTTTGAAATGATTGTTGAGGTAGTCCAAGGCTAACCGTATTTTACTGGATTTCGATGTGCTTCAGAAAGAAAGCTCACTATTAACTTCAGTCACTAAATTAACTTTCGATTTTCCGGTTTTATTAATTCTTTTGCTAAATTAAGTCAGAGTGTAGCGAAATTTATTACTTCTGACAAACTTTCAGTTTTCACACTACACGTGTCAACCTTCAGTTGCCACGCTTCTAGTGTTAATTATATGTGTAATAACCTTTCTTTTTCAGTTACTATAGTAATTGTCCTTAGGACTGGCGACCGTGATTTCCCCCAAATCTCAAATATCTAATTAGCGCTAGTTAATTGTTAACGTAACGGCCGCACATTTACTTTCTTTATTAACTTTACCCCTTTTCAAAATTAATTTCCACCAGTTTCATTTGCATTTTTCCTTTCAATTAGATGTAACCCTTTCCTCCCTCTTTACCGACAGGTTAACTTCGGTGACGATTGCTTTTCCCAAATTTCCATTAGGTACACGCGGTTTAATTTTTCACTGTCATTAAGGTCGGTAAGTGAGGGGGAGGTTACACGTGGCGACCTCGTGACAGGACAATCTTCAAATTTGAGGTTGTTCTGGACACGAATTTTGCATTGTGCAAATCTCGTAACAAAGTACTGGTTACGAAATGGTCGATACGTCAGCGAGAATATTCGTGTGAGGAATCCTAATTAGATTTGAGATTTTGCATTTATATTGAAAATTATTAAAATGAGTGAAGGCAGCAATTACCAAAATTTGGTAGACTTGGATACGGAACAATCGGTCGAACAGTGGGAAACGCGCACCACGGTACCCATTGTTCAGGGGCAGGCGGCTAGCATGAAAGACGCGACCGCCGAAACGCAACAAAGAGCAGAAATGGAATTCCAAACTTTAGAAATTGTTTCGGAATCGGAAGTGAAAATCGAATCTGAATCCCTTGATGAAGAATACGGGGGGACAATTAAAGAGGAAGCCGCTGCGGAAGTAAAACCGGTAGTTTCCGGGAATTTAACTGATTTATTGAATGTTTTGATTAACGAAATCAAGAGTCAATCGGCCAAGCAAGAAGATCAGGCTGCCAAACAAGAAGCTCAGGCTGCCAAGCAAGAAGCTCAGTCTGAAAAATTTGAACGGATGCTAGACAATCAGAACAAAGCTATTAACGTTGTTATCAACAATGTTGGAGTTGTTAACACAAAAGTTGATGAAATCAAAGAAGATATTGTTGTAATTAATACCGAAATCGGTAATCTTAAACAGGAAATGATAGGCGTTCAGGCGGAAATTGCGAGCATAAATACTCGTTTTGATTCCGAAATTAGCAGAATCGAGAAAAGTGTAGGAGACGCAGTTGCTCCGATCATCGAGAATAAGGTGACGGAACAAATTCAATTAGTGAGAAAAGAGGATCAACAGAAGGTGGAAACTTTAAAGGCTTTAGTATCCGAAGTAGATACCAAAGTGACGAAGCAGGCTAATACCTGCGAAGAGAAAAAGAGGGAAGTGGAAACGCTTGCGACAACCACTTGCCAAGTGATTACGAGGGTGTCGGAATTAGAAAGGAAACTTGACGAAAAACAGAGCTATGTGCCAATCTGTGCACATAGTTCGGAGTTGTTGACGAAAGAGGAGCGGTTCGACCCCTTGAAAAAAGGCGGTATACACCCGACGGATTTCATTAAAAATTGTGAAAGAGTTTTACCCAGATCATGGACTAATGAGAGAAAAATTAATGCGGCTATTGATGTGTTGGCTGGTGACGCCAAGCGTTGGGGCTTAAACCTCAACATTACGGACCTGACTTTTGACGAATTTAAAAATTTGTTTCTGGCTGAATACTGGTCAGAGCAAAAACAGCAAAGTGTCTGGCGCGAATTTGTCGTATCGAGGCCTTTCGATGCGAATTCGCGCGGTTCGATGAAGGAGTTTTGTGAGGGCTGGATCCGCAAGTTGGAATATTTGCGTGATCGCCGAACGGAATCCGAAATAGTCTGGGAACTCTACAAAAAGCTTCCAGATGATACAAAACGCTACGTAGGAAGCAATTACAGGACAATAAATGATTTCCTGGAAAGAGTGGAGGACGAGGACAGTTGGCGCAATAATCGCGACAGTGGTAGAGGCCGTGGTAACAACAACGGGTACCACAGCAACCACAACAACGATAACCATGGGAATAATGCATACCGCAACCATGGCAGCAATAACAATAATGGTTCGGACCGTAATAACAATCGGTACAATGCAAATAATAACCGGAATGACGGAAACCAGTATCATACTAGCGTGATACGGGCTGCGCAGAATAGTAATAACGCCAGAGGGTGTGACCAACCGCCTCAGCAGTATCCGGGGAGCGTATCTGCTGAGACGAGACAGGGAAACCATTAGCCGCGCCGGTGAGGGGCCGACCGGGCGAGGAGAAATTTTGGCGGCCCAATAACAGGAGAAAACCCAGGTGTCGTCGTTATGAAAATTCCGTATGGAATAATCAACGGCGGGAGAGTGTGCCAGTGTTAGGAGAAAGGAGTGCGCCCACAAGTAGTAGATCAGCTGTAGACACGGCAGTAGGAAGTACATTCACTGTCAGTGAGAACAATTTAAGTAGTGTTCCGGAAATCGATTATAAAGTGGCAGCTGTAATACCCACAGCGGAACTGGAGATTGAGTTTAAGAATGATTCGCAAGTGTTGAAAGAAGATCAGATGTCGGATAAAACGTCCGTCATCGAGCGAGGGGATGCAGAGAGGGATGAGGTCTGGTTAAGGCAGTTCGGTCGCTTATACGACGAACTAAGAGATTATAGGGGCCTGTACGGGAGAAGTGTTTATGGGGAGCGCGGGCAGGATTTGCCGCGTCTCGTCCCGCAGGAAGATAGTGATTGTGAAGTGATGGAAAGTTCTGGCCCTAACCGGCAGACTTTACTAGAAATAGTTGATGTTAAGGGGGAGCACGAGCAAGATGCGTCGTGTTCCGTCCCGCAGGAGTTGAATGTTGAAGTAGTAACGGAAAGTTCTGGCCCTAACCGGCAGACTTTACCGAAAGTTGTAGTGGTAGAAGTAGCCGACCCATCCGACGCGAACATCCAGTTTAAACATTGCGAGAGTATTAAGGAGAAAGATTACGAAAATTTTAGTGATAGCCGGACACGATTGGTAGAAAAGCACGTAGATTACAGCGTGTATGAGGTTAGAGCTGACATTATACGGTCAGAAGATAACAGTGTGGGTTGCGCAGATCTAGAGGAAGTAATTGCAGATACTACTGGGCACATGTCTCCAGGTAGATTGGCAGATGAGATCAGTCTGATTAAAGAGGAATCAACGAAGGTGACAATTAGTGAATTGATAGCAAAGCAGCACTCACTAGTTGACGAGTTACAGGAAAAGGTTTCGGTATTGGAGGCGAAGCTACAAACTAAGCCTCAGGACAAACGTGTTGAAATTAAAACTGTATGTGAACAGAGGCTGAAAAAGCCGCCAGATAAACCGGATTTAGGATCAAAGCCGGATGGTTTTTTCTGGAATGACCTGGATATAGACGAGGATTTACTGTGGGAAAATAAAGAAACAGTCGAGGACAAGTGTAGACAGATAATAATGTCTGTTAATATGCACGACCTACAACTAAACGTGTTGATTGACACCGGTGCAGAATTGAGTGCTGTATCTGGGAAAATATTTGAGTTACTGAAAGACAGACCTGGCATCGTAGTTATGCCAGTAACAGGGGTGAAAATTATCGGTGCTACTGGGAAGGCCAGTAAACCGGTCACAAAACAGACTTTTGTCAACTTCGAGATATGTGGGGCACGATTTGAACAAGAGTTTGTCGTCGTGCCAGACTTAACTACGGAAGTAATTATCGGGTTAGATTGGCTATTAAAGTACCGTGCAGTGATTAACTGCGAAAGCAAAACTTTGACATGTATGTCACTAGATAAAACAATGATAGTTAGTTTTGACGAGGCAGGAGACGGTGTGCATAGGCAATACCAGCCTATACACATTGTTAACTGGCCGGATGACATTGACGTAGGAATGAGTTTGAACTGCCGTAATGTGAGGAAGTTCGGCATTGACAAAAGTGTAGAAAGTGAATTGGAAGAGATAATCAAATTCCCTCCACGGATTGACATTAGTATTGGTGTGAAAAACGATCGTTTGCGAGAAGTAATGAAGCTAAAAGCCGATGCTCGCATACGTCGTAATGACGCTAAAGTGCGTTTTGCTAAGTTTGCAATCGGAGACTTAGTACTTGTAAAAGCTCATGAGAAATCGAGCGAGATAGACAATGAAATCTCTAAATTTAAGTTTGTTTATAATGGACCATATAAAGTCATTGGTATACCTCACACAAATGCTTATTGCTTAGAGTATCCAAGCTCTGGAAAACGATTAGGAATACGGAATATAGTAGACTTGAAATTGTACCAACCTAGGATCAATTAACACCACACAATGGGTAATTTGTACAATATGTAAATATAGAGTGTAAGATTTAAGGTTTGCTAGATTGCCATGCTTTTGACTGACCAAGGTCATTAAAGAAGTTGTAATTAATAAGTAATTAATTTTGATTAATCAATTTAATTTTAATCAATTTAATCATGATCTAATCAACTGAAAAATCCAAGCTCCTAGTTTAAGTTTTCAGCTGAGTCACAGTAGATTAAGGAATGTAAATATGATTTTTTAAATAGCTGTAAGTAAATATGTGATTTACTAGTCATTGCCGATGTTCTTAGACGCTGTTTTAAGTTTCAGGCTAGTACATGCGTGTGATGATGGACAGTGTTGAGTTATCCACTGTGACAGTGTTTATGGACTCCTTGAGATTACTCGGGAGTGAGTTTTTCCGAAAGAATTCAGTGAAACGGACGTTCTGGAAACGCCGTCACAAGGGCGACTGAGATCAAGCGTGCCGCACACGCGGGCGCAACAATACTGGCGAGGCGAGCCGCTGTCGGCTCTTGTGCCGCTGTTGGCTCTTGTGCCGCTGTCGGCATTCTTTGTACTTGCGAGTACGGAAGGCGGAATTGTTTTTCTTCCTGGACAGCTGAAAGAATTCTACTGTCAATATTTATGTTTTTTTCGATCTGATGTGTGTTATTTTCTTGTTTAGCGTTTAATGGACTCCCATGACGAGAATATTAATTATGAAAGGGTTATGTAAAAGTGTGTATTCTATGTAATTAATTATTAATTTGCGTATTTTGATCTACCTGTTTTTATGACCATGTACTCTGATTAATTTTGTAAATAGTATTCCATTTCTTGATACTGTTAGGAATTTTGACGATTTTGGAATAGCTAAACCATTTTCTATATCTTCTATGAATTTTAATATGTTGTCAACCTGTTTTATTTTGTGCAAGATGACAGTGTGGAATAAGATTAGGAGTGTCTCCACTCAGTTATTATGGTCTAAAAATTGATTTATGGTTAATTAGACAAATGCTAAATTTTGTTGATGTTTTGAGCATACGCATTTCCGCTGTTTCTTTTTTGGGACATTTTCTGAGTCTGTTTACGTTACACGAACATCCTCAGACAATGTGGGGCACATGTAACGCCGGAAATGCATATCCTCCTATTTCCATCTATTGTACTATTATTTTTTTCCTTGTTTTGTTACCTCAAGATATGACATTTCTGTCTCTTTATATATTGTAATTGCTTTACTGTTTGGATATATATATATATTTATGCACTTATGTCGATGTATAATTGGTTTCTTTCGTAAATATTATTTGTATTTTTACGCTGGGTCTTGCCTAGGGAAAACTGCTATCGAACGATTACATCGATGGGTCGTGTGAAGAATCAAAGTGTGTAGGATCTTTGGTAGTGTTAACTCTGCCGCATGGAGCGCGGGCAGAGCAGTTGGAGTCTGGCGGGAGTAGCGAGTGGAGCAGGTGTTGTGTGACGCTCCCGCGAGTTGCCGCGCTTTCGGGGTTTGGCAGCATGTAATTGCGCTCGACTCGCGATGATAGTTTCTGACAAGGTGTCGCGGACGGGAAGCATTAGCTGGCGCACATCAAGAGCCCGTTTCGCCTGGTGACCGTGTCGAGAAGAAGGCGCGCCAACATCCAGCTTCTGCAACAGCGACGGCCGACAATGGGTGACTGTCGCCACCTCCTCGATCGACGGCTTCAAACCTTCAATCAACCAACAAGGAAGACTAAAAGCACGTAAAGTTTCAGAACTGTATGGCAGACCTCAGCTTGTTCAAATTGTTCCATTTGCCTCGCAAAATTACAGCAACTTAGCATGAACCTTTGTTGCTCATTGTCCCAATTGCATTGCCAAGCAGGGTCCCTTCCTTTTCCGAAATGAACCCGAGTGTCGTTGAAATTCAAACGCCAGCATTAAAATAATATAATTAGATTTCACTGCTTTAATTTCAAAGTTCAGTAGCTGGCTACAATATTTAGGTTACACGAGCACAAATTTAGAGTGCGAGTTTTGTTAGCATATTTTAGCTTACCTGTGACTGCAGCTCAGCTTGGTACGTACTAAATTTTACTATTGTTAATAGCTCAGAATCATTTAATTCAAGTTCAAAGTAAAATCTCTTGTTTCTAAATTGCGTAGAGTCAAGTTGCTTTTGAAATGATTGTTGAGGTAGTCCAAGGCTAACCGTATTTTACTGGATTTCGATGTGCTTCAGAAAGAAAGCTCACTATTAACTTCAGTCACTAAATTAACTTTCGATTTTCCGGTTTTATTAATTCTTTTGCTAAATTAAGTCAGAGTGTAGCGAAATTTATTACTTCTGACAAACTTTCAGTTTTCACACTACACGTGTCAACCTTCAGTTGCCACGCTTCTAGTGTTAATTATATGTGTAATAACCTTTCTTTTTCAGTTACTATAGTAATTGTCCTTAGGACTGGCGACCGTGATTTCCCCCAAATCTCAAATATCTAATTACCGCTAGTTAATTGTTAACGTAACGGCCGCACATTTACTTTCTTTATTAACTTTACCCCTTTTCAAAATTAATTTCCACCAGTTTCATTTGCATTTTTCCTTTCATTTAGATGTAACCCTTTCCTCCCTCTTTACCGATAGATTAACTTCGGTGACGATTGCTTTTCCCAAATTTCCATTAGGTACATGCGGTTTAATTTTTCACTGTCATTAAGGTCGATAAGTGAGGGCGGAGGTTACAAGTTTAGCGCAGGAAAGTGGTCATGTTGAGTCATTTAAAGTCTTTAGAGCTTTAGAACGATGTATCTTACGTGGGGGTGACCTTCAGCCAATGTAAAAGCAGACACTAGCGGAATACTATGGGAGTCAAGTGGAAATGGACTTTTGGAGTGAAGGGCTGATTGGAGCGATCAGGACACTTTGTAGCGAGGTCTGGAAGAAGGCAGATCTGTCTAGAGTGACATGCATGTTTCAGTCATATAGGTAATTGTTTCTGGGCAGCGAACGGCCGCTACACTAGACTTTTTGGGGGACTTTTATATTTAGAGATGTCTGAATATGCTCCAGAGTAGCATTCTACTTCCACTTGCTTTACAGAACTGAGAACAGACAGAGTATGAGTTACTGTTCTTTGTACTGTGTGTGTTAATTTGTGAATCATCATGTTGAACTCTGAACTATTGTGAGCCGGCGAACATTTCGTGTACTATGATTAAAAAATTGACTTAGGTTTAGCGTATCTTTGATTACAGTTAAGTTTGAAGATTTTACTACAATTCTCACAATACTCACAACATAACTTTACTGCATATGATAAGGATATCTGGGGGTGTATTTTAAATGAATATTGGAGAACCAATTCCCATTGATTTTAAATGCCTTTTGTTGAATAAATATTTCTCAACATAATTCTCTGTAGTCTACATCGATTACAAATTTTAGAATCGAACCCTTGTTATTAAATTATTCATTTACCTTTTATTTTATATTTCTGTGTATTTTAATAACTCGCAGTTCTAGTCAATGCATAGACTGTTTGAATGCAGGATAAGGGCTACAGGTTATTATTTGCAGTGAATTAGCTGCGAGGCATGAAAGCAGAAGTGCCCGGCTCGACCTTATGACTAATCGGAGCTACACTTCTAAACCGAGCCCTGCATAGCCCCATTACCTAAAGTAAAAGTAACCGCAAGTAAAGACGCAACTGGTTTGATCATATGAGATGCTGTTTGGAAGAACACCTACACGAGCAGTAATCGTTGGGTACTACCGCAACGCGGGTTTCCTCGTCCTAATCTCTTTAGAATTGCAACTGTAATTCTAACACTTCACAATGTTCGGTGATCCAGAGGTCTCAAATCTCAAGCATGATAGGCAGCTTGCATGGGCATAAATTCTGCAGCAGTTGTGTGCCTGGGAAATGGTAGCAAAAGCTATATGTGGGGAAGTTCGCAGCGGAAGTTCAACAAAGAAGGAAGCTACACAGAGCAGTTCTGATTCGAGTCTGCAGCGGTCAGCAGCAGCGGAGACCCCGATCTCGACGGCGGTATAGCGACAGTGGCGGCCACGGCAACGAGGGTCACCGGAGGCGACTCCGAGATCATCAGCATCGACCCTTCGGGGAGCACAGTAGAAGCAGCCAGTTGACCGACAAGCACTCAGTGTGTGAGGTTCAGGTAATGTGAGTGGTCCAGTTCGTCCAAAATCTGAACATGGTGATGTTGATATGGACGATGTTAGTGGGGCATATAGTCTGAAATTATAGAAAAGAAATGTAATTGTGAGTGATCTAGTGGCATGGTTAAGGGAAATTCTGACAAAATTGAACTTTAAAAAGTTGATATTGGGTACATAGATAGGTTCAATAAAAACAGAGGTAGCTTCAGTAGGGACACATGTAGCAGAAGGTGTAAAAGCTAAGGTGAAGGAAATTATATCCGATGTAGAAGGGGTGATAGATTCAAAATTAGAAGCTCTAATGGCAGATGTAGGCAAAATTTCTGAAGAGGTTGACCTGTTTAACACCAGAGTCGACACTATAAGAAAAGGTTTTTGGGGCAAGTTGGAAAAGATACATTGCGAGCTGGATGCCGATGTTAGAAGTGTGTGCGGAGGCAAAATGCAGTTCAGGAAGTGACCACTAAGTCTATTAACAATTCGTCTGGTAGAATGGTAGAGTAGGAAAAAGAGGTAGCGAAAAATTGGCAACAGCTGGAAACAGAGATTAATTGCGAAGTTTTTCTGCGAGAACAGCAGGTAACAGAGGTATGAGCAGAATTAAATATTTTAGCTATGAATTAACCCTTTGTTTCCTGACATAAGAAAAAATTTGCTTTTTAACATTTTCTTTGCAGAATTTATGCTATTGTGGCCTCAAATGACAGTAGGATTTTTTGTAAAATTTTATTTTATTTTGCACAACTTTTTTCTCTCCTGGTACTCAGAAGTACCGTCAGACTCCATGGACAGAATCAGAACATGCGCAGAAAAATGCTCCAATTTTTATAACGTGTATTTTATTCCACATAAATATTGAATATTTTTACATTAGTAAATTAATTAACAGAAATATGATATTTCTGAATTTTTTTTAAATTTCGCATAAATTTATTCTAGAGCAACTTCACAATGCATTGTAACTTAGCACCTAAGTACCTTCAGGCAACAAAGGGTTAAGCTACTACTGTGTTCCATAGATTAATTCAGGAACAACCAAGCGTTTTGCAAATGATGGAGTATACCATCCAGTTGATTTTCTTGCTGCGTGTAGAGATTGTTTTGTGAGAGGAATGTCGGCAGAGGCAAAAAATAAGTTCGCTAAAAGACACTTCGAGGGCAATGCACAATCATGCGGAAATTTATTGAATGCTTCATTCACAACCTATGAAGTGTTTGAGAACTGTTTCCTGAACAAATTCCGGAGTGAGGCGAAGCAAACGCGACTTCAGAATGAGTTCCTGAACGGACCAAGTTTTAGACACGGAGGTGGGTCGATACGGGATTTTTCTGTAAGGGAACTGGTTAAGTTGTCGCATATAAATCACCCGCTGGGAGTGTCGATGGAAATTACAACGCTCAAGTTACGCTTACGGGAACATTTACAATGGGATCTTATCCACAGACCGACAAATTCCACTGCCGAGTTTTTAGATTTTACTGAGAAACTTGATAGGTGTTGAAATTCAAGCCACATAATTGGATAAGTAGACAGGAAAATGGGTACCAGAATGGGAATTATAAAAACTATCAAAATAGTTACCACCATAATAATAGTTTTCACATGGGAAATGGAAACGGGAACTTTCATAATGAAAATCAAAATCGAAAACGATTATTTGAGAGGCAGGAGCATTACGAAATACAACGCTAGAATACGAGATCGGAAAACTAGAGATCGCCGCATATCAGATCCGCAGGTGGCAAATTAACCGGGGTTGTAAAGGACACGTTATTTGAAAAATTATGTGTGTGTCGAAAATTTGGCAAATAAGCTACAAATGTTTGATGTTATGAGAATTAAAAATAAAATTGGGAATAATTTTAAGCAGTGCAACTGTAAAGAGGGCTCAACAACTATTGTAAAATGTGTTGCGAGATAGGACAATGATGATATGGGGCTCGAGAATTTATTTGGTGAAATAGAAGTGAATGATGGAATGAATGTATGTTTGTTGAGAGATTCTGTGATCAGAAGAGAGACAAAGGTGGATCTGAATTTGGTATATACGGAATGTGTGACGAATTCTAATGAAGCACTAGTCAGTAGCAACAATTATAATAATGTAGGCCCAAATAATTTAAACGATTTTGTACCGGTGGAAGTGTGTAAAGATATTTGTGAAGCCGACGAAGCTGTAGTCTCGTCAGCTGATGATGTCTTTTATTAAGTATCGGCGGAAGTGGATGATTAAAGGGAGGAATGGTGATGTTTTAGGTGCTGATTGCGAAGGGTGAAGCTACTGATTTAGAGATCTTGGAGGAAGGAGCCTGTGCACTTATTTCTGTTGATGAAAGTGAACTGATGGCTCTTGATGAAAGCATAAGTTATGAATTAATGTGAAAGCAGTGTATTAGGTAGTAGATCGGCATGAAGTGTCGGAGTAACCAGAGAGTAAGGAAAATGTAACGGAGACAAACAAACGTACACCCGAGTTTGGTGCAACTGAAGTGTGCTGTGAATTCTATAGTGGAGCGATGCAGTAGGGGCAATTTATATGGTGTGTCGACGAAGGTTGACAGAGTTATTGGTGGTGATTTCTAGAATATACTGACAGCTGTAATGGATGTTTTAAATAATGAAGTTTATGAGTTACCCATGGATGATAAAAGAGTTAACTGTGATAAAGTTTGTAGTGTTTCGGTGGAAATAAGTGAGGATTTGTTTAAGAGACAGGAAGTTTTAAGTTGTATGATTAATTGCGAAAATGTTGCAGCTACTGATATCGTTACTTCAGAGAAAGTGAACAGTATATTTGACGCTTAAGAGAATGAAGAAACGAAGGATTTTGAGAATGACTTTTATCCTACACGTAAGGTGCCGGTAGATCAGGAGAATCTAGGAATGGATAATGACACTGAGGGTTGTTCTGAAGTTATTACGTGTACTATAAATATGGGAAAAAAGGAAGGGATGTTGATCTTTTGAGAGAACAGTGTTTAGGGAGAGGTGAAATTAAAAAGTGTGCAGCCTGCAAGTGAAATAAATGCTGTCGATGAAGAATCAAAATGGGCATTTCTCTAATCTAAAATTGGTGTTCCAGCAGGAGTTGCAAATTTTGTCTACAAATGCAAAAGTCCATTGGTGAATGAGGAGAGAGGGTTCGAATGTGAGCAATTCAAGAAACGCAAAAAATCAGGAGATACGCTGGCGAGAAAAATGCTTCAAGAGGCAACGGACTGTAATCTCTGAAAGCTGCGTATTTGTATTTGTTTTATTTATTGATTTACGACGTCTTTTAAAGCTTTTTCACTAAGCAAATTTTTGCCAAAAAGTCGTATTCTTCACACAAACACAGCAAATGAACACAGCATCAGTACCTCATATCTTGTCATACTTGTGTTTTTATTTAATGAACAGTTTACTAATTTGACAGTAATTTTATTTAAATGCACTTGGACTGCTATTAAAAAATTGTGCTACCTCAAAAGTAGTCAGTCTTATGTGTTAGCGTACATCGCAACTGAACAGGAAACCAAAAGACTGTTCTGTCAAGCAGGTGTAAATAACTGTTAAATAATAATTGACGACAATCTGTTGTCATTTATCGTGAGCGCACTTGTACAAGTCTGCTGGCTTATTTATTTATGGACAAATTTTTGTTTATATTTATTGTGAATTGTTTGAGTGTGACTGTTTATAACAGTTCTTTCATTAAATATAGTTGTAATTTACTACTTTAGTGTTGGAAAGTCGTCATGTTGAGTCAGTTCATGTCCGTAGATCTTGAGAACAATGTATTTTTGGTGGGGATGGCTTTCAGCCAATGGAAAAGCAGACGGTAGCGGAGACTGGGAATTCTGAAGTGAAAGTTCAAGGGAGCGAGTTCTGGAAGAAGACAGACCTGTCTTGAGTGATGTGCATCGTTCAGTCTGGGCGGCGAATGGCCGCTGCAGCACTTCACCTTCTGAATGGACCATACATTTCGAGAGGTCTCAGTGTGCTCCAGAGTAGAATTCCACTTCCTCTTGGTTTACAGAATCGAGAACAGACAGAATATGAGCAATTATTCTTTTTATTGTTTGTGTTAATTTGTGTATAATCATGTTGAACTCTGAATTATTATGAGCTGGAGAGAATTTCATGTATTGTCATCACGAAATGGTCTTAGTTAACGTGTAGCTTTGATTACACTTCAGTTTCGGAATTTGCTACCATTCTCGCAATGCTCTCAACGCAACTTTGCTGCATTTGATGAAGGTATCTTTAGCTGTATTTTAACTGAACATCGCAGAACCACTTCCCTTTTATTTTATATGTCCTTTCTTGAATAAATGTTATTCACAGACATTAGAATAGAACCCTTGTTATCATTCATTTATCTTTTATTTTATATTTCTGTATATTTTAGAAATTCGGAATTCTAGTCAATGCATAGACAATTTGACTGCAGGATTATTAATCTCTGCAGTGAATCAGCTGCGAGGCATGGAAGCAGACGTGCGTGGCTCGACCCTATCACTACATCGAGCTATTCTTCCTACGAGTAACCTCAGGTAAAGAGACAAATGATTAGCTCGTATGAGATGCTGTTTGGAAGAACAACTACACAGACAGTAACTGTAAGGCTCTGTCGCATGTGGTAACTCCAGTTCATATACATTAAAAATTGTTACACCAAGGTATTTATATGATTTGCTGCATTTCGACTGTGACTCATTTGCTTTATGGTCATAGGTTACTACTTTTCTCCGTTTTGCGAAGTGCACAGTTTTACTTTTCTGTTCATTCAAAGCTAGGTATAAGTACAACAGCCAGTTTGAAATCTTATCAAGATCTAAGAGAATTTTACGTAATTTTGTTTTCAGGCAATACTTCATTATACTGTAGATAACTGTAAAAAGTCTCAGTTTATTATTAATATCGTTTTCCATGTTATTAATAGACAAAATGAACAACGAGGTTCCCAACATATTTCCCTGGGCCACCCCAGAAGTTACTTCTGTAGGTGGCTCTCCATACAAGATAAGCCGGTCATAAATTTTGTTCGATACCCCATCGTAGCCAAGATATGCACGAAGCTAGCACCAGCCACAGTTGTACCTGTTTATTTGCACGCTAGCTCCACAGATGCTGAAGATATTGGTGGAATATATCATGAGATAAAAGAAAATATTCAAATAGTTAAGGCAGAAAATTTTTTAATGTGAAGGACAACTGAAGCTTATAGGAAACTCCGAAATAGAACCAAGCAAAGCGTGAGGAATGCCAAAATCAGACATGCCCGCTCTGTCGTATGCGGCATATCAAAACCTGCCGCACTGTGGAAAAAGCTGCGCAGTTTCGGTATAGGGAAGCGAAGATCTGACGCTGTTTATCAAGCGTCTGCAGAAGAATTAAACGATTTCTTCTCAACAGCCGTAAACTGCCACGCAGCGACAAATTACCAGCCCCAAGATATCAATCTCTCGAGAGACAAGTTTTTCCTAAAACATGTCACTACCGGCACAGTACACAAGGCAATTATGAGAATCTCTTCCGAGGCAGTAGGAAATGATGGAGTGAGCATTGGCATGATTAAGAACGTCGTAAACACTATTACTCCAGTTATCACAGACATCTTCAACCTGTCTCTTGTCAGTAGTACATATCCTACAGAGTGGAAGCAAAGCTTAATTCAACCTATACCCAAGACTGACAACCCTAAGTCGCCAGGTGACTACAGGCCGATCAGCATACTTCCTGCAATATCTAAAGCCCTAGAACACATCGTCCATGAACAGCTGACAGATTACCTCAAAACCCATAACATCCACGACAAATATCAGTCAGGTTTTCGAAAGCACCATAGTACAGCAACTGCATTAATCAAAGTAACTGATGACATTAAACATGCTATGGACAGACGTGAAGCTACCATCCTAACACTGCTTGACTTTAGCAAGGCTTTTGATACAGTTGACTTTGATATATTACTAATTAAAATGAAGCAGTTGAATTTCTCAAACAGCGCAATACACTGGTTCGACAGCTACCTCAAAAACAGAAGTCAACAAGTCATTTGTGGGTCGGAAAAGTCATCATGGAAAAACGTGCGCTCTGGAGTTCCCCAAGGCTCCGTCCTTGGTCCATTACTCTTCTCACTGTACATTAATGATATTTCTTCAGTGATTCACTCCTGCAACTACCATCTATATGCCGACGACATCCAACTGTACATAAGTGCAAGCCCCAAGAACATTGCTGACGCAGTAGCGAGTATGAACGCAGATCTTTGCTCTGTTTCTCGATGGGCACAGAACCTAGGTCTGAAACTAAACCCCAAGAAATCCCAGGTCATACTTATATCTCATCCAAAGTTAATCAGTCGGTACTTTCGCGAAACAGTCCCTCAAATACTCCTCAATGGTACCCAACTACCATACCAAAAAACAGTAAAAGACCTTGGAATAATCTTGGATGAACACCTAAACTGGGAAGAACAAACAGTCACAGCTTGCCGGAAATCGCTCTCCTCCCTACATGCAATTCAAAAGTTTAGAAAAATATTTCCATCCCATGTTAAACAAAAATTAGTCCAAACACTAGTCTTGCCTAATCTTTACTACTGTGATGTAGTTCAACATGGCACAAATAATGAAAATTCGAGATGCCTCGAGCTAGTGATGAATGCTTGTGTTAGATACGTATGCAACATACGGTTGTATGATCATATCAGTCCTTCATACTCCCAGCTAGGTTGGATACGCCCACATAAGGCACGCGATCTCCACACGATGTGCTTACTTCATCGATTTCTTAGCCACTGGTGCCCCCAATACTTATCTTCTCACATTAAACGCCTATCATCATTCCACAACCGCAATACCAGATCGGATACGTCTAGCATCTTGGCTGTACCTTTACATAACACAAAATCTTTCTCCGTGTCATTCTCCATCTCAGCCATACGACTATGGAACGCGCTCCCCTGTGATCTGCGTCTTATCCAAAACCGCTCAACATTCAAGAGGGAACTTAAGACTTACATATTAGGGACGGTATAGCCACCATTGTTGTGCCCCCCCCCCCCCCTCATCTTTTTCTTTCTCCTCTCCATCATAGCTTCGAATTTTACCATTCTATTTCTCTTCCTCTAACCTATCTACCTCTTCTATATCTCTTTCACCCCATTCCATCGTCTTATGTCTCTGCTTGATGAGAATAACTTACAAGCTGCAAGAATATAACGAGAAAATTCCCAACTAGCAATAGGACTGACACTCATATAAGAAAAATATGTTTACTTTCATATACATAGTCATTATTATTATTATTATTATCATTATTATTATTATTTTTATTATTCTTGATTGTTATAATTATTTTTTGATTGTTATAATTATCATTGTACTACTTTTATAATCTCTATTTTTTTCTTTAACATTAATACTGTATAACATGTTATATGTCCTAATTTTCTGTAGACACTGAAATTTGTTGAATCTGAGTATGCCTGGTTAGGTGTAAGAGAGGGCCTGAAGGCCCTAATCTTGCCAGGTAAAATAAATGCATAAATAAATAAAAAATAAATAAAATAAACTATCGATAGCTGAAAAAGGAGAAAGTAAAAATAGTAGGAGAACGTTACCTGTCGTCAGCTGTGGCAGCATAGTGGATTTTCGAAAAGAGGATAATTTAATCATTACAACATTTGGTTTAATGGTATTAAAAGAAGATTGAACACATAGAAGAGCCCTGCATACATAGGAAAATTGCAGATCGATTACGTAATTGTATGACAGAGATTTCGAAACCAAACTTTAAACTGTCCGATGGGCAGATGTGACCCTCTGATCGTACGATATTGGTTATAAAATGCAGATCCAAACAGAAATATTTTAAGAAAAGTACAAAGTTAATGATATGAGACCTGAATATATCAAACGAATTTCGAAAGTTTCAAAAGGCCCGTTATGCACTTATTGCTTGAACCAGAAGAATAGCATATGAAGAGCTACGAATGGATAGGTCTGAGAAATGAAATAGTGAAGGCCGCAAAAGATGAAAAAGGCAAAAGACCAGGCGCAGTAAGAATCCTTGGATAACACAAAAGATATTAAATTTATTCGACGAATGGACGCAGTACAAAAATTCATAAAAGGAATCCGGTTCAACTTGTGTATTTGCTTACGGTGCATGGTGGAGGGTGCCTACTAGTTACTCCATTTCTTGTTCCACTCCCAAATATAGCTTGGCAACAATGACGATCTATATGCCTCCGTGCGAGCGGCAGTAGAACCGTTCTGCAGTCAAATCCAGATGCCGGTTTCCTAACCTCTCTGAATAGTGTTTCGCGAAAAGAACGTTGTCTTCCGTCCAGGGATTCCCATCTGAGTTCACGAAACATCTCCGTAATACTCACGTGTTAATCGAATCTACTGATAAAAAATCTGGCAGCACGCCTCTGAACTGCTTAAATATCTTCCAGGTCACAGTATGATGTAGCAGACTTTTAGGAAAAAAACTCAATGTAGCACGGTACCGAAAGAGTAGGAAGAAAAGAGTCTTGCTACTAGGCAGTAGTCATAGGAGGGGTGTAGACCCGATGTTACAGGACAAATCAGGGACAGGATACCACGTCACAAGTATCGTGAAGCCAAGTGCTGTCCTTATCCTGGGGACAGAGGATATAGAGAATTTCTGCAAAGGTTTTCGCAAAGAGAATCAGATTATTGTAGTTGGTGGAGCAGGAACAGACTGGCTAAGAACAGTAATTACAGTATTAGGGGTGACCTGGATGAAATACTAACTATGCCGTCAGGGTACCTATGAAACGAGGTAGTGTTTACCTAGTAGCCCCACATACGCAGTCGCTGTTTACACAGTCACACACGTTGCGGTATGGCACAGGCACTCTGCTGTGGAGGGCCATGGAATGAAAAGATGATGATGATGTTTGGTTTGTGGGGCGCTCAACTGCGCAGTTATCAGCGCTCGTACAAATTCCCAACCTTTGCTCAGTCCAATTTCGCCACTTTCATGAATGATGATGAAATGATGAGGACAACACAAACACCCAATTATATCAAGGCAGGTGAAAGTCCCTGACCCCGGTTGGAATCGAACCCGGAACCCAGTGCTCGGGAAGCGAGAACGCGACCGCGAGACCACGAGCTGCGGACTGGAAAGAAAGGAAGCAGGACCGTCACAAACTGATGGGTCCCGATGGCTTACTGTGAAAGAAACTGCATCCCGGAGATCAGGGTGGGGCCAACCACGTGCGGCTTCAGAAGAGGGGACCGTTATTTGGCTGTAAGAGTACGACGGTAGCGCCTTAGCACTGCGCGGCAACTGGAATCTGACCTCGCAGCATGCACAGGACGTGTTGTATCGAGGAATACGGTGTGCAGAAGGCTTAGGCAGAGTTGCCTTTATCGTCAGAGACCTGCAGTATGTATATCACTGACGCATGTTCATAGACGGGAACGTCTGTAGTGGAATCAACATGCCACCTGGACGGCCGAACAGCGGGTCAATGTTGTTTTCGCAGACGAGCCCCGAGTTAGTCCGCAGAGTGATTCTCGATGCATTCGCACCTGGAGAGAACGTGGAACATGATTTCGGAAACCAAACACTGTGGAAAGAGACCGATGTCGAGTATGATGCCAAATGGTTATGCAGGGATTATGTTTACCATTCGAACCCCTGTACATGAAATTGTATGGGTGAATCGGTAAGGTTTAACTGCTGTCAGGTATCATGACGAGATCTTGGGACCACATTTGCCTTGTTGGGAGTTGGTGTGGGCCCTGACTTCGTACTGCAGGACGATAATGCTCGACCTCATATAGCACGGATGATTGATGATTTTTTGCAACAGAAGATACTGCACTAACGGCGTGGCCTACTCGCCCTCCTAATCCCATAGAGCATGTGTGGGCTGCACTAGGGAGGCGGGCTGCATCTCGTCAACATTCACCAAACATCCTGGCAGATTAAAACTGTGTGCCGGACCGAGACTTGAAATCGGTCCGGCACACAGTTTTAATCTGCCAGGAAGTTTCATATCAGCGCACACTCCGCTGCAGAGTGAAAATCTCATTCTGGATTCACCAAACACTCTTCAAGACTGCGAGCAGCTCTGCAGCAAGAATGGGCGCTTTTGCCTCAGTATGAGGCTGATGACATCATTCACCGCATCCACCGTCGTTGTCAGGCCTGTACTGCTGCCAGAGGTAGTCACACCCCATACTGAGCACATTAACCAGTTGTCAGAATGAGTGTGCAAATCCTTTAAGTGGGAAAAAACGAAGAACACTTTTGTCTACCGGTAGGGAGCATGTTGTGGTTGTTTAGATTCTGTATTCTCTAGATTGTTTCTACTTTACTATCACCCGTTGATACTGTTTTGTGGCAAAATAAACGCAAACCTTGAAAAAATTCCGTTTGTTGCCGTAATTTTGGACACCAATGTAGGAGTATCAGCTACAGACACAAATGTGAGTTACAAATGTGAGTTTCATGGAGGTCGTGCAGTGCCATGACAAACTGGTTGAACACTATTGTGAGCCATGTGAACAATGAGTTCAGCTGCCTGCCACTGAAACAAAATTTCATGTGAATGCAGTGCCAGTTGCTACAATTGGGCTATGGGAATGTACTAGACATGGCCTGAATAGCAGAGAGAAAAATAGGTTGACTGAGCTTCTTTAGCAATATCCCTATGGTTACTAACCTTTTTTAGGTTAAAATCAGGATTCAGGAACCCTGTTTCTGAAGAAGCGAAAATTAGAGAGGAACCCGGGGCCCCACACAATGCTTAATAATGCACAGAAAAATGAGGTTAGCTTATTTCATCAACATATTAGAGGAATGAGTTGTAAGGTAGAAGAACTTCTTGTCTGTTTCGTAAATTTTAGTTATATACATTAAGACAGAACACAAGTTCAAAAACACTGAGACAATTAGATCTTGTAGTGATCAGCTCACATAAGTGTGTGCTTGTGAATTAATCCTGACAAGTAGTTCACTTTTAATCCCCACTGTATACAAATCCCCAGTGGGAAGTTTCGAACTATTTATGAGGAATGAAATTTTCACTCTGCAGCGGAGTGTGCGCTGATATGAAACTTCCTGGCAGACTAAAACTCTGTGCCGGACCGAGATTCGAACTTGAGATCTTTTCCAATCGCGGGCAAGGCAAGGGTCACTAGTTTGACTCTTGGTCCGGAGCACAGTTTTAATATGACAGGAAGTCATTTATGAGGGATCTGGATACCTTACTTTGCTACCTGTCAGACAGAAGCAAGCAGTTAATGGTCTGCGGTGACTTCGATGTAGGTTTTTGTATGGCATTTTGATACGAAAAATGATCTGGAAACTTTATTTGAATCCTACAATTTGCTCACAGTAATCAACTTTCCAAAATAAGTGGATAAAGAAAGTAAAACTCTAACTGATAATGTTTTCTTTGGTGAAGCTCAAAGAAGGAAAATAATTGTTTACCCAGTAGTAAATGCACAGTAATAATGCACAGTTAGGACAAATAACATAGTGCCTTACAGTATGGATACTCCTCAATGGAAATCAGTTAGCATAATTAATGACTCCAGGACAAATGTTTTTAAGAATGGCTTACAGTATCTGATGTGGAATGTAATTTACAATAAAGCAAATGCTAACTTTAAATTTAAGCTATTCCATGATAAATTCTTATCATTATTTGAAAACAGCTTTCAGCTTAAGCTAATCAGAAAGAACACTTAACAGCCACGTAAAAAACCGTGGATTCCTAGAGAGATTAAAGTAGCTTGTGAAAGGAAAAGGGAACTGTATGTCTTGGCACGAAGAAGTACGGATCCTACAAAAACTACTCATAATTACTAAGATAGGTTATTGAAAAAACTAAGAAATATTAACATAATGTCGGTAATCAGTACTTCCGACAGCAGACTTAAGGCTATATGGAATGCACTGAAACGAGAGAGAAGACAATTAGCTACAAGACAACAGACTATTGAACTGAATGGGTGAGCTATAAATGATGACGCACAAGTAGCAAATGCATTTAATAATTATTTCTTAAATATAGTAGAAATCATAGGGACAAACAATCCGTGAGCAAAATCACCGTAGTATGTTGAAATTGTAACTTTCACAGAATTCAATCACGTGAACGTATCACCAACTTCTCCTTCTCAAATTAAGAAAATCGTACACTCTCTCGAAAATAAAGTCTCATCTGGTTTCCAATAGAGTACTAAAGATCTGTTCCCATGTAACAAGCCCAGCCTTATTTGAAATATATAATGCATCGCTCACTCAAGGCATTATTCCAGAGAGTAAGGTGATAAGAGAGATGTCAGTAGCAACCGATCTGTTTCATCGCTGACATTATTTTCCCAAATTTATGAGAAGATGGTGTATTCTAGAATAGTGTCTCACTCTAACAACAACAGTATCCTCAGCAAATCACAGTTTGTGTTTCAGAAGGGTTGCTCGGATGAGAACGTCATTTACACGTTCACTCACCAGATTTTACAAGCAATTAACAATAACATAACGCCGCTTGGTATTTTCTGCGACATTTCTAAGGCATTTGACTGTGTGAATCACAGGGTTCTCCTAGGTAAATTGACGTTTTTCGGGATTGATGGTACATTCAATCAATTGATATCCAACCAACAGAATGTAGAAACTTATATTTAGTAATTCGAACAATATAATCCAGAGACATAATTCTGACAGGGGAGAAATTACGTATGAGATTCGCTAAGGTTCAATCTTAGGTCCACTACTATTCCTCAAATATGTAAACGATCTTCGGTCTAGCATACAATAAGCAGAATTAGTTCTTCTTGCAGATGACACTCGTATTGCAATCAATCCAAGCGTACATACTGAAACAGAAGAAATGGTAAACAAAGTTCTTAAAAGTATCATTGACTGATTTTCTGCGATTCGTCTCTACCTCAATTTTAAAAAGACACAACATATCCACTCCTGTATATCTAGAGGTACTACACCAATAATAAGTGTAACACATGGAAAGAAATAATAAATAGAATGGAAGCTCCAAAATTCTGAGGGGTCTATAATTATGAGAATTTAAATAGGAAAGAACACATTTTGGAACTCATAAAACAACTTAGTTCAGCCGCATTTGCACTTAGAATCATTCCGAATCTTGGGGAGAGGCATATCAGTAAGTTGACATGTTTTACATATTTTCATTCAGTAACTGGTGTAACTCATCTTCAAGAAAGAAAATCTCCATTCCGCAAACACGTGCCGTAAGAATAATATGTGGTGCTCATCCACACTCATCTTGTAAACATCTGGTTAAGGAGGTCGGCATTCAGACTACAGCTTCACAGTTTATTTACTCCGTCATGAAGTTTGTTGTAAAAAATCCACTACAGTTCAAAAAGAGCAATGATGTACGTAACTGCAATACCAGAGGGAAAAATGACGTTCATTACTCCACATCAAGGTTGTCTTTATCACAAAAAGTGGTTCACACTGCTGCAACAAAAATATTTGATCACATACTAAAATGTCTGACACATAGCAAAGTAAAATTTTGTAATAAACAGTATGTTTCTCCTTGGAAACACCTTCTGTTCTGTAGAAGAATTTCTATAACTGTCCAAGATGGTACTCCAGGCGGGTGTAAAATGAACGTGCGCAACTGAAAAAAATAAACGCCCTGTCTGACTACCCCCTGAAGCACACGTTAGGATCTCTTAATTCTATAAATTACAATCTAAACATAACTGAATGATGAAGGCAACTAATCCTACTAAATGATAAACTTTGTTGCTGCTTATATACCTATTGTAGATTTTAAAAAACCTTTATATCACAAAGTTTACATTTCCTAAGTAAAATTATTAATCAATTGCCCAGCTCTGCCCCTTATTATGACAGCGCTATCTAATATCAATAACGCGAAATGACTGACGTCATACACGTACCAGACACTAGAAGACACTACTTTGAAAGATGATCTACGGTGGTGTGGAACCTCAGTGGAAATCAACTAACGTGATCACAGCTGTTTAGCTTTTATAGTCCTAATAAGCTGAAACAATTGGCGAAATCACCGTATGTACTGCGTCCGGTGCGTCAAAGTGATGGTTCTCGTACTCGTCTGCGACGATGGAAGAACTCCAGCCACAAATAAACTCTTTCAAACACCAGGAAGGCAGAAGGCGGTCCTGTGACTAATATACTCTAATACTGTCTTCTCCTCTCTGTGTTCTACAGACGAGAAACGCGAACCCAGCCACAAGGACGGAGTTGATAAGGGAGAGGAAGTTCTCTCAAATACTGAACTCTGTGTACTCGACGACGACTTCCAACCCGGAGGTACAGTCCAGAATAAGTTCGCAACAGTACAGTTCCTAACTGTTCTAACTATAAAATCTCCTGAGAACAAAGACAGCAAGTCCGTCTGTATCAACAAAGCTGATATGGAGCGACCATCACACATGGGCGCTCACAACAGAAGCCCACGTCTCTCCACGACTGGCCGTCCAGCAAGGCTCGGCTCCCCACCCTCGTAATTCCGAAAACGAATCATATTCCCGAAACCACGGAATACTTTCCCTCTATACAGATTCTTCCGAACGCCGACCTACCATATTTTAGTCTTTTGTCGTCCAGCGCGGAAAGTTTGCGAGGAGAAACCTATACTCATACAATGGTACGCTTCTGAGTAACAGTCCTTGGAAATAACCCAGCCTGCGGGTCTCTGAGGTGATGCTTCCTCGTTCCTCTCAGCTGCGTCCAAGATTTACGTAGTTTCCGAAGCATAATCCTTCCCGTCCGGATACAACACCAGCTGGTAGCGACTCTATTGTGCCCCAGCGCTCAGGTGTCTCAACGTCCGTCTTGCTACTTCCTGTGTTTAAGCGGGACCAACACTCCTGCGCGGGCCTTCCACCCGGAGCTTGAGTTCCGCCTGCCGTTTCATTTCCACTGTTGCTCCAAACTCTACTACTATGATAAGAAAGACATTCTATCACCTTTCATGCAATATGCGTTAACAATTATTTACAAGGTGTACGTGACAATGTCAGTCTCCTTTATACACTACTGGTCATTAAAATTGCTACACCACGAAGATGACGTGTTACAGACGCGAAATTTAACCTACAGGAAGAAGATGCTGTGATATGCAAATGACTAGTTTTTCAGAGCATTCACACAAGGTTGGTGCCAGTGGCGACACCTACAACGTGCTGACATGAGGAAAGTTTCCAACCGATTTCTCATACACAAACAGCAGTTGACCGGCGTTTCCTGGTTTAACATTGTTGTGATGCCTCGTGTTGGGAGGAGAAATGCGTACCATCACGTTTCCAACTTCGACAAAGGTCGGATTTTAGCCTATCGTGATTGCGGATTATCGTATCGCGACACTGCTGCTCGCGTTGGTCGAGATCCAATTACTGTTAGCAGAATATGGAATTGGTGAGTTCAGGAGGGCAATATGGAACGCCGTGCTGGATCCCAGTGGCCTCGTATCACTAGCAGTTGAGATGACAGGTATCCGCATGGCTGTAACGGATCGTGCAGCCACGTCTCGATCCCTGAGTCAACAGATGGGGACGTTTGCAAGACAACAACCACCTGCACGAACAGTTCGACGACGTTTGCAGCAGCATGGACTATCAGCTCGGAGACCGTGGCTGCGGTTACCCTTGGCGCTGCATCACAGACAGGAGCGCCTGCGATGGTGTACTCAACGACGAACCTGGTTGCACGAGTGGTAGAGCGTCATTTTTTCGGATGAATCCAGGTTCTGTTTACAGCATCATGGTGTTCGCATCCGTGTTTGGCGACATCGCGGTGAACGCACATTGGAAGCGTGTATTCGTCATCGCCATACTGGCGTATCATCTGGCGTGATGGTATGAGGTGCCATTTGTTACAAGTCTGGGTCACCTCTTGTTCGCATTGACGGCACTTTGAACAGTTGACGTTACATTTCAGATGTGTTAGGACCCGTGGCTCTACCCTCCATTCGATCCCTGCGGAACCCTACATTTCAGTATGATAATGCACGACCACATGTTGCAGGTCCTGTACGGGCCTTTCTGGATACGGAAAATGTTCGACTGCTGCCCTGGCCAGCACATTCTCAGCAATTGAAAACGTCTGGTCAATGGTGGCCGAGCAAGTGGCTCGTTACAATACGCCACTCACTACTCTTGATGAACTGTGGTATCGTGTTGAAGCTGCACGGGCAGCTGTACCTGCACACGTCATCCAAGCTATGTTTGACTCAACGGCCAGGCGTATCAAGGCTGTTATTACGGCCATAGGTTGGTTGTTCTGGGTACTGATTTCTCAAGATCTATGCACCCAAATTGCGTGAAAATGTAATCACATGTCAGTTCTAGTATAATGTATTTGTCCAGTGAACACCTGTTAATCATCTGCGTTTCTTCTTGGTGTAGCAATTTTAATGGCCAGTAGTGTGTATTCATATATACAATGTACAACCTATCACATGATACCTAATTGTGTTTGTAGATCACAGCAAAGTATGTGGATGGATGCTTGTAAGGTGCGAAATTATTGCCACCTTACAACTGTATTACTGTAATGTGTAAAAGGTGGTGGGTACGAATTACTAACTCACATTAACTCACATCTGAATTTTCTTTGCTGTTAAAATAAAAAAGAGAGAAGAAAAACCTTAGAAATTTTTCACAATGTAACCATATGTACAAATTAATTTGCAATGTGAATGTAAAATGACTTGTTCCACATCATTACGATCTAGCATGTAAAATGAACCGCAGAACATGTAACGAACTAACGAACTTAATACTACGCCAGGCAATCGAGTAGGACTCCAGAATGGGTCACACTAGTGTTCTATACAAGGTCTTTTTCATACATGAGCTACACTTTCTTAAAATTCTCCCAGTAAGCCGAAGACGACATTTCACCATCCCAACTACCGACGTTACATGTTCGTTCCGTCTGATGTCGCTTTGCAATGTTACGTCGAAATATTTAATCGACGTGACAGTGTCAGCCAGCACATCACTAATACTGCATTCGAACATTAGGAGATTGTTTTACTTACTCATCTACATAATTATTTTTTCTGTGTTTACACTAATTTGTCATTCATCACAAGTAAGATTCTGAATGATCCTGTATCTTCCTACTGCTACTCAATGATGGCAAAGAATAAAGGGAGTATAGACGTCTAGAAATTACGCTGACAGAAAGTGTAGAAATGGCAAAACAGGAATGCTTGGAGGAGAAATACAAAGCTGCAAAGAATCATGCATACACATGGAAAAGACAGATGCTGGCTATAGGAAAATTAGAGAGAGCCTTAGGGCAAACATAAGCATGTGTATGAATATTAAGAGCTCAGGTGGCAGAACAATTCCAAGCACACAAGGCGAGGCTGAGGGTTGGAAGGCTTATATAGAAGGTGTGTACAAAGAAAACGAACTTCAAGATAATAATGTGGAAAGGAAAAAGTCAAAATTAGGCACATGGAATAAAGGAATTTCCCTCAGAATTATTGAGTTCCTTTGGAGAACATTTCGAGACGAAACCATTCCATCTTTTCTGTAAGGCCGTGTCCTACGTAAGTGACAGCGAGCGACTTCTGGATATGCGACACTCCAGCGACAAGCAGCAACATCGGGCAAAACGCTCGAATGTCCTGCGTGCGAGCGACCACGTCGCGCTACAAGATGGCTGCTTAGAGCCAACCACATGTTTCTATAAAATGGCGCCCCTAAACTGTAGAATACTGTAGCTGGAGAGTAAGGCTACAAAATTAGGTTTACTTAAGAAAATAAAGCGAAAAGGAATGCTGTACATGAAATTTACAAAGGGAGGAATCTCCATGGAGAATTTCATAAATATCATCAACTACGAAGATCACCAGTTAAATTTCTCGAATACACGTGAATGAGCAGAGGAGCATTCGACTATCTCATTAATAAATTAAATAGGAATGTTTTTTACGTGATCAACAACTTTTAACAGCCAATAAATGCTGAAGAATGACTGACTACATGACTAACTACCCTAAATACACACATAAATACACAGATTGATAACCTGACATAATACTAGCTAGCTGTGGTGCGTTACAGTTCGTGATTACGTGCTTCGAAAACGTTCTGGGTTCGATTCCGTGATCTTCTTGTATTTTAACTGACTTAGTTACAATTCTGCATACTAAGTTTTATGTATACTGTTTACACTGCATTGATAAGTATATTTTTTAAGTCTTGCCAAAGAACTTGATCTTAAAGTGTATACACACCTATCCCAGTTTATCACACACATTAAATTCCTAATAAATTACAATTAACCATGAAACTACAGACATTTGATGTTGTGAACGTAATTCATCAGTAGTCAGTGTTAAGGCCAAGCGTTTCAATTAATCTAAATAGTCTGTAAAAGTAAAGCATACAAAATGTTTGAAAAGAAAGTCAAACATTTTGTGTAATGATTTGTCTAAAAGTATGAAATAAAAAATGTTAGGGGAACGTTTGGTGCACCTAATTTTCTGTGCATGATTTCGAGCTTCATTCAAAGCCACGTAGAACGTTTTTCTTTTACACAAATCATTTCATAAAGATTAGTTTAGGTTTCGGAGAAATGTAGGAACACTTGAGGCAATACTGAGTCACTAATTCAATACTGAGTCACTAATTTGTTTTAGAACACTAGTTGATTTGGAGAAATCTTTTGACACTCAAATCAGACCATATGGATCGTAAAATTCTCCCAGAAAACTACCATCTCAACTATCAACGAATGGAAATTTGTATAAAGGCTGGGATTCGAAGCCGGATTTTAATTCGTCGCTTTAGTGTGCATATATAGATATTTGAGATTTGAAGCGGTCTCCGGAACCATACAGTTTCATTGGACTGAAACATGTATGCCTAGGTATCAGGTAGGATCGATGCTGAGGGTCTGTTCCAGTGCAGTTGAAGAGATTCTGCAATGTTGTTCTAGTTTAGGGGGAACACCAACTGGTCTGAGGCGTCAATGGGAATTCGGATTGAGGAAGGAGGGGTGCTGGGGTAGTCCGTGCAGTTGTGCAAAGCCACTGTGCCAGGGTGGCGTAGTCGTTAGCGCATCTGCCTAGTAGGGAAGAGTCTGATAAAACAGGGTAGTCTGATGAAACAGGGTACTGTACTTTGCTCGTCTGATATGTGCTACCATCTCCTGGTAAACACAGTAACCTCTTTCCCACTCGATGACCTTCATTCTCAGAGTAGCTGCAGTCCGTTGAAAGCAACAGTGAGTTCTCCTGGGGGAAAAATATATTTTTACATGCGCTGTGTTGTTATATTCGACTGTGAATTGTGCGTTTATATTTGCAAGACACTATTTTGAAGACTGTAAAGTAAGTATGAAATAAGTTAAACGTTGTCTTCACTACAGATCTTTGAGTGTTTCAGAATGTTTGTACCGGTTGCGATTTTCAAATTGTTTATTTAGTTTGTTCAATTAGAAAATTTATTATTATTATTATTCACAGAATCTAACTTAAACTATGCCATAATTATGGCGCCTTATAAAAGGAAAACTGACAGACAGTCATGGAGTAAAGAGAGTATGAAAGAAGCTGTAGCGGCGGTGGAATGTATTTAGAGGATGCTACAAAGAAAGGTAGGCCTATTTACTACTTTAGAAGAAATTAATTAAACTGTTGCAGTTATTATTATTATTGTTGTTGTTGTTGTTTTAGGTCTAGGCTGCCACAAACCTGTATTTAATCAGGAGCAGGAAAGTGAACTGGCTGATATATCATGTTAATGGAAATCAGATTGTTTGGATTGACCATCGATGAGATGCGGAGTCTTGCTTTCGAAATGGCAGAGAAAAATACCTTGCCGCATAACTTCAGCAAGACTAAGAAGATGGCAGGTAAATGCTGGTTTTTGAAGAGGTATCCAGAAATAAGCCTGCGTTCTTCCGAGTCAACATCTCTTGCCAGAGCAATTGGCTTTAACCGTGCAGTGGTGAAGCAGTTCTTTGGTTTGCTGTCAGAACGTTATAATAGGTACAACTTCACAGCCGATAGAGTCTACAATGTGGATGAGGCAGGAATAACAACAGTCCCTAATAAGCATTCAAAGGTGCTTGCTTTGAGGGGAAAACGTCAAGTTGGCGGTTTGGTTTCTGCGGAGAGAGGCGTCTTAGCGACTGCTGTAGCCTGTATGAGCGCTTCTGCAATTTATATGCCCACAATGTTTGTGTTCACTAGACAAAGAGCCAAGCCTGAGTTGCTGGATAATGCTCCGCGAGGATCTACTGCGGAGTATCACATTAGCGGATGGATGCAGAAAGAAATTTTCCTGAAGTGGTTTCAACGATTTGTTGAATTTTCTAAACCAACTGCAGAGAAACCCGTTCTTCTGCTCTTGGACGGTCACTCAACACACTCAAAGAGTACTGAACTTATTGATATGGCTAGAGAAAACCATGTTCTTCTCTTATGCTTACCCTCACACTGCACCCACCGAATTCAGGCCCTCGATGTTGCATTCATGGCCCCACTGAATAATTATTACTCTCAAGAGGTTAGAAAGTGGCTTCAGTGTCATCCTGGACGAATGATAACCATCAATCAAGTTGCAGGGCTGTATGGAACAGCATTCATAAAAGCTGCTTCTATTGAGACTGCTGTAAATGCATTCCGCAAACCCGGAATCTTCCCACTGGATGCAGATATTTTCCCTGATTGGATGTATGAGCCTGTTGAAACAACAGACACTGACCCACCGTCGAAAAAAGGTGACGTCCCGCCTTCGGAACCTACTTCAGAGTCATTAAACAGAGAAACATCTTTTCCAACCACACCAGGGTCTTCCCAGTCGGACAGGCCTAAGCTTTCAACTTCGGCTTTCCACGTCTCTCCGAAAGACATAAAATCAGTGCCGATAACTGAAAGAAAGGAACAAAAATCTGATAGATGAAGAGGAGAGACAGATGTTCTTGCAAGTTCACCTTATAAGGAAGAATTAAAGTCTTCTATGAAAAAGGGGAAGACTTCCAAAAGGAAACTTCAAATGGGGCCACATTCTAACAGTTCTAAGCCTACTGAAGTCAGAAATGTTGGGTAGAAGAAAGCAAAGAAAGCTGGAAAAGTACTGTAGTATACCACATCGTCAGAAGAGGAAGGACAAGATAATAATACAACTGGAATTTATTGTAATGAAAAGTTCTCCAATTCTATGTCTGAAGAAGGCTAGGTGAAGTGTTGTAAGTGTAGTGAATGGTCCCATGAACAGTGCGCCGGCATTGATGATGATGATGATGAACCATATGAATGTGATTTTTGTACTTGAAATTATTGTCAGGGTTTGTAAATGGAGTTTTTTTTTTAATTCTCATTATAATGTAGTACCCTGTTTTATCCAAGTAGTCTGATAAAACAGGGTAGTTGACACAAGTGTAAAAAATTCTTTTCTGTAATGAGACATTTTTATAAAAATGTATGTCTTCAATGCCCAATTGTACGTAGACAAATTGAACAATTATTCATTAAAAATTCAACAAATTGGAACTCATAATTCATTACCTATGCCACTTAGTTTCTTAAGTAGCTTGTTTTAATCGACTCTCCCCTACGCAGGAGACTTGGGTCGAATCCTGGTCTTAGTACAAATTTTCATTTGTTGTTTCAGTCTGCATATATACATCACAGCTTTTGACAATGTTGACAAATGGCTTCGAATTCTGAAATAGAGGGCGCGAAATGTTATCTACAACCTGCACATAAATAACAATGAAGTAAGTAAAGTTCCGCATTTCTGCTCTAATGGACCAATTGGCCCTGACCTGACCGACCGCAATGTCACTCCCTACCAATAACGTCACCGGGTGCGTTGCGAGCATGTCATCAGTACATCACTCTATCGTCGCCTTAAGAGCTATGAGCATTCGTTGTATGAGTAAATACGACGAATTCAGCTTCATAATGGTAACCAACATTGCGTACTTTCAAACAATGTCATGGATCAGAACTGTCTACCAGATGTTGTGCCGCCAGAACTAGCAGAATAAGTTTTAGATGGCGTTGAGCCACAGTTATCCAATACTTTTTAAAAGAGTAAGCCTTCATTGGACAGCATATTAATATACTTATCTTTTGTTCTATCCAGGTTTCGGCTTTTATGCCATTATCAAGTTCAACGCTAAAAGTTGTTAGATCATTATTAAGTCATATTTTTTAAGTCAGTCCAAAGCAGGTAAGTAAGGTCAACACATGTCTTTAAGACTTAACTGTCAAAGACTTTGGACTGGCTTAACAAATACGACTTAATAATGGTCCAGCAACCTTTAGCATTGTAAATGATGATTAATTGAAAGCCTCAGCTGCGGACAGGTGTTGTTGATATACCTCGATGAGGACAGTTGAAAATGTGTACCCCGGCCGAGACATTCGCACAGACATTCACCCAGACACATACGTATATCAACAACACCTGTCGGCAGCTGAGGGTTTCAATTAATTATTATTTATTCTAGAGAAGCTGCACGGTAATCAGTGGTACCTTTTCTTTCGAGAACAGTTACTACCTTCATGTATAGTTAAAGGCTAGCCGGCCACTGAGCTTCGTCTGTGCGAATGCGCGCAGGTTGCCCTTATTCTTGCGGGAATCGTCATCTTAGTTGCACGAGTAATGAGTGGATGGGAAATATATCTGTTAGGAACATTACGTATGTAGATTGTGGACAGTTGGGAATGTGGCTCTCACGGGAAGCTTGCAAGGGATAAGTCCCTGCAGTCGCGCTATTTATCTGTATCCTCAATGGCTCCGATGGATAGAGCGTCTGCCATGTAAGCAGGAGATACAGGGTTCGAGTCCCTGTCGGGGCACACATTTTCAGTTGTCCCCATCGGGGTATATCAATAACACCTGTCGGCAGCTGAGGGTTTCAATTAATTATCATTTATTCTAGAGAAACTACACGCTCATGAATGGTACCTGTTCTTTCGAGGACAGTTACTAACTTCATATATACTTCGGCATTGTACCTGATAACTGCATAATAGCCGAAATATGGATAGTACGAAAGATAAATATAATAATAGAAAGTCAAATGGCAGTTTACTCTTTTAAAAACTATTAGAATGATAGACACACAGGTCAAACCTCCTTACATTCGGAGCTGCTGATATACCACAATTACATAAACTGAAATAGTCTATGACACTTCATTACAAATAAAACGGTTCTTCAATCTGAAAAGTAACTCTAGTATTTACAGTGTTGAAGAGAACGAAGATAACAGGATTTTCGCTTTACATTCCGTGGAAAACGAGTGTATTAGAGATGGTCCATGTGCTATAAATGGGAAAGATGGAGGAAAGAAGTGGATCGGATACTGATTACAGAGAAACCACCTCGGCAGTGAATTAAGTGATTAGGGAAAACGAAATCTGTTTTCCAGGCGGAAAAATGAACGCCACATCTCACCGATACGTCTTCAGTGACTTAGCATTGCGTCATCCCTCTCGGCAATATTCACAAGACGCACCAGTACCTGCAACCAGCCATGTGCAAAGTTAAACGGCACGGTTAATTCGTTGCCAGCGTTCAAATCGCAGTTCGGCAGTCCAGGCATAGGTTTCCCATGATTTCCCCATACTGCTGAAGGTAGACACCGCGATGGTCCATTTGAAAAGGACATAGCCGATGTCCTATCTATCCTTCCCTGCCCCGATCTTATGAACAGTCTCTAATGATGTCCTCATCGACGGATCATGAACCGTAACCTTCCTTCCGTCCATCCTTCCTTTTCTCCTGCATAACTACCTAACCCTACGTCCGCTTTAATTTGCTTATGTAGTCAGGCCTCCGTCTCGCTGAACAGTTTTTACCACCTCCCCCTACTTGCCTCCATTTCTAAACTGACAGTTCCTTTATGTGTCCTGTAAGCCAACCCATGTAACCTTCAACACTCTCCTGTAGCACAAAACTTAAAGAGTCACTATTCTCCTGTTGTCTCTACCGTCCATGTTTCACTTCCAAATGAGGTCACAACCAAGAAGGATAAGTTAAAAAAACTGCCTAACTCGTAATTTTTTATGAAGCGTTAACATATTGATCGTTTTAGGATAAGTTTTACTGATTACTGTCAGTCAGTATTCTGCATATTTCTTTACGTTTGGCATAGTCGGTTACTTAGCTATCCAATCAGCAAAACTCGTATAGTACTTTCAGTGCCCCATTTCATAATCTGCTTACCCCAGACTCAGGTAATTTAGACTACACTCCATTACACTTGTTTTGTTTTCACTGATGTTCCTTTTACAATGTCTACTCCAGATACTATTCATTCTGTTCAACCTATGGCCGGCCGTGGTGGCCGAGCGGTTCTAGGCGCTTCAGTCTGAAACCACGGGACCGGTACGGTCGCAGGTTCGAATCCTGTCTCGGACATGGCTGTGTGTGATGTCCGTAGGTTAGTTAGGTATAAGTAGTTCTAAGTTCTAGGGGAGTGATGACCTCAGATGTTGAGTCCCATAGTGCTCAGAGCCATTTGAACCATTTTTTGTCCAACCTATCCACCAGATCCACTGCTGTTACAATTGTATCATCGACAAAGCTCGTAACTTTTATTTCTTCACCCTGAACTTCGATTATTTTCCCACATTTCTAATATGTGTCCTTCACTGTTTTCACTCAAGAGAATAGAAGGTTTTTGGATTTGGTGCTACAGAAGAATGCTGGAAATTCGAGGTGCAGATCATGTAACCAGTTAATAAGTACTGATCCGACTGGAAGAGAAAAAACTTTGTGGCATAAGTAACTAAAGGAACGGATCGGTTGATAGGGCACATAGAGTTTAGTACTGGAGCGAACTTTGTTTGTGTGTGTGTGGGGGGGGGGGGGGGAGGGAGGGGAGGGTGGGGGGGTTAAAATTGCAGAGAGAGACCAAGAGATTGTAATATTATTGGGTTTCGGATGCTCTCTATGCAAAATATTTGTCATAAAAGAGGAGAATAGCCATCGAGCTGTAGTTGGTAAAATGTTACGCATCACAGCGCAAATGTTAGGGAAAGAAATATTTTTGTAATGTGCGTCTACACAAAGACGCGAGTCCAGCATTAACTGCTTCAAATAAACACTATGACCCGCCGAGCGCAGATATGCTAATAATTGCCGCAGCACTCGATCCTAATAAGATACGAAACATATGATTCATAAAAATTTTGTCTTTTGTTATGAATAGTTCTAGAGACTTCGTTACCTTTTACTGTTTCAATGCTGACGTGTTAAGAAGTTCAGTGTAGCATCGCTACAAGTTTTATATAATAGTTGTGTACCAGTAATGTAAATTTTCGAACGAACGCTTCGATAAACAGTGCGACGCCGTAAAATATTCACGCCCACGCAAGGAGAATTAATTTTGAGAAAATACTGGACATACGAAAAGGACATTGTCGTAGCACAGAATGTGCGTAAGAAGTGCAAAATTTAAGTTTTATATTCCGTGGTTATTTGTTCATGCTTAGTGGTATGGATTTTTCAGAATACACTGATGTTTTATAATGAAATCCCTTTTTTTATTCTTTTCTTTGAATAACCTGTGTGTTTTTCCGTTGTATGCAAACTACGTTACAGGGCAGCTCTTTACAGCGGTATCTTGGTTGTTTTCGGGAGGCCACTAATATATTCAGTCGCAGATTTGATAACCACTACCACAACCCACTTTCCTTCATCCATTTCCCTTTTAATATTCAGTGAGGTCCCTTGGGCATTTGTATCGAAAAATCAGATTGCGTGAAGGCAATCCGGGTTAAATGTCAGGTTCAAACCACCTTCGCATAATCGAACACTATTCCTCCTGGACACAATCGAGAACCGACGCAACCTAGTTCACAAAATCTGCTCTCTCTCTCCAACTTGCACGAAATCGGTAAAGAAATTATCATGAGTGCAAGATCTAGTCTAATTACTATCGTCATACCACATTACACACAACTTATAAAAATATATTCATAAAAAATATATAGAGATATAAATATATAGATTTTTTTATGAAACTAGAAGATGAATACAGTTCGCAGGTTTAAAAGGATGTAGATTGCAATAGCTATTCGGAGATAAGAGGCTTGCACAGGATAGGGTAGCGTGGGGAGCTGCATCAAACAAGTCTTCAGAGGGAGCTGCATCGAACAAGTCTTCAGACTGAAGGCCAGAACAACAACAACAACTCCATGTACTGATACAAGAACATGGCGCGCAGGGCCTTACCCGTCCTGCTCCTACAGCGCAGTATCGTTCCTGTAAGTATGGCAGATAGCCATTCGCTGCCTGTATTTGTCCCTCATAGCTTCAGCATTGAAAAGAGGGTAGAAATGGAAGAGAGAGAAAAGAAAGACAAATTACGGGTCTGATCCTCAAAACCCATCACGATAAAACTCATTGCTCACAATGAGAAAACAGTAAAAACACCTCACGAAACTATGTAGCACTAGGATTATTACCTTTACAAACTCAGAAAACGATTGCACCAAATTTAAATTTACGCAGCTCTAAGCGTGGATAATAACCACGGCAGTATTTAAGATTCCCAAGAACACAAGCTATTATCTGTAATGTCCGTATAATCCAGAACCGCGATTAAACTGTTTCAAAGACACTTTGGAGCGCAAGATAAGTTTCTAAACACGTCTTATTGTCATTTTCTTCACGAGAGGTACCACAGACGCTGTAATGTCTCCACATCAGCCTTTGCTTACTCCCTTTATAATCCATCACAATTGGGTAGTTTTGGTCTTACATTTCATTTTGAACTGCATTGCGTGCCGATAGTCGTTTTCCTTCGCCATCCTTCCCAATTGTATCGTTTCTAACAAACTCATACGAGTCGGGATTTTTAACCCTGATCGTCCTTTCCTTTATCCACGACATTGCCTATTGAACGAAAGCGTTTAATGAAGCTGAAGTGGTCACAGTTCATCACATTTGCCAGCAGTGCCGTGGACCGTAGTAGTAAGCCGTAAAAACGACCTTCGTGGAAGCCCGATGGTCTTTTCGAAGTGGCAACGAGAAAATCATTTTCTTGCGTTACTTGTTGGCTCTGAGCACTATGGGACTTAACATCTTAGGTCGTCAGTCCCGTAGAACTTAGAGCTACTTAAACCTAACTAACCTAAGGACATCACACACATCCATGCCCGAAGCAGGATTCGAACCTGCGACCGTAGCGCTCACGCGGTTCCAAACTGAAGCGCCTAGAACCGCTCGGCCACCCCGGCCGTCTTGCGTTACTTCTTCTACTCACTTAGCCTAGGTATAGCACCAATTTTTCAGCTGCCTCCGCTATCTGCAGCCATTTACTAAATCTAAAGGAAACAAAATCTTACACATGTTATATTTTTCTTGCGTTTCAAGCTCCGTTTTATATCACTTAACACGTGGTCTGCTGCAAGTGTGGGGGCCAACGCAGCAGGGGTTCATGTCTCATGCCGCGTTCCGACCGACGGCCTTATGTTGTTCTATATTTAATGCAATAAACCTTTGGATAGCGAGCAAATAAAAAGAAAGAACGTATTCACCTCTCTTACTACCGACCTGATGTGCTCCATTTCATATCACTTTGCTTCGTTGATATTTAATAGTCATGACTGTGTCAAGCGCACACCACTGATACTGTATTCGGACAGTTGGGGATAGTTTTTCCTACACAACTAGATTAGCTTACAGTCTTATAAAATTAGAGAAAGCTGCTAGTTAGCACGTCAACTGGAAATCCTAAGTAACTCACCCTGCATCCTCCTACAGTCACTACACAGTATCCTCAGCAAACAGTGGGTCACTCTATTGGTCAGACCGCCTATATACTCGTACAGAGCAAGGTAAGTGCCATCACACTTGCCTGGGACACGCCTGACGATATCCTTGTCTCTCATGAACATTCGCTGCCCAGGACGACGTACTGGTTTCTATTACTTAAGAAATCTTCGATCCACTTACGTGCCTTAGAGCCTGTCCCGTATGCTTGGACCCTTGTTAACGGTTTGGTGTTGGGTGCCATGTCACATCCTTTTCGTAAATCTAGAAATATGGAGTCTGAATGCTGCCCTTCATCTATGCTTCGCACAATGTCGCGGGAGAAAAGGGCAAGCTGAGTCTGACACGTACGATGATTTCTAAATCCGTGCTGATTTGTGGACAGAACATTTTCTCTCCCAAGGACATTAATTAAAATATACTAGTTTCGAACTGAGAATATGTTCAAGAATTCTACAACAAATTGATAAGAACATTGGTCCGTAATTTTGTAGGTCCATTCTTTTACCTTTCTGATATACAGGAGTCACCTGCGCTTTCTTCCAATCTTTCGGGACTTTTCGCTGGGCAAGAGATTCGTGAAAAATGCAAACTAAATAGAGGCCACTTGGGTAAAACCAGTTTCTGCAAAACCGATCTGGGATTCTATGTGTTCCTGATGAATTATTTATTTTCAACTCTTTCAGTTACTTCACGACACCAGAGATGCCTATTTCTGTGTCCTCTATTAGGGAGTCTGTGCGACTGGCAAACAGTGGTGTCACTGAACGATCCTACTGAATAAATGATTTTTAAACGCAAAATATGAAATGCGAAATATATATTGTCTGATTGTGCCACACCAGTCTGGTCGACGGGTGACTGAATAAAATTCTTCGACCCGTTCAGCAATTTTACGTAAATCCGGTGACTCGGATTTTCTACAAGATCTTTCGCTAAAGTACGATAGGGTAAGTAGTTGTTCACTGAGCTGACAAAAGTCGTTGAACAGAGATACGCACATATACAGATGGCGCTAGTGTCGCATGCTCAAGGTATAAAAGTGTAGTGCACCGGCGGAGCTGCCACTTGTACTCAGGTGATTCACGTGAAAAGGTTTCCACCATCATTATGGCCGCACCACGCGAATTAATGGACTTTGAACGCGGACTGGTAATTGGAACAAGACCCATGGGACATTCCATTTTGGAAATTATTAGAGCATTCAATATTCTGAGACCCACAATGTCGAGAGTTTTCCGAGAATACCAAATTGCAGGCTTTACCTCTCACCAGGGACAACGCAGTGGCCGACGGCCTTCACTTAACGACCGACAGCAGCGGTGTTTGCTTAGAATTGTCAGTGATGACAGAAAAGCTGCACTGGGTGAAATAACCGCAGAAATCAGTGTGGGCCATAGAACGGAGGTATCCGTTAGGACAATGCAACGAAATTCGGCGTTAATGGGCTATGGCAGAAAACGACCGACGACAATGCCTTTGCTAGCACCATGACCGCCTGCAGAGCCTCTCCTGGGCTCTTGATCATATCGATTGGACTCTAGATGAATGAAAAACTGTGACCTTGGTTGGATGAGTCCCAATTCCATTTGGTAAGAGCTCATGGTACGGTTCGAGCGTGGCTCGGACTCCATGAAGCCATGAACCCAAGTTGTCAACACGGCACAGTGCAAGCTCGTGGTGGCTCCATAATAGTGTGGGCTGTGTTTACATGGAATGGACTGGGTCCTCTGGATCTGAACAGATCAGATGGTTCATTCATGGACTTCATGTTCTCAAATAACGATGGGATTTTTATAGTTGACAATGTGCCATGACATCAGACCACAATTGTTCGCGATTTGTTTCCAGAATATTCTTGACAGTTCGAGCGAGTGATTCGACCACCCAGATTGCCCGATATGAATCGCATCGAACGTTAATGGAACATAATCGAGAGATCAGTTCGTGCACAAAATCCTGCGCCGCCAGCACTTTAACAGTTATGGACGGCTATGGAGGCAGCATGGATCAATGTTTCAGTGGGGAATTTCCAAAGACGTGTTGAGTCCATGACACGTCGTGTTGCTGACTAAGTCGGACAAAAGGAGGTCCCACACGATATCAGATCACTTCAGTGTATGTTTCACGCATCAATTTTTCTATAGACGAAATTCTGATTTTTTCCTACCGATATTTCTGTTTGCTTTTCGGACCGGGCGTGCATCAATCTGTTTCCTCAGCTATTCTCCATTTTTTTTACTAAACCACGGTGGGTATTTTCCGTCCTTAGTACATTTGATATCATTTTGACAGGGAAGCTAAAACAGCTTAGGTCTAGCCCGCCACTGTCCGCACCGAAACCGAGTTTATTGTGCGGCATTGCTCGCTGTATATCTAGTAAATCCAACCAATGCCCTTGAATAGTTCAAGGAGTTCCATTACCAGTTTTTTGTTAGAAACAATTTCTTCAGGTCTATTTGTCCTGAAGATTCTGTATCTTTTGCTCTCCAATGCCATGCATTCGAAAATTAAGTGTGATGCAGTTTCTTCGCCCTCATCACAGATCCTACATTTAGGGTCTTATTCCGTTATACCAATTTTATGGAGGTGTTTTTTGAAATTCCCATGGCCGGTCATCAGTCCAGTTTTATCTCCTTCCTGTTCAATCCTTCTTTTAAAGCATGGCTTGGGCATCATTACCTTACCATGTTTTAGTTGATGGACCTTGGTCCAATATGCTATGTGCTGTTTCCTAAGACAGTTCCGTAATTCTAGTTTGATCGTAGCCTTGGTGATTGTCAGAACAGGTTCAGATCCAATAAATGGAGTCGTTGCCCCCATCCTGGCCAATCTGTCGGCTTGTTCATTGCCACAGATCTCTGAGTGGCCAGGGACCCACAGGAGATTTACCCTGTTGCTTCCCCCTAGCTCCATCAGAGCCCTTTGGCATTCTGCAACAATCTTAGATCTCCTTGCAGGCGTTGCCAGTGATTTCAGGGCTGCCTGGCTGTCTGAATAGATGTAGATGCTATGGTCCTTGTAGCACCTACGCATTTTCTCCTCTGCACATGCCCTGACTACAGTAATTTCATCTTGGAATACCGAGGCCAGTTTTCCTTGAGAGATGATGCCCTCCAGTCTTGGCTGAACGCCGTAAACCCCTGCCCCAACGCCTTGGTCTGATTTTGACCAATAGGTGAACCAAACAATGTCCCTCGTATGGTGTCGAACTAGTTTTTCCCACTGCTCCCTGCTTCCAATTATTATAGTGTAAGACTTGTTGAAGCAGTTGGGAGTTATTATATAGTCGGCCGGCATTTCCCCAGCCATTCCTATATTTACCTCACTCGCTATCTTAGTGTGTGGTTCTGGATATCCCGATGAGCTCCAGTTTCTACCAGTTTTAAGTCTGTATGCCCCAGCTGCTGTCTTCATCTTGACACAAAGGTGTAGTGGAGGCATGTCTAGCATGGCTTCCATTCCACCAGCTGGTGGGCAGCTAATTCCGCCTGTTACGGGTGAGCAGGCAAGTCTCTGCACCTTATCAAGCTACTTAGCTGCAACCTGCTGCTCTACCTTCTTCCACCACACTACGGCCCCGTACGAAATCGTAGGTCTAACCACCATGGTGTATATCCAGTGCATACCTCTGGGGCTTAGGCCACAGTTTTTACCACAAGCCCTTCTGGTACTCACTAGAGTACTTTTCGCCTTGGAGCAGATGCTCTTAATGTTAGGTTCTCATCTAAGGTTACCCCTAGATATTTCACTATCCCCTTCAGAGGTAGAGTTTCATCAAAGACCTTTAGATTCCAACTCGAGTGTTGGATATGACTCTTCATGAATGGCACCACAACAGTCTTCTTAGGATTAGCCATTAGGTCCTGTTTAATGCACCAGTCTTGCACAATGTCCAATACTCCTTGTGCCATATTTCTAACAGTGTCAGTAAATTTGCCAAATATTACTATTACAAGATCATCTGCGTATCCCTGGAAGAAGCATTGTCAGGAAATTAGTTCCTCAATGAGTTCGTTCACCACTATATTCCACAATGAAGGGAACAGAACTCTTCCCTGTTGTCAACCTCTAGAGGTGTTAATTACCATCTTTTCATTCATCATGGTAGCCTCTACCTTCCTTCCATTAAGCATGGTCCTGGTCCACCTACATATAGTGGTCCCTAGGTTATGCACCTCTGCTGCCCTTACCATAGAATCAAAGGTCGTGTTACTGAAGACCTCATCGATATCCAGGAAGAAGCAGAGGGCTATTTCTTGTAAATGAAGTGCATTCTCCACCACCCCAATGAGTTGATGGAGAGCTGTCCCACATGATTTACCTGGTTGATATGCGTGTTGGTTTGAATGTTGAGGGGCCCTAATTAGCCTCCTCTCCCCAACATACGCATTAACCAGTTTCCCCAATGTTTTGAGAACGAAGGAGGACAGACAGATTGGTCTCATATCATTGGCCTTGGTATGATCAATTCTCCCTGGCTTTGGAATGAAGACAATCTTCACTGCCCTCCAAGCACTGGGAATGATTCGTATTGCTAGGCTAACCTTGAATAGCCTGCATATTCAAGGTTAGCCTCTCCTGCCTGTTGCAGGAGAGCTGGAAAGATTACATCTGGGCCAGGTGATTTGAACAGTTGGAATGTTCCGACCACCCACTGGATTTTATTGAAGTCCACTCACTTCTTGGCCGATTCCCAGTCCTTTCTTTGAGTGCCTGAGAACCATTGTCTCTCCAGGATCACGTTCTGGCCTGTGTTGTCCGGCAGAGCATATTGAGGAAAGTGAGTTCTGAGGAGCTGTTCCAGCGTCTCATGTGCTGTCTTTGTATACCTCCCATCCTCCTTCCTCAAAGTACCTCCTAGATTGGTTGGTACTCTGGTGAGGATTCTGTGGAGTCTGGCTTGAGCAGCTGTGCTCTCCACTTCCTCACAGAATGCCAGGATGCCTCCTTTGCTTTTCTGATTGCAAGATGGTAGTTGACAAGGGCCTCACGATATTTTGCCCGTTGTCCTTTATGTCTCACTAGGTTAAACAGTCTTAGTACCTGTTTTCTTTGTGTTTTCAAGTTATTATTCCACCAAGGCACACTCTTATATGTGCACCTCTTGGTGATTTACCGTTGTTATGATATGAGGTCGCTATGGCGGGGTAACAGCCTCTGCTACTTTCTCAAACTCTACTGGATTCCTCATCGAGGTTTTAGTTTCCGATAAGCTTAAGTGAAGGTCCTTCCTATATGTCTCCCAGTCTGTTTTCCTGGAATTCCTATAGGTCATGGTCTGTCTGATTCCCATTTAAACCTTGAATTTAATGTATATGTGGTCCAATGAGGATGGCTCTAACGCCATATGCCATTGTTTGACATGGAACCAAAGGTTATGTCAATTACTTCTTCCCTTCTGCTATTTCTGAACGTAGGTTCATTTCCCCTATTCAGGACCTCCAAGTTGTTAGCTAAAAGAAATTCAAGAAGGTTCTCACCTCTACTGTTGGTGTCCTTGCTGCCCCGTACTAGGTTGTGCGCATTGGCGTCACATCCCACCAACAGTTGGTCACCTTGCCGATGGCAAGCTTCTGCCAGTCTCCTCGCCTCCAAACGAGAAGGAGAGCTGAGGCCAAAACAATTTCCCCCATGATACCTTCCTCACATTGCTGCATTCTAATGATCACTAGGTCCCTGGAGCATAAATCCATCATTGGCATGAAAGGAATTCCATTTCTTACATAGATGCATGTTCCTGAGTTTCTTGTAGATTTCTAGCATAAATCAGCTTACCTCCAGTGCCACTGAGGCCCGATATGCCCCCTTTATATAAGCAGAGTTCTTGTATAAGGGCCACGTTCACTTCCTGCCTCCCCAGGCAGCGGCTCAGGACAGCAGAGGCCCCTTTACTGTGGTGCATATCTGCAATACCCCCAGTCTCCGTCTTGCTGCTATCATTGCCTTTGAGGTATGCGAGAACCCTAAAAATAATTTCAGGCCTTGGTCTCACATTGCCTTCAGGGACTTCTCTCTGACCTCAGCCATTAGGGTTTGTCCTTCCAGTACGGCCTTCTGGTTGATCACTCTACAGTCTTCTGTCGATACTTTTGGGTTCTGGGCCCCTATTTCCTAGAACAGAGTCTTAGGGGAGACATCCTTGAGGATCTTTGGTACCCACATTGATATCTTTGCGGTCTTGAGAAGCTCTGCTGCCATCTTGATCAGCAGCTTCTCATCTTCCCATGGGGATATCATGGGCACCTTGTCCTTAAGCCATTCCACTGTGTGCACCCCCTCACAGACAAAAATGAGGGTACCATGATCTAGATAGACCCTCCTGAAGTTCAGTCCTGGACCAGCATCCCCCCCCCCCCTAATCTTTTCAAAGAGGGCCATCTGTACAAGTTCCTCCTGCTGCGAGGTGAGGGTTACCAGTGGATAGCCTTCCTGGGTAACTGCCATGTTAGAAACCGTGACTGCAGTACTATAGGTCTGTTTCCCTATTTCTTGCGTCGGTTTTTTCTAGGCTCACTTATCCAGAGAGGAGGGAGTCTGAGATTCCTTCCTTATCCTCTTGCTGCTTGTCTTCGACGTTGTGGGGCTCTGCATATCCCCATTAACCTGGGACAGTTTTTTCTTGGGGGTCTTAGGTTCAAGCCCCTTTAATTGCCTTCACTTGTCTTTAGGAAGCCATCCTTTCCCTTCCTTTTTTCTCTGTTCCCTGAGTACTTTCCTCCTCTGGGCCCAAGATAAGGCTTTAATCTTGATCTGGTCCAACTTCTCGGTTACAGTTCTCACTTATGGCTCAGGTCTAGACCCTGATTCAGTAATGGGAATGCCTTAATCGGTCCAGACCCCGATGTTTGAGTCTCTGAGGTCTCAATTTGTCCCTCGGTTTGTTTTAATTTATTTTCTTTGGTCATGTCCATATTGGTCCCACGAGATTTGTGGTTATACACTGCCCACGCCATGCAGTATAAGGCTAATTACTCAGGGAGGTCGCCCAGTATCTTCGAGGCTTCCAGTTTGGAAGGTAGGAGACGAGGTACTGACAGAAGTAAAGCTGTGAGGAGGGGGCGTGAGTAGTGCTTGGGTAGTTCAGTTGAAAGAGCACTTGGCCGCGAAAGGCAAAGGCCCCGAGTTCGAGTCTCGGCCCGGCACACAGTTTTAATCTGCCAGGAAGTTTCATATCAGCGCACACTCCGCTGCAGAGTGAAAATCTCATTCAAGTTCAGGCATGTTTGTAGCTGCAAGGTCTAAAATATTACAACTGCTGGTGGGTTGTCGACCTAGCTGCTCAAGACTGTTTTCGGAAAATGTTTTCAGAACTACTTCACAATAATTTCCGCGATGAATCCATATGCATCTGAGTCTAGAAAGTCAGTCTGGGCGCATACTTTCTTTGAATGGTTCTACAACTGATACACCGAATAGGCTGGTCGCTAAAAACGTCAGATCATTAATTTGAATTCACCTATTCGTGTTACTCGCTTCCAGGTAACTTCTCAGTCACTCACTTTCGACGTCGACAGACGCAACATTTTTGCGACATTTGTGATCGCTCCCCCTGCCTCGTTAAATATTTCGGGACATTCCACTACCGATTTCATTCAACTCTCGATTCTGGCTACAATTTGATCGTTGCAGCTTTCGTAGAGGGCCATAAATTAAGAGACTTCCTTACGAACATTTCAGCAATTTACTGTCAAAATTTTGACATTGGAAACTAACTCACGTAGCTGCTGGCCCACAGCTTTGTCAACAAACTCACCAGTTTCTGCCAAAACACAATAAGAGACCGACAAAAGACTCCTGACAAAACACCATATGCGCCCTGTCGTTCGCCCTTACATACTTTCTGTGATGTCCCACCTTGCTGAAACCAAGTCGGACACATAAATAATGACTTCCATTCAAATCTAAAGGCCAGTACAACGAAAAACCAGCACAAAGTTGCAAATTTCACTTTCTTTATTCACTCGATGACTAGTTACAGGGCCAGAACCATTTTCAAATCATGGTAACACACTCGAAAATGTTATTTTCGAAAATTCAAACCCATGTAAAAAATGTACAAACAAATAGTTACAGCGCATTTATGGAAATACCATTTTTGACTATGTTGATGATTTAAAAATAGGTCCCGATCAGAAACTGGTCGTCGAGTGAATAAAAAAAATGAAATTTACACCTTTGAACTGGTTTTTCGTCTTACTGATTGACAGATGCTGCTAACCCACAGCTATTTCAGGTTGCTGGAAGTTCGTAAATCTAAATCGCACGATCGATGGGACACAGCATCTACGAGGTAGCGGTGAAGTTGGGATTTTCCTGTAAGACCATTTCACGAGTGAACCTTGAATATCAAGAATCCGGTAAAACATCTAATCTCCGACATCAATGCGGAGGAAAAAAGATCCTGCATAAACGGGACCAACGATGACTGAAGAGAATCGTTCAAGGTGACAGGTGTGCAAACCTTCCACAAATTTCAATGCCGGGTCATCAACCAGTGTCAGCATGCGAACCATTCAACGAAACATCATCGATATGGGCTTTCGGAGAACAACGCCCACTCGTGTGCCCTTGATAACTGCACGACACAAAGCTTTACGCCTCCTCTGGGCCCTTTAACACCAACATTGGACTGTTGATGGATGGAAACACGTTGCCTTGCCGGACGAGTTTCGTTTGAAATTTATGGAGCGGATGGACGTGTACGGGTAAGGAGACAACCTCATGAATCCATGGACCCTGCGTGTCAGAAGGGAAGTTTTCAAGCTAGTGGAGGCTCTGCAACGATGTGGAGGTGTGCAGTTGGAATGATATGGGACCGCTGATACGCCTAGATACGATTCTGACAGGTGACGTACGTAAGCATCTTGTCTGATCACCTGCATCCATTCATGTCCATTGTGCATCCCTACGGAATTGGGCAATTCCAGCAGGACAATGCGACACCCCATACGTCCGTAATTGCTACAGAGTGGCTCTAGGAACATTCTGAGTCTAAACACTTCCGCTGGTCGCCAAACTCCCCACAGATGAACATTACTGAGCATATCTAGGACGCCTCGCAATCTGCTGTTGAGAAGAGATCTCCACAGCCTCCTACTCTTACGGAGTTATGGGCGGCCGTTCAGGATTCATGGTGTCAATTCCCTCCAGCACTGTTTCAGACATTAGTGGAGCCCATGCCACGTCGTGTTGCTGTACCTCTGCGTGATCCCTGGGACCTACCGATATTAGGCAGGTGTACCAGTTTCTTTGGCTCTTCAGTGTAAGACAGCTCCTTTGGTTTAATTAGTATTAAATTTCTAATCTATTACAACCAAAACAATTCCAGATTTCTTAACATACATCCTTGAATCATGCTTGAAGCTGCAACGGGTTCATCTCATTGGTGCAGTTCTTTTTTAGCTTGTAGCGGAGTTTAAGACTGAATTACAGAACTTACTGTTGATTGAATCCATTCCACTAAAGAGATTCTCCATAGGAAATCTTAAAATTAACATTTTAGTTATTTTGTAATTAACAGTAGCACTGTAAGACAATTACATTTCATAATGTTAGGTCATTTCAATGTATTGCACTTAAATAAAATATACATATTTGGGTATATTCGTCGTTACGAATATCCTTCCAGTGTTGTCCACCGAACTGAACTCACGGAATGTAAGAAAAAAATTGTGATGGAGACAGAGTACGGTGGAATTCTCTTGAAACTGATAAAATTCTCAAATGTAATATCACATGGATTTACTCGTGACGATACCGGAATTAACGCCCGCGTAGCTCAGGTTACACGATAAAGAGAGACAGACGCAAAATCGATGCGTAATCATGCTGATGGCGCTTCGCTTTTCATTATTACATAATCAACGGCTGTTCTGAACGAGCGCAGCTCCGATTACAGTTACGGCAAAGAACACACGCGACGCCACTTTCGCTGTCAGTTGACATGCTAACAGCAGCACGTGTACTACAAAGCGAATGTAAACGCACCAAGGCAACAGCGGCAGCAGCGAGGCTTGTAAGTTACAGTATTCGCGTTCCCATTCCTTTGGCACAGTGACACTTTAAAAAGACACATCTTATACAATAGTTAATGATGATCAACACATGTTTCACCACACTAAAAGTGTAGCAAACCTTGTTAATATTTACTTGCTGAATTTATCTGAGAAACACAGTACACTCGACTCAAAAGAAAATTAGTGTCACAATCAACTCAACTTCTTCCAGCGAAAACACGGAAATAATTAACTACTTAAAACCACAACTAGTATTATTTTAAGCAAAATAGTAGAAGCATGGAATTCTGATATAGCTATCGTACTCAGCCACATATTTAATGCATTACTTTTGTAAGGAATCTTTCCAGGCTGTCTGCAGTATGTGACAGTTAGAATTCTCTTTTAGGAAGGTATTAATCATGGACCCACTTCACTTTCTGCTCAAAGGTTTTCTAAAAGGCGATGCATTTGAGAAAGCCTGAGCGTATCTGCAAGTATGGGATTCTGAGTTACAATTTCGAGAAAGTCTGCTCCATTAAGAATTCCATCTATTACTTCACTGATAGTCTGTTAAAATAACTGAATAAGAATATTTCATGTAATGGGATTTTTTGTGTTCTAACGCATCTGACTGTTCAAATCACAACGTTGTTTCGGAGAAATTTAAATTTAATCATTGCTTTCGACGCACAGTCAATAAGTTGTTCATATTTAAGTGGTAGGAACCAAAGATTTTTGGTAGTTAGCTCATGCAACGGAATACGACATGGGTCTAACTTTTCAATCAGGCGAAATCTCTCACAGGCATTCGTACTTGGTGAGAGACACTATTCCCTGTGCATCTCTAAGTGCTTACTGTCCGCTTAGGAGTAAAAAGAGCGACGTGATGCGATCGACAGGCGTACTAGAGACACTTCCCAACACATCTACCCAAAGCTTCGTCTGATTTTCCTGTGGTTTCCATTTCACTACCAATCGCACCTTACTTTCCGAATAGCCCACGTATAAACGATCTACCACCTAACATGGGCAAAGGAGAAATGCTTTTTATTCTTTTTAAAGGACATCAAATTCGCCATTGACTGTAGAGATTGTTTCTTTCACAACTGAAATTTCGGCCTTATGGCTGAAAACTTTAAAATCCTCTGACTTGCATACATGTCATCAGTTCAGAAATAGTCTCTAAAGTCAACGGCGAATATGATCTCCTTCAAAAATTCTACATAACATGAGAAGTTAATCAGGAATGCTTATGACGCAAGCATCATAATAAAGCTGCAACAACAGAAGGAGCAATAAAGGAAGTATAAACAGGTACATAAAATCACTTTTGACTTGTTCCCAATAAACTGTGAAATAAATAGAAAAAAAACAATTAATTCAATTCTGTATAAGACAAGAAATATTATGATCAATAACAGTACAACACAGGGGAAACGAAATGTATAAAACTGATTGCTGAAAGTTCCTGGTTGTGCTTATTGATCATAACTTGAATTGAAAAGCACGTATTATAGATTTTTCAAACGTTAGAATTCAAAAACGCGTGCTTGTAACCTCACCCCCTCTCTAACCAGCTACCCAAAAAATTACCATGATCATGTGGACCTAATCGTATCAGAAAATTTAAGTCAATCGTTTCCTAAGTAAATAACTGCTTAGTGGGGAAGAGTTTAAAACAAGTTAGTTTTACAAATAACTTACTCCACTTACGCAAATTTCGAATAAGTTTTATAAATAAGTGTAAATCACACTTTGTGAAGACTATGGAAAAAGTATCACAAAGCATCTCACTAACCCACAGTAAACCAATCAACTGCTATGCTGGAGCCCAAATTCCAGGTTTCGTGGCCGATGAGCAGCAGTCAGTATGAGTGGTTGAACCAGGCGGAGGTCCCTATGCAGCAACGTTCGATGAACAGTAGTTGAGGAGACACTGAGGGTACCCCCTTGCTTCATTTGAGCTGGCACTTGCTCAACGGTTGCACATCCATTCGCCCGCACACACCTCCACATCGTTCATTCCTGTCATCTATGGGCAGTGATGAACAGCAGATGTCTCGGCATTTTGCCATACACAGAATACTGTAACCAGGCGGCAAGCAATCATTTTACAAACTTAGGCGTTTCGGAAATGGTTTCACTCCTATCTTGAAAGCCAATGACCATGTCCTTTTGGACGTCAGGTAAATCGCTCCGTTTCCGCATTACGACAACAACTGTACTATTTTGTGCGTCCCCCGGTACGCTGTATATATCTCTGCCTGTTGGAGCTGCCTCCTGCTGTCTGTGAGTGGTTACTGAACTTTTGCATAGAACTTAGGTGGTGTAACATTAATGTGACTCGACCGTGTGATTTGGAAATATGTGCATTACTGAAATCGTTAAATGGTGGAATTTCTCTATTATAGTCAAAAATGCGATACCTCACAGTAACGTTTACCTACATAAACTAATTTCAAGAATTTTACTTTGAAAACAATTTGGAAATATTTGCATCAAATAAGGCAATCAAAACCCACTTAGTAATCCCATAACAAAAGTTGTCAAATGAAATAGAAAACACTTTCGCAAAAATTTTCGAAATGTAACTATCATTAAATTATATTTTATGATTTGATATTTGCTTTTCCAGTGTTAATTTACTTTACATTAGCTATACTACTTATTTCAATCAAAAAACTGCAATTACATATACTGCCTGTAATAGTTAAACAAAACAAATTGACTGATTTACTGAGCCACCATAAATTTCGAACTAAACAAACCTGGCACGAATTTTTAAATAACACCTTCCTTTAAGAGATCATCGATACTCGGTTACCTTAACTAGGAAAAGTACGGGATCATAGTATAGGCAACAATGACTGAAGTTAATGACCAGTTCATTAATATTTGAATTCAGAAAAGGAAGTTGCAGTAAAGTTCACTGGGCACGTCGTACAAAAGTTCTAAGCTAAACCCAATATTCGCAGTGGTGCAGTTGCCGCTACTGTTGACACAACGGTGTTGGTGTTGGTGACGATGCACTCTCTGGCGAAACAGAATCAGTACCCAGATACGCTGCTACCACTACAGTTCAGTCTTTGCCAGAAGCACAAAAACACCCAATTTTCGCTAACGATTCCCTACTCTTTCCCTGCCAGTAGTGACATACTGTAATAGTTACTTACATACAATGTGGTTACAATTCGACTGATAAAATATATTTCAAATATGAACAATATATTTGGGTTTCAATTCCAAATCAACCATCTCACTAGTACAGGATTAGATAATATTTGAGAAAATTATGGAAAAATTTTCATATCTGTGGTACAATACTGCAAATTGTATGTGTAATTGCTGATAGAAGTAATAAAATTATTAGAAAACTAATTTACCTAGCATATTTCTATTCACTGACATCACATAGAATAATTTTATTCGGTAATTTCGCACAAAGACAAAAGTGATTCACTGCAAGATGGGTGGTGTAACAATAACACCGCAATACGAATAACAGCCTCACAATAAATTTACTCTGTTATGAATCTGAAAATAATACCAGCAATCAAAAATGTATCAGTAGGAACAAAAACAGCCTCTACTATCGACAACCTAACCTTTCAGAGAAAGGAGGCATGCTATCATAAAAGCATTTGACCATCTCCCTTCTGAACTAAGGCTGATAAAAGATAATGAAGTTTTTGAAAACATTTGCGCCTGACAAGACGTTCTAATCCAAAGCACTTTTCTGTGTAAATACTAGGTGTGTGGTTGGAATACGAGTATGAGGTTTTGCAGTAGATTAAAATTCAAAAGAAAATTGATTCGGTTACGTAACCGGCCAGAGGCTGGAATTTCACATAGGAAATGTATCTCAAACCTATTAACACATTCCACATCGTAGCCAGTTGTCAAGAATGAGATCTACAAAACTAATCTGAACTAAGCTATTGCAACTTCCTGGCAGATTAAAACTGTGTGTCTGATCGAGACTCGAACTCGCCTTTGCCTTTCCCTTGCAAGTTCTCTACCATCTGAGGTACCCAAGCACGACTCACGGCCCGTCCTCACCGCTTCAGTTCCGCCAGTACCTCGTCTCCCACCTTCCAACCTTCACAGCTGAAGCTGTGAGGACGGGTCGTGACTCGTGCTTGGGTATCTCAGATGGTAGAGTACTTGCCCGGGAAAGGCAAAGGTCCCGTGTTCGAGTCTCGGTCCCGCACACAATTTTAATCTGCCAGTAAGTTTGATATTAGCTCAGCGGCCACAGCCTGGATGATTTCAACTGATCTCACTTTGTAATGATAGCCAACTTAGTTATACTATGTTGGTACTCTCAATGGCCGAAGGGAAGGGGAAATACAACTGTCAATTATCTTGAGGGCATGCAGTTCTACTGTGTAGCTTAATCGTTAAAATATTCCGGAAGTAAATTAATCTCCCCTTACGATTTCCGAACGGAGACTATTCAGGAGAATGTCATCATCAGGGGAAACAAAACTACCACCCTACCAGTCGGAGTACATAATGTTGAACCCATTAGTCGGGTAGGTAAATTAGAATATTTAAAAACAGAAATGGATAGATTGTAGATAAATGTAGTGTGAATTAGTGAATTGCAGTGATAAGAAGAACAATACTTCTGGTCAGAACAGTATAGGGTTATAAATACACGATTATGAATAATAAACTGGGAATGAGAATAAACTATTTTGAACAGGGCAGGGAAGGCATTATCGCAGCCAAGATAGTTACAAAGCCAATACCCGCCAAAGTATTACAAGATTATATGCCTATTAGCCCTGCAGATGAAGAGACTGATAGTATTTAGGGGACATAAAAGAAGTTACTCAGACAGTTATGTCACACTAAAATTTAATTTGGTGGAGGAACTAAATTCGGTAAAGGACAACAGAAGAGAAGAAAGAAAGTAGGAAAATATAAACTGGATAAGGGTATCGAAGTGGAAACCACTTATTCAGCACAGAGCACTATTTAATCATTACTGACACTTTGTTTAAGAATCACGAAAGAAGCATCAGTGCTTGAGGGAGACCTAGATAATCCTGAAGATCGAGGTAACAGTAAGACAGAGATTTAGAAGCAAAATCTTAAAATCCAAACATCTGCAGCTTAGATGTTGACTCTCACTACACTTTATTGGTTATGCTTGATGGGAGGTTTTCCTGGCGTATGAAGATTTTGAATATTTCTCGTGTGTACAGCCTTCTTCCAGAAGGCTCGACATTACGATAAGACGACCTCTTAGCACCTTAGGGCGTCTTCCGTTGTGCGTATATCCACTCTACCCCCCCCCCCCCCCGTCGCCCCCCTCCAGCCGGTAGCCTCTAGCCTGGTGGAAGCATTTCGCCGGGCCACTAGCCGAAGCCCTCAGTCGCGCTGCTGCCAGTGCCACTCAAGGTAGTATTCTAATGGCTTCATATGGCAATAAATTATTACTAGTGTCTAGTTACATTTCGTCACAAGGATGTGTAAACCCTATCCTCAGATTCTTTATTGCACTCTGTAACTTAGTTGGTGTAACCGGCAGCATATTGAATTTTGCATCATTAATGAGCATCTCCTCCGATTGCGAAAATATTCTCTTGGCGTCCGCCTACATAGGGAGAAATTATCATCATGATAAAATAAGAGAAATAAGAGGTCGCACAGGAAGATTTAACTGCTAGTTTTTCCCGCGCGCTGTTCGAGAGTGGCTCGTTCTTCGCGCGCGCTGTTAGAGAGTGCAACGGTAGAGATATAGCTTGAAGGTTGTTCGATAAACCCTCTGCCAGACAATCGTGAACTGCAGAACAATCATGTAGTTTAGATGTAGGTCAAGAAATAATATCAGTCTATGGCATTCTGGTTTACAGTCTACATACACACAAAGTCTTTTCCATTGGAGATCTGAAGAAATCAAAAGTAATGCAACATATTTTTGCGATCAAGAGAATTAAAAGATTTGTAACATTTTTTAATTTTCAAAATTTATTCGTTGAGAACTACAAGCTAATCCAAAACTCAAGAAATTGAAGGAAGGTGGAAATTAAAAGCTAGGGACTGTATCAATTAAAAGAAACAGCGGTTGCTTAGTATTAGGCAATGATTAACTGAAGCGGAAAAAAGATGAAAGTGGGAGAATATATAGAAGGTACATAAAGGGGGAAAAGAACTTGAAAACAGTATTATAGAACTGGAAAAATCATACATCGTTAATAGAAGAGATTCCTGAAGACTGGAAGACAGCCTTGATGCATCCGCAGCATACAGCAGATGATAAAACAATAAAACTAATGCGAAAAACTATATAGGCATTTCTCTCCTACCGATAACCTATAAAATCTCATCAAAAGTATTATTAGCTAGGATGGGACAGCAGTTCGACTGTCAAATTTGTGAATATATAGAAAGAATGCATCAAGTTCACAACAGATTCACTACTTACTTTAGGAAAGCCTATGCATCAGTTGATAGGAAATCACTGTTTGAAATAATCGATGAACAGGGATTAGATACTAAAACCATAGCGCTAATTAAGCAAACATTATCAAACACCAATTCTAAAATGAAATTTAGAGGTGAAGTTACAAGATCAGAATTGAAGTGAGGCATGGAGATGGTCTCTCCACATTGCTCTTTAATTGTGTTCTAGAAAAAGTCATAAGAGAATAGAGATCGTCATTAGGAGAAAGCCAAACCAATGAAGGAGTTTACAAAAGAGACATTCTACAAATAGACTGCTGAGCATTTGTGGGTGACCTTGCTATATTTTCAGACTCACTGTAAACAGCACTAGACAAACAGTATTGCTGCAAGAACTAGCTCAGAAAAAGACTTACAACACTCCTTTGAGGAAAGCAAACCTAAGTAATAACAGACCATCGGATAATTGGAGATTTAACAGGTATCTATAAAAAGTAATTGAACAAGGAAATTCGGAGAAAGAAGTCATTAAAGCAAGAGTTAATAGGATGATAACAGCATACTACCTCACCAAGGATGTATACAATAGGTAATCGATATCCATCAACGCCAAACTCACACCCTACAGCAACTAGCCAAGAAGCTCTTTATGCAACAGAATGTCTACCTCTCAACAAAAACGAGGTGATGGAAGCACTGAGATTCATAGAAAAAATTCCAATAAAATTTTTGAGAACAATTAAAGAGCACATACAATACAGATGACGTCACAGTATTGAACTTTATACATATATTGAAAAAATTACAGGCATGATTAGGAAAAGAAGAACACCTTTCCACAGCCACGTCCACAGGATGAACCCCAACAGGTTAAAAAGAAAAGACTGTTCACTGTCTTTGGTAAATTAAAGATAGATTGCATATGGTGTAAAGAAGGTGGAAGGGACATGGACGAACCTCATCTTACTGCACAAGATATTGAGGAATGACTGCAACTCAAAAAGAAATTATAGGAGTTCAAAGGTTACTTGAAAAACCCAAGAAGAAGACTGAAGCCGCTTGGACAGAAGAAAGAAAAGAGAAACATCGAGAAATGATGAGAGAAATGTGGAAGGAAAGGACGGAGAAACAGTTGAAATAACAGTAGTCCAAACCGGCTCATATGTAAAAGAAGAGGAAAGGTATGAAAAAGCAGATGTAGATGAGTAGCAGCTCATTACACATCGATAATAATTTGACGGGATATGAAAGACCTACGTCGAAACAAGGCCCATGGAATAGACATTCCCTCGGAATTACAGAAATCCTTTGGAGAGCCAACCATAAGGAAACTACACCATCTGGGGTGTAAAATATCTTATACAAGGGTTTCCCAGAAAGTAATGGACCGCATTTTTTTTCTTCAACAATTCTTTATTGAACATAATGGGAATTACACACACTACGAATGGTGTTTTATCTACACACCCTACTTCTCCATGTAATCTCCATCCCGTTCTATGGGCTTCCTCCAGCGCGAAACTAGGGCGTGTCGGAACCAATCCTTGTCCGGGATGACGGAGACTGCTTCACTGTGTGAATCACTCCCTCATAGTCCTCAAAATATCTTCCACGAATGACGTCCTTTAATGGCTCAAACAAGTGGAAGTCGGAGGGGGCTAGTTCAGGGTTGAAGGGTGGATGTGGTAAAACTGCCCAACCCTGTTTTGCGATGTGTTCAGCAGTCCTCAGACTTTTGTAGGGCCGAGCGTTATCGTGTTGCAGCAAAACATCCCCTGGGTTGCTGTGGCGCCAAGTCGCCAGAAGGGCGTCTTGAGTTTTGTTAATGTGTTGACACGTGCTTCTGAAAATGGTACCGCCTCTTGGCATCATATTAGTGAGAATCACACGTTCACAGTTCCAGAACGCTGTGATCATGATCTTGTGAGTGGTAGCAGTTGCTTTGAATTTTTTCTTCTGTCGGAAGTAGGAATCGAGCCATTCCATCGAGAGTCGTTTTGTTTAGGGCTACAAATGGTGAATCCAGGCTTCATCACCTGTCGCAATCCGGGACAAGAAGGCCTTTCCCCTCAGCTTCAAAACGTTGCAACAAATCAAGACAAATGTTTTTTCTGTGCGATTCGTGGTCCACCGTACACATCGCGGGGCCCATCTTGCACACACTTTTGAATATCCAAGAGTGCGGATAATTGCATCCACACTTCCCTTGCTGACTGACAGACGCAGCACCAACTGCCGAGTCGTAATGCGTCTGTCATCGTAAATGACAACATCAGCTCGCTGCAACACGTCAGGTACGACAGCTGTGGATGGTCTCTCCGACCGCTGCAAATCGAGGAGCTCCGCCGAACCGCCTTCTGATAATATTATCCCCCGTGCCCAGCTACTAACTGTACTTCTGTCGACATCAGATGCTCCATAGACTTTGCATAAGCGTTTGTGAATATTCCCCACAGTTTATTTCTCTGCAGTGAGAAATTCAATGGCGGCAAACAGTTTGTAACGTACATCACCTACAGACGCCATTTTGAAACTGTCCTGCATTCCATTCAATAGTGTCGAAGCTTTCTCTGCGTATACAAATGCAATAAACGTAGGTTTTCCCGTCTTCAGTCTACCTTCCAGCTAACGTCGTAGAGTCAGTATTGCTTTCTGAGTTGTTACATTTCTCTGGAACGTAAACTGATCTCCTCCGAGGTCGGCTGACGGAAACGGTCGAGTGACGGAAACTTGGCGCGCTCACTCAGGAGATTTCAAATAATACATACGTAACGTTTCGCATTCGTAGTATTGTTTTCGGCTGAGAAAAAAATGTGGTGCGTTACTTTCTCGCCAACCCCCGTAATATAGGGCAATGTATTAAATCCAACTTCAAAGAAGGCATGTCCTGACAGGTGTGAATATTACCGAGCCATGAGTTTAATGTGTCATGGTTGTAAAATGCTGATATGAACTGTTTACAGAAGGATGAGAAGACTGATAGAAGCCGACCTCGGAGGAGATCAGCTTACGTTCCTGACAAATGTAACAACTCACAAAGCAATCCTGACTCTACGACGTAAGCTGGAAGGTAGACTGAAGAAGGGGAAACTTACGTTTATTGCATTTGTGTATGTAGGGAAAGCTTCGACACTATTGAGTAGAATGACTGCCAATGTTGATTCGACTATGCTCTTTAGAACCGTGACGTTATCAGCGATAAAATTTCAGTCTATACATTAAGAAAACTGTGAAACAACGAAGGAGAAATTTGGAAAGGGAGTTAAGGTCTGAATGACGTAATTAATACTTCGCGATTTGCAGATGGTAATGCAATTCCGTCAGAAACGGCAAAGGAAACAACAGCTGAACGGAATAGATAGTGTCTTAAAAAGAAGTTATAAAATCAATATCCAACAAAAGTAAAAGAAGGGCAATGAAATGTAGTCGAATTAAATGAGGCGACGGTGGGGAAATTAAGTTGGAAAATGAGGAAGTAAAAACAGTAGACAGGTTTTGTTTTTAGGGCAGCAAAATAAGTGCCGATATGTGAAGTAGAAACGATACTACATTAGACTGGAAACAGTGAAAAGACCAATTTGTTAGCATACAATATAAATTTAAATATTAGTGCGTACAAAATGTAGCCTTGTACGGAAGTGAAACGTGGGCGACATGCAATTCAGAGAAGAAGAGAAACTGTTTTCTTTTTTTACTTCATTTTATTTTTTGAAATTTTTTGAAGATATAATGGCACACAAGAATGGTAAAAGTAGGATGGGTAGATTGGATAACCAATGAGGAGATATGAACCGAACAGGAGAGAAAATAAATTTACTGTGACACATTCTGTGATTACTGTAAGTAGGCTCAAATGGTCGAAGGTTGAAGTAGTCACGTGGAGATGATGTGGGATGCACAAGGTACGCTAGTGTGGAGAGATGCATCACACTAGTCTCCGGAGTGAAGCCCCACAACGAGTGAAACGGAAAAGACCCACAGCCAGGGGTTATTTATAAACAGAGATATCAGGTTCATTCAGCTATTTTAGGTGACTGTAATTTCAGAATCCCCTCTCGGTACCAAACTTCCATACAAGTTCCTTAGTCCAGCCACGATTCCATAGAAAGTGGTATAGCTGACGTACTGTATACTGGTCAAGCCTTCCCACCCGGGTCTGTGCTGTTTAAGATGACGCTTTCATCGATTATCTTAGTGAATCGATGCACAAGATTTCCTCATAACCGTTGTCTGTGAAGCTGTCGTAGACGTAGCCCCTCAAAGCAGCTCTTGTAGCACATTGGAGTCTTCAAGAAATGCAAGCAGGGTACCAGTGATTCTAAGTGGTGGTGCAGGAAGCTAATTTATGTAAGAAAAGACCAGAGATGTCGTTACTGTTATTTAGAAATATCGTAAAATACTAACAATTTAGTACACTCTAAGACAAAAAAGATGAAACACCACGAAGAAATAATCCGAATGGGACGGAAATCGATATAGGTGATGTTCATGTACAGACAAACAAATGATAACAATTTCAGAAAAAAACTGGAGAATTTCAGAAAAATCTGTGGGATACCAATCTATCACCCGCCATATGGCCAAACAATCAGGTCTGATGGTCTGGGGCGCTATTTTATTTCATAACAAGACCCCTTTGGTTGTCATCTACGGCACCCTTATAGCGCAGCAGTACATTGACGATTGTATACGTCCCGTTTAGTTGCCCTTCATGGCAAGTCAACGTGGGCTTACATTTCAGCAATATAATGCCCTCCCGCACACGGAGAGAGTTTATACCACTCGTCTTCGTGCTTGCCGAGCCTCGTATTGGCTAGCAAGGTCGCCGGATCTCTCGCCAATCGAGAACTTTTGTAGCATTATGGGCAGTCCCTCCAACCAGCTCGGGAATTTGACAATCTAACGCGCCAGTTGGACAGAATTTGGCACGATATCTCTCAGGAGAACATCCGACAACTCGATCAATCAATGCCAAACCGAATAACTCCTTACATAAAGGTCAACACATTATTTCCTTGCTCGGTTTGTTGAATAAATAATTCAATTTTTCTTACATTTTAATCATTTGTTTCTCTGTACATATACGTCACATCTACCGCTTTCCGTCCCATTCGCCCATTCGGATACTTTCTTCGTGGGGGGCCGTGTTTTGCCTTGAAACGATTCCTCTCAAAATGTTAACAAAATTCGGGAGCATGGTAAAGCCGACTATCACATAAAAACAAGCTTCGAGCACGTCCCTTCGCTGATTGATAAGATTGAGTTGTACCTTATACACCATTTAAACTGGATCCACACTGTTTAGAATATGTCCGGCATATGTCAACAGTTGTGATGTTGTGTACCGTGTTTGTATGATGTAACAGACAACTGTAAGCAATTTGTAAATGGACATGGCCTTTTTCACTAGATGCTTTCTGTTTTTAATTATGGGCTACGTTTATCCACGTGATATCTTGTGCATGAAGTCAGCGTAAAATGAACATCTTATGCACCAAATGTAAATATACAGGTCCACTTTCGGTTTTTATAATACCAGACTAAAACTTTATGTCAGATGTGACATCTTAGCTTATGAGACATGTTCCACGTATATGCACTTTCTTGCAGACCTGAATATGACAGGATAGTCTGCTAAAACTGTCTGTCTTAAATGAAGGAATATTTTATGTAATCTTGACTTTGTAATAGTTTTTAACAATTAAACAGGCCGCCCTTCAGTTTTCTCAAAATGAGAAAATTCAATCCAAAATCTCTTACTTACATAGTAAAACTTCGTGGTCCTTCGTACTGAATTTACAGGTTTCCTGCAGAGCGGTATTCTTGTAGTGAAGTTCTGATGACCTGTAGGTTCCTCCCAGTACTAGTTACGCCAAAAGTGAACCTTAATCGGTATTTGATAAAGTAAAATCCGCGTTTCACGCCAGGCGACTTGTGATCCCCAGGTATTTACAGCCGAACAAGTTCGTTTTCAAGGCTAAATCCACTCTCGGGATTTACCGTAGCGCCATGTGGTCCTGTCGCTAACTTCACCTCCATGGGAACCAGCTACTTGTTCACTGCCATCTTATTCTGCTGCACTGCTTGAGGGAGCGAACTGACTTCGGCTATGTGCCAATTTCCAGTAAACGTAAAATTCGGAAAAATTAATACACTCTAATACGGAGTAATACCACAGACTGACAGATTCTCAAAATTTTACAACCAATCCTCAGTTCTAACAAACCAGTTGGAAGACTTGTTGGAGACGTCCGAAGTGCACATATTCGTGCTGCACTCTCGGCTCGCTTTTTGCTACACGAAGAATAGCACGGAACTCATGGTTGAGTAGAAGTACTATCTAGAGAATTCTGAATGATAGTTTTGTACCTCCGTATCATATCCGTATTGATTAACACTACGCGAAGATGACTGCAGACCCCACTCGCCTGCTGGACCTGGTTTATACGAGGGCTACTCGGAAAGTAAGGAACGATAGGTCGCGAAATGGAAACCACAGTGAAAATCAAAACTGTTTTATTTGCAATAATTACCTACAACTTCCAGCTACTTATCTCTATAGTTGCCGATCCGACTTAGACGTTTGTCGTAGCGTTGTACCAACTTTCCAATACCCTTGTTATAGAAGGCAGCCGCCAGTGCTTTCCACCAATTCTCTACGCTGGCCTACAGCTCATTGTCTGTGCCAAAATGATGTCTTCATAGCCAGCGGTTGATGTGAGCAGAAATGAAACTCAGAGGGAGACAATTACGGGCTGTATTGTGGGTAATCAAACATTTCCAATTGAAATGCAGGAGCATCTTCATTGCCCCTGCAGAATGCACGACAGTTATATAATGTTGGCTGCATAGCTGCAGGCGAAATTTCTCACCAGGCCCGCGTACTTGGCGGGAGACACTATTGTTCTAGGTATCTTCATGTGCTCCCTCTGTGCTCGGAACTAACAAGACCGACGCGATGCGCTCGACAGGCTTATTAGAGACACTGCCCAACACACCGTGCAAAACTTCATCGGTTTTTGACTGTGGTTTCCATTTCGCGACCGATCGTTCCTTACTTTCCGAATAACCCTCGTAAATCAACCGCGCGGTCTTGGGCGCCTTGTTACAGTCCGCGCGGCTCCCTCCGTCGGAGGTTCGTGTCCTCCCTTGGGCATGAGTGTGAGTGTTGTCCTTCGCGGAAGTTAGTTTCAATTAGACTAAATACTGTATAAGTTGAGGGACCGATGACCTCAGCAGTTGGTCCCATAAAATCTTACCACAAATATCCAAATTTATAAATCAAAATTATTGTCATGGTCTGGGCTGATTAAGCCGCTTTCAGGGCTGACGGCAACGTAAATCTTCACAATGCGCAATATTTAAGAAAGCTCTCACCAGCAAGTGTGGTGCATAAATACTTGATGTGGCCTCATCGATTCCAATGTTATAGGGCTCTTTGAAGAACAGTTATGGGGTACCGTATTTGCAGGGCTGGGCCCCTGCTTCGTCCGCCACTCCTGTTTCTGGCACGACGGCTGCGTCACGCGGGTTGCCGCACCATATTCCCGCAGGCGCTCCTCCTTCGGAGTCAGTTACGCGTCTCGTCAGTACAATCCATGTTTGGACTCGGTGCTGATACTAAACATTGTGTTTACAGGCTCAACAATAGCAGGCACTACCAGGTATCGCTACCATCATTCATAGACAGCGCGAGCAGCAGTAAAGGCGGTGATGGTATCCCAGACTAATTTGCGTCCGCGGGTGATTTGATTATTAAGAACCCGCGGATATTCCTCCGCCGCGATGTACGTAACATACGGCGTAACCACTAGTGGCCAAATACGGTCAATCATTCTGTGAAACCCGTGGTGCCACCACCACTATAACTACCTACCTGTAGTATCTTCTGACCGGCAACACTGAACTTCCACCGTCGCAGGGTCGTTCAAATGGTTCAAATGGCTCTGAGCACTATGGGACTTAACATCTGAGGTCATCAGTCCCCTAGAACTTAGAACTACTTAAACCTAACTAACCTAACGACATCACACACATCCATGCCCGAGGCAGCATTCGAATCTGCGACCGTAGCAGCAGCGCGGTTCCGGACTGAAGCCCCTAGAATCGCTCGGCCACAACGGCCGGCTTCGGAGGGTGGTATGAGCTTCAAGTCACACCGCCAAACCTTCAACTTACCGTACAATGATGTCATTCTAAAGTGGGAAAAAATTACTGCTACACCAAGACAGTTAGCCCGGTCTATACTGTTGGCGCTGTATCGCAAACTAAAGAGAGAGAGAGAGAGAGAGCGAGAGAGAGAGAGAGAGAGAGAGAGAGAGAGAGAGGAAAAGACAAATTGCTCTGCTACGCCGCCCAGTGCTGGGTCCCAGCGATTCTGTCGCGAACTACGTCTTTTTCCAAAACCGTTTCACAGAGGAAGACTGCACTGTAGTTCCTTCTCTAGATTGTCGCACAGATGACAAAATGGTAGATATCGAAATAGACGATAGAGGGATAGAGAAACAATTAAAATCGCTCAAAAGAGGAAAGGCCGCTGGACCTGATGGGATACCAGTTCGATTTTACACAGAGTACGCGAAGGAACTTGCCCCCCTTCTTGCAGCGGTGTACCGTAGATCTCTAGAAGAGCGTAGCGTTCCTAAGGATTGGAAAAGGGCACAGGTCATCCCCGTTTTCAAGAAGGAACGTCGAACAGATGTGCAGAACTATAGACCTATATCTCTAACGTCGATCAGTTGTAGAATTTTGGAACACGTATTATGTTCGAGCATAATGACTTTTCTGGAGACTAGAAATCTACTCTGTAGGAATCAGCATGGGTTTCGAAAAGTACGATCGTGTGAAACCCAGCTCGCGCTATTCGTCCACGAGACTCAGAGGGCCATAGACACGGGTTCCCAGGTAGGTGCCGTGTTCTTGACTTCCGCAAGGCGTTCGATACAGTTCCCCACAGTCGTTTAATGAACAAAGTAAGAGCATATGGACTATCAGACCAATTGTGTGATTGGTTTGAAGAGTTCCTAGATAACAGAACACAGCATGTCATTCTCAATGGAGAGAAGTCTTCCGAAGTAAGAGTGATATCAGGTGTGCCGCAGGGGAGTGTCGTAGGACCGTTGCTATTCACAATATACATAAATGACCTTGTGGATGACATCGGAAGTTCACTGAGGCTTTTTGCGGATGATGCTGTGGTATATCGAGAGGTTGTAACAATGGAAAATTGTACTTAAATGCAGGAGAATCTGCAGCGAATTGACGCATGGTGCAGGGAATGACAGTTGAATCTCAATGTAGACAAGTGTAATGTGCTGCGAATACATAGAAAGAAAGATCCCCATCATTTAGCTACAATATGGCAGGTCAGCAACTGGAAGCAGTTAATTCCATAAATTATCTGGGAGTACGCATTAGGAGTGATTTTTTTGGAATGATGATATACAGTTGATCGTCGGTAAAGCAGATGCCAGACTGAGATTCATTGGAAGAATCCTAAGGAAATGCAATCCGAAAAGGAAATAGGTTACAGTACGCTTGTTCGCCCACTGCTTGAATACTGCTCAGCAGTGTGGGATCCGTACCAGATAGGGTTGATAGACGAGATAGAGAAGATCTAGCGGAGAGCGTTACGGAGATAATAGATGGACTCCAGTGGAAGACTCTACAGGAGAGACGCTCAGTAGCTCGGTACGGGCTTTTTTTGAAGTTTCGAGAACATACCTTCACCGAGGAGTCAAGCAGTATACTGCTCCCTCCTACGTATGTCTCGCGAAGAGACTATGAGGATAAAAGCACAGAGATTTCTCTACCACGCAAACATTGGGGGTTACGCTCGTCTGGTGTGAGACGTTCCCTGGGGGGTCCACCGCACAATAACCATGGGTTCGGTGTGTGGTGGCGGAGGGGAGAAGTGGACTGCGGTAGTTGTCGTGGGGTTGTGGACCACTGCGGCTGCGGCGGGGAAGGAGCCTCTCCGTCGTTTCTAGGTCCCCGGTTGACATACAATACAATACATACAAATGCTGTACGTGGCAAAATGCCGCTACCAAAACCAGAGCGAGACAACTGTGGTGTACCACGGGCCAGAAATGGGCGAAGAGACGTGCAGCTGTTGAGCAACTGACGACTCAGATGAACAAAGGGGCTACCAACAGTGTCCCCTACACGACCATTCAGCGGACGTTGTGGCGTATGGGCCTCCGCAGCAGTCGCCTGGTTGATTCACTCATGCTATCTGCTGTTCATCGGCGACGGAGAGTACAGTTTGTACGTCAGTACCCTAACTGGGCGTCCACTGAATGGCGACACGTTGCCTTTTTAGATGAGTCAATGCAAACAGTTTGCAACAATCAACGGACGAGACTAGGACGGAGGTACAAGCGTTTGGTGTCTCCGTGGCATTCCCTGGGTGATCTAGTCAATCTGGGAAACACAGTGGATCAAAACAAGTATGCATCTATCTTTAGCGCCATGTTTCTCCTCGGCATGACGACACCTATCAGTAGGACAATGCAACTTATCACACAGCTCTCAGAGTACGTAAGTGCTTCCTAGAGCACCAGGATGATTTTTCCGCACTCCCCTCACCACCAAAATTACTGGATTTAAACACAATGGAGAATCTGTGGGACAAACTCGATCAGGCTGTTCACACCGTCGATCCTTAACCAACAAAGCCAGCGCAGCTGGCCACAGAACTGTAGTCGGCATACGACGCCACTCCTTTTCGGTACCTTCCAGAACTTCACTGACTCTCTTCCTGCACTTCTTTCAGGGTTCCGCACTGCAAGAGGTGATTACTCAGGCTTCTGACAGGAGCTTACATTAATGTTACTGGATATTGTAGAATTAGTAATGCACTGCTTGATCCAGTCATGTCGATAAATACCTGCATGTAACGTTGCAAAGTAATTTGACGTGAAACGAGCATGTAAGAACGTTAGTATGGAAGACGAATGGTCGAGTTTGGATCATTGGGAAGCCTTTGGGAAAATGTGGCTTATCTGTAAAGGAGGCCGCGTATAGAACACTAGTGCGACCCGTTCTTGAGTACCTCTCGAGTGTTTGGTATCCCAACCAGATCAGATTAAAGAAAGATATCGAAGCTATTCAGAGTCAGGCTGCTAGGTTTGTTGCCAGTAGGTTCGATGAACACCCGAGTATTACAGAGATGCTTCGTGTACTGAAGTTGGTATCCTTGAGGGAAAGACGACTTTCTTTCCGCCTACAGTAATGACAAAATTTAGAGAACCGGCATCTGAAGCTGACTGCAGAACAGTTCTACTGCCACCTACGTTCATTTCCCGTTAGAATCACAAAGATAAGATCGGAGAAATTAGGGTTCTTATGCAGTTCTATGAATAGTAGCGGTACTGTGTACCCTCCGCCAAACACCTTACTATGGCTTCTGGAATATATACGTAGATGTAGATATGGAACAGTATCATACAATGCAAGATGATACAAAAGTATGTGAAGTATGCGCTCACTCTCACGTCCAGAGATACTCTGCGATTCTCAACGTGCGCCTAGACCACACGGTTTTGCTTAGAACAATGCAGCAGGCCTTCTGAACCCTTATTACCTCAAACAGAACTCAAAACTGAAAATTCAAGTGATATCTCGTCCGTATTTAAATTGTAAATAAAGTTTAGAGTATTAAGAAATCTTTTGTTTTTTCTCAATGCTACATTGCATTCTGCGGTTGTTTGTTGATGATGCCGTAGTGCACAGTAAAATGTCGAAGGTGAGTGAGTGTAGGAAGATGCAAGACGACTTACACAAAATTTCCAGTTGGTGTCATGAATGGCAGCTAGCCCTAAACGCGGAAAAACGAACGTGGAAAAATGTACGTTAATGCGGATGTGTAGAAAGATTAAACGTGTAATGTTAGGGTACAGTATTACTACTGTCCTGCTTGACACAGTCAAGTCGTTTAAATATCTGAACATAACGCTGCAAAGCAATATGAGGTGGAACAAGCATGTGAGATCTGTGGTAGGGAAGGCGAATTCGGTTTCTTGTGATAACTTTCGAAAAGAGTGGTTCGCCTGTAAAGGACACCACTTATAGGACGCTGGTGCGATTGATTCTTGGATACTGCTCGAGTGTTTGGGATCCGTACCACGTCGGATTTAGGGAAGACGTCGAAGCAATGCAGAGACGAGCTGCTAGGTTTGTTACTAGTATGTTCGAGTAACACCTAAGTGTTACGGACCAAATAGGATTCCCTGGAGGGAAACCGACGTTCTTTTCGAGAAACGCTATTGACAAAATTTAGAGAACCGGCATTTGAAGCTGACTGCCGAACAAATCTACGGCCGCCAACATACATTGCGCGTAGGGACCACTAAGATGAGATACGAGGAATTAGGGTTCATATGGAGGCATTCAGACAATCGTGTTTCCCTTGGAGTATTTGCAAGTGGAAAAGGGCCACGCACGGTACGGTGTCTAGATGAGTATCTATGTAGATGTAGATATAGATAGAGGACATTCATTACTGTAGACACTTTCTTTTTCTTTCCGTAGACGTTGTCATGATTATATCACCGAAAAGAGGAAAAACAAAAATCGTTACTCCTGCGCGTATTTTTTACGGTATGTTTTCCCATTTTTCAATTTTAAATTCTGGACTTCTTTTTCTTCATTTCCATGCAGTTTAATAGGTTCATGTATGTATTGTAGCCAAAAAAGATAGGCCACAACATTTCCGAGAAAAAGTGCCGGCGAAGTAGATGTGTATGTAGGCCGCGCGTCCGTCCCTCCATTCATCCGTCTCCAGATGAAGAGATAACAAAAATTTTTTAAAGCTCGAGTTTTATCTAAAACGTGACACGGCCAGAGCAGCGAGAAAATTTTATATGTGGATGTCATCACGAAACTCGCTGAGGCCATATTGCACTTTTCTGTGGATTTTTTTTGTTCCTTTCTCCTATTGTTTACGAACATCTAACAAAAATGTTCGTGTCGAAATTTCTTTTTGCTTAAACTAAAACGCCAGTAATACAGAGTTCATTTTTATGCAGCTATTCAAATAAAACTGACCCATAAAACATGTCATGCACCTTAAAATAGGCATCCTAAGGTACGTCACCTGCTTCAGGTGCTCTTATTGTAAGTTGGGCTGTCTAACTTAAGGTGCGGGGAACACTTCTGTTTTTCCCACCCTGTACAATGGAAGGGTAAAATGTTGTGAGCCTTACGGCAAAAAAAATAAACACTACATTTTCGATAAAGTCTCTTTTTAAAATCTATGCAGTTCGTACTTCCTGTCACTAAGAACATTAGAGATTTGATGTATCCTAAATTATATAAAATACGTAGTAGGGTTATTTGACCACAGGGCAATTAACACCATGACTGGAAACGACATACTGGTAGAAGATGTGGAAGAATCCTCTTGGAATCAAAATTACACAGGATATGAAAATGAAGAAAAGGTTGCTGGAAGAATACGTCTGCTGAACAGCATTCTCTGGAAGTGAAACCAGCGTCATTGAAAATCCGCAGAAGGAGAAATTAAAAGCATTTGAGATGTAGTGATACGGAAGACTGTCATAAATCAAGCGGGCCGATAAAACTGCGAAACGAAAAAGTTCTAAAGACATTAGGTGAGAAGCGACTTGTGTGGCAGGCCTTACATCTGCCACGGCATCCGGGCGTTGGAAAACATAGCACAATACACGTAACAAAACAGGTTCATACAAAAACTGAATTTGGAAAACACGCTATACCTTATGTTTGGAGAGATAGTATCCTGAGGTTGAGAATATTATACAGTGGTAGGATCATATTTGTAGACAGCATCGTGCCACTCAAAAGAGTAATGAGTTGAGGGGGAAATAGACAGTTCGGTGGATCAGCCACTGTTTTTGGATTGAGTAGTACTACACATCAGAGTAAGCAAATGGTTCCGAAAGCAGATAGCTGTTTAATTAAAGTTAGCTTTGGCCGTATCCTGGTCGAGTAATTACACATTACTAATAAAACGAGACCCCAGCATCACAGGAAATGAAGCAGGATGAATGAAGCACCAGCGGATCAATACTCGGGATGTCACATGTGACCGAATAGTAGGGAATCGGACTTACTTACACGAGCACTTAAAGATTACACATATTAGGGTAACCAAAACAGCACAAAAACTAATCATCTTCGTTTATCATTCGCCCAAGCTGTCAGTAATTGCCTGCACTGCAGTAAAAGTCAAGACTCATTAAAAGTGTCAGAACAAGATTTCTACGTGGCTACAAGAAATAGTAATTGTAGAGCAATATTATCTGTCATATGAAGATAAACATCAGAACTTGAAGTATTCACTTATTAAACCATGTGCAATCGCAAGCTAAGTGAACTTGAATTATAACACTCACTTGGCAGACTGATGCTCATAGAGTTTTTTCATTAATTAAGATATTTTCAAATATGGCGTTAAGGTACTGTGGAAGACAATCATTCTGTAATGCAAGAAGTCCTACCCTGTAATTTGGCATCTCATTGTTCACGAAATTCTCAATAACCGTTCGCACACAGTACTTCCAAGTTTCAAATGGCACTGGGTGTGTTCTAGATAATTATGTCAGCTGTAAAGTACTTTGATGAGTTCTTCGACTAAGCCGAGGACTAAACGGGAATCAATTAGCAGCTAATTAGTACTCTCTTATTGAAGAATTAAATGCAGTAGACAATGACTGAGACGAAGTAACGCCGCTATAAACAAAAGATTTTCCTTGTGTATCATTTACAGAATACGTCTGTAATCGGAAATCGAGACTAACAAATTGCACCAAAGACTATACCTGAATGTGTGTCTAGGAATTTTTCTTTGTTCAAATATTAGACATTTGCCTGTTACATTCTCCTACCTCTTAATTCTTGTTAGTTTGTATGAGAACCTTCTACGTCACTTTGGCCACCTACTGACTTTTTCCCTATTGGTGGTCATTTCATTATTACACTGAAGAGCCAAGGAAACTGGTACACATGCCTAATATCGTGTATGGCACCTGCGACCACGCAATACGACGTGGCATGAACTCAACTAATGACTGAAGTAGCAGAATTGGCACCATGAATCCAGCAGGGCTGTCCATAAATCCGTAAGAGTAGGAGGGGGCGGGGATCTCTCCTGAACAGCACTTTGTAAGGCATCCTAGATATTGTTATTTAAAAGCAAAATCAGCTGCTCATTTGCTTAAAGTAAATTCAATTCAAATCAATATTTCAATAATCAGAAATAAATTGCTTCCCTTTTTTTCTAAATTTTGCGTTAAATTACGCTGAGGTCAATGAAAGTAATTGTTTTACATAACAAAGTTTAGATTAAGCCAGTCATTTATTTAAGCGGTAACTACAATTAATTTTACTTTCAAAATTTAGTATTTCAGAATAAGTAAATGCAAACTCAGTGCTTTTTGATTCATTTATTTTCTCGTGAACTGTAGTGCTGTGGAAAAGCGTGACAACCTTCTGTAGCCACGCTAGTGATTAATGCTTAAACTTCTCTGCCACGACCTATCTCAAGATTTTGGAGAGTCATTGGCCTAGCGGGCTGGTGACCGTTTAATTACACCCTTTTTAGCTAATCAGTGTCTTCTTTGTATTACCAGCACTTTTTGTAGTAAATATTACGTGATACCCTTTTTCCCCCCTGTGCGGTTCATGAGCGATTGCACTATATTCCACCCATTTCAGAATTATCATCAGTATTCAGCTTAAGTTTAGAGTACATTCTTCCTTCAGAAGACTCACACTTTCCTCCAACTAAGCGGTGTCATTTTCCTTCGGTAACGATACCCTTACTCGCTGTAAAAATTCATTACTTATGTGCCATAACTGTCAGTTATATCTCCATGCAGTACGCCGATTAGGAAGTAGTAGGTTACATGCTGTATAAATAAATATTCGATGCATTTCCTTGATTACTAAAACGACCACCGTACGAGCAGTAACAATTCGCCCGCTTCACTTTCTTTGTGGGTCACAAGTCTTCTGGCAGGTGTGGTGCAGCCCGCCACGAATTCTTCTCCTTTGCCAACCTTTTCAACTCAGAGCAGGACTTGCAGCCTACGTCCTAAGTTATCTGCTGGATGTATTCCAACGTCTGTCTTCCTGTACAGTTTTTACCCTCTACACTTCCGTCTCGTACCACGGAAATCATTCCCTGATGTCCTAACAGATGTTCTAAAATTCTGTTCCTATTTCTTATCAGTGTTTTGCACAGATTCCTTTTCTCGTTGATTCTGCGGACAACCTCGTCACTGCTTACTGCTCACTGCTTACTGCTTGTCAGTTCGCCTAATTTTCAACATTCTTCTGTAGCACCACATCTGATATGCTTAGATGTTCCTCTTTTTCGGCTTTCCAGCAGTCCATGTTTCACTACCATACAATGCTGTGCTCCAAACGTACATTCTCAGAATTTTTTTCTTCAAATTAAGGCCTATGTTTGATACAAGTACACTTCTCTTGGCCAGCAATACCCTTTTTACCAGTTATAGTCAGCTTTGTGTGTCTTCCTTGCTTCTTCCGTAATGTGTTATTTTGCTACTTAGTTAGCAAAATTCCTTAACTTCATCTGCTTTGTGACCATCAATCCTGATACTAAGTTCCTCACTATTTTCTTTTACGCTACTTCTCATTATGTTTGTCTTTCTTCGATTTACTTTAAATCCATATTCTGCGCTCATTAGATTGTTCATTCCATTCAACAGATCTCGTAATTCTTCTTCACTTTCACTGAGGATAGCAATGTCATCAGCGAATATATTGTTTCACTTTAAATTTTTATTCTGCTCCTGAACCCTTCTTTTATTTTCGTCACTGCTTTTTCGATGAATAGATTCAAGAGTAGTTCGTCTTCAGCTCTTACCGTTCCCTATACTTTTCTCAGAATTCCGAACATCTTGCACCATCTGAGACAGTCAGATAGCCGGCCGCTGTGGAGGAGAGGATCTAGGCACTTCAGTCCGGAACCACGCTGCTGCTGCCATCGCAGGTTCGAATCCTGCCTCGGGCATGGATGTGTGTGATGTCCTTAGGTTAGTTAGGTTTAAGTAGTTATAAGTCTAGGGGACTGATGACCTCAGATGTTAAGTCCCATAGTGCTTAGAGCCATTTGAACCACTTTTGAGACTGTCGGATAATTTTTTCAGTGCACTTGTACTGAATCTCCAGAAATGACTCAGTTTAGCCGGTAAGTCCGTAGATGGTAGTATAAGGGAGTACAGGTTTGGGTTGGGTTGTTTGGGGAAGGAGACCAGACAGCGAGGTCATCGGTCTCATCGGATTAGGGAAGGATGGGGAAGGAAGTCGGCCCTGCCCTTTCAGAGGAACCATCCCGCCATTTGCCTGGAGTGATTAAGGGAAATCACGGAAAACCTAAATCAGAATGGCCGGACGCGGAATTGAACCGTCGTCCTCCCGAATACGAGTCCAGTGTCTAAACACTGCGCTACCTCGCTCGGTAAATGGAGTACAATATAACTGACCACGCTTTGCGGTAATTAAGCCGGTCTATCCCTGAACTGACAGATTGACAGTAAGCCACTGTGAAGGAATGCTTCCCACCTCTTATATGGAGATGCTCTCACAGCTTTATGCCCCTTGCAGAGACGTAGCAGCGCCTCCGGATTCTGAAAGTGCAATGCTACTGTCTATGTTTCACAGAATGAAGTGGGACGATATTTTTTGTGCAAATACATTCAGAAAAAAGCAGAACACCTTCAATGACTAGCGACAGGCGTTCATATTCACAGGACATGTTCTGAAGAAATGATTAGCATTTGAACCATGTCGGCCTGCGGATTCAAGGTCAACATCGACATCGTGGCGCAACACCACCTGCAGGTAAAATGTGGCTACGGCTCTCGTTGTAGATGTAAACCGAAGGTAATGGATCAGTATGACTTGAGCAGACGTGCAGGATGCCTCTCAGACGAATGCGCGAACAATACCGTCAAAACAGCGATTCTGAAAGAGAGCGCATTATTGGCACGAGAGTATGTGATGTATCCATCCGGAAAATCGCTGCTCGTGTGGAACGAAGTGTTTCGTCAGTGCAACAGGTGTGTGCAGAATGGTTCACGGAAGGCCGTAGAATGCAACGAGATGGGTCAGGTCACCCCATCTCCTGAGAAGACCGACACCTCGTACGAATGGCATCGCAGACAGTTCTGCGTCCTCCTCGGCTCTGGCGCAACAGTGGAACACATCGTACACTATCAGCAGTGACAGTGCGTCACCGTTTATTACAGCGTGGGCTACGTTCGCGTCGTCCACTTCTCCGCGTATCTTTGACGAATGTGTAGAAACATGCTAGAAGGCAATGGCGTATGGAACGACGTCACTGAGGTCAGGAATAGTATCAGATAATGTTTTCGGACGAATCAAGGTTCTGTTTGTTTGGAAATTATGGTCACATTTTGGTTCGCCACAGACAAGTGGAGCGGCATCACAGTGACTGCATTCGAACAATACATATAGTGCCAACTCAAGGCCTTATTGGGTACAATCACACATCACAGTTGGTGCGTGTCCAGGACACTGTGACCAGTGTCACCTACGTGAATAACGTCCTGTAACCAGTGGAAGTAACCTTTCTGCACAACACCGCAGACGCCACTTTTCAGCAAGGCGATGCACAACCACTTGTTGGTGGGCGGACACGTGCCTTCTTGGTGTCACAGGCCCACCACATCACCAGACTTGTCGCCAATCAAAAATATATGGGATATGGAGAAACGGTGGGTGCAGTGCTCTGACCCAGTGCCAACCACCACAGATGAACTTTGAGACAATGTGAACGCAGCGTGGATGGTTATACCACAGGACGAGATTCGCACTGTATGGGCTTCGATGCCATCAAGCATGGAACAGGTTATCTGGCCCATGGCGGACCATCTGCTACTAGGCAATAGGACACAAGCTGAACCGCTTGACTGAAATGCTAATCATTTCTGCAGAATATACTAATGTACATGTCCTGCCAATATTAACTTCCTGTCTAATCATATCGTTCGAGGTGTTTTTTTTTTTTTAACATGAGTGTAATTTTTACGTGTGACGCCATTATGGTGCGTTCATTTACGAAACACGATAAAATGAACTTGTTCACATTACTTAAAAGCTAACTGTTAAGCTAACTATTACCGGTACGAGAGAATAGTCCACTGCATGACTAGATCGCAACGCATTTCCTGGCATTATAAAATTACTGAAAGATATTATTTATAACGCGTAGACTCCTCCTAATGTCTGAGTGGAAAAAGGCAATTTTTGTTCGCATATACTTATTCATAACAATTACTTGATTCACGCCAGAATACATTTACTTTCCCTACGTATTTCTTAGCTGACGCCACGAACGATTTCTGCATCTTCACATCATCCCACTGGCTCTAAAAGCGCCAGATGGCCAAACGCCTCTGCTTGCCAGTATGGGAACCTACCGTTTGCTCATTACTCCTTAGATACTGCAGTGCCGATGCTTCACGTATGTGGAAAAGCAAAACTAGAAATAAAGTAAAATGAGCTCTTATTAACAAATAAGAGGTACGTTACAGATGCTCTTCGCTAATTTATTTTCAGAATTGTGATTTTTTCGTTCAGACGAAATCGGAATTTTGGAAATATTAGAAATTATGTATCTCAGTTCTTAGGAGCAACCGTTACACCATAGGTCGTTTTGTTTCATACCAGTTACTTCAAATATACTTTTTTCTCTTCAGATACAATCTGAGTAGTTTGACAGAAATCTTTAAAATGGAAAATCTACTGGTTTATGAAATCTTATTACATTTGCACCTACTGAAATACTTTTCCTAGCTTCCAATTTTTAGTATTTGATTTTTAGTATTTGCATAATCTTTGAGTTTTACTACCATGCTCTCCTAAATTTTAACTACCAAAATTCTTTCAAAATATCACATTAATACAAATCAACAAAACATGTCATAGAAAACACTTCAGACACATTCACAAAGACAACTAAACACTAGCTTTTGAAACATCTATCAAGCACATAAAATTTCTCAGCAACATCGTAATAGTATAATTAGTAGAAGTTTAAAAAGACTGTAGGAAAATTATTACAAACGTTTAGCTCACTTTTTCAATCAGCTAGCTGGTTGCGCCACAGAAGACTGTTGTAGCATAATTTTCTGGAATGTTCCTAAATACTCAAGATATACAAAATACACAACACATTTTATAAAAGCACATGGGAAACTTTTTCTTTTTTCACTGATCACCATTGATATTTATGAAGCACTTACGACTCAGGGTCGTTCTTTGATAAATCACTGCACTGAAAAGCTTATTTGGCGAGAAGCATTATTATTCGCTGGTCGAAATTGTTGGTCCTAAACGACGGTTTGTATTGCTTGATGAGAGCAACCATAACCTCAGCGTATCCCAACGACATCTCTGGTTGCTGGCTGGTGATTAGGCTTGGTAATAAGTGGACTTCATCTGGGTAGGAGTGTTCAGAATTCCCTGTGTTCCCATCAACAAGACATCAAGTTCAGATACATGAAAAAAAGATACATTTTAGATCATAGCAATAATAAGTTAAATTTCACGGACACTGGACTGTTCCTCCTAACAATACTGGTTCTTCCCAAGTGGCAAAAATTCAAAACTACTACCTTCATGAGTTAGAGAATTATTTTGAAATTATTATTATGTAATCAACAATTCTGAAGTTACATGCCAGTCTGTTTCATTAATTCTTGAAAAGTTATCCTCTTTCAATTGTTTCATTCCTTACATAATTGATTAACTGTTAACTCATTGCCTCGGGCATGGGTGTGTGTGATGTCCTTGGGTTAGTTAGTTCTAGAGGACTGATGACCTCAGATGTTAAGCCCCATAGTGCACAGAGCCATTTTTTTTTAACTCATGGTATTAAATTAGGTTTACATCGTTGGTCTATCTATATTCATAAAGGGTCTCTATGTTTACCAACATCACAGTCGTGACGTGTGTCTTGTTACGTCACACCGGCCACGTTACATAATCACCTGACAGCTATTTCAGCCGCCATCTGTGCTCTGCACATGTCATTAGCCTCTCGCTGCCTGTGCACTCTCTCTAATGGCCTTGCTGACGACACAATACGCCAGCAAACCGCGTCCTCTCGAGGTTCATACAACCCCTGCCTTTTGTATACAAACATATAAACAGGACATTTGTTACTTCAAAATACTTGGAACTTCTTTCTCTCTCAGCAGTTTAATAGAGCTACGGTTTACAATGCATTTCATACTCATGTCTGTGTCTTTTACAAGTATGTTCTTCAACAACCTACTAGAGAGATATTCTGTCTTGTAACTGATATACAGGCACATCGTAGTTTGGAGGCTTTCCTTTAATTACCATGGAATCTCTTAACATCGACTACATTGTCCATGCCCCTTACTACATGGGATTCTGGATGTGCTACTTTCACTACCCTAGGGTGTGACACCCTGATAACCACATATGATGCTCCAAACATTTCGTAAAATTTCTTTATTTGAACATCTATTTTAGGTGACTTTCCGTGAGCCTTATCAGTACCAGGTCACCCACAATATATTCCATGGGTTTTATGTTCTTGTTATGCCTCGCCTTACGAGACTGTCCCTTTGCCATTACCTTTTCCAAACCTAATTTACGTTTTTCTTCCAAATTCAAGTCGGTTCATTTTGGGAATTTTACTAGGAATTTTACTAAGCGTTCGATCATAGTTTCAGGTCTCTTACCTATCAACAGTTCATAGCGTGATATTTCTGTTGTTGAACGTGGAAGCTCATTATGTATCTCCTCAAACTCTCTAACATACATTCTCCAAGTGCTATGGCGGTAAGGCAAAAAGCTCTATACAGGGTATTACAAAAAGGTACGGCCAAACTTTCAGGAAACATTCCTCACACACAAATAAAGAAAAGATGTTATGTGCACATGTGTCCGTAAACGCTTAATTTCCATGTTAGAGCTCATTTTAGTTTCGTCAGTATGTACTGTACTTCCTCGATTCACCGCCATGATTTCATACGGGGTACTCTACCTGTGCTGCTAGAACATGTGCCTTTACAAGTACGACACAACATGTGGTTCATGTTCTCCTGACCTCAACCCTCTTGACTTTCATTTATGGGGGTATTTGAAAGCTCTTGTCTACGCAACCCCGGTACCAAATGTAGAGACTCTTCGTGCTCGTTTTGTGGACGGCTGTGATACAATACGCCATTCTCCAGGGCTGCATCAGCGCATCAGGGATTCCATGCGACGGAGGGTGGATGCATATATCCTCTCTAACGGAGGACATTTTGAACATTTCCTGCAACAAAGTGTTTGAAGTCACTCTGGTACGCTCTGTTGCTGTGTGTTTCCATTCCATGGTTAATGTGATTTGAAGAGAAGTAATAAAATGAGCTCTAACATGGAAAGTAAGCGTTTCCGGACACATGTCCACATAACATATTTTATTTCTTTGTGTGTGAGGAATGTTTTCTGAAAGTTTGGCCGTACCTTTTTGTAATACCCTGTATAGTCTTCCTAACTCTTCCATAACACTCTCCAAGGAGTTCGAAAATGGATGGAACCTGGATGGAGATATTCTTCCAAGGTTTTGGTAAAAACTGGAATCCATTATCTCTAAGTATTTGTTTAAGTCTGCATACTGTATACATACAATCTTGCCCTAATTTACTAGCCATTATTTTTCAGTTGTATTTCCTCATAGGGTACGATTTTAAAAATTTAGAAAACACGTCCATAATCACCAAAAACTCTTTAAAACCGCCTCTGGCGGTCAGAGTCCTGAACATGTAGACTGCAGCTTGCTCACCTATCTCTTTTGGCACAATACAATTGCCCTTTACCGCTGGCTGTAGGTTTTTTCGTTTTCTGACACTTTTCACATCGTTTTAATATTTGTTCTAGCCCTCTTTATCATACTGTTGAAAACGTAAGTTTATTTCAACTCTTCCGTATATTTTTTGGGTCCAAAAGCTCATGTGTCTATACCATACGAATTACTCTACAGTATGTTCAGGTAAATATAACTTCAAATCTTACCACAGTAAATTAGTTCTGCGGTCCAATATCCCTTTTTCCACCAAATAATATTCCCTTATTTTGGACTCCTGATTCTCTTAACACTTTTGCTTTACCACTGCCAAGATCGAATCATTTTCCTTTTCTCTTTTCATGTTTCTCAAAATTTTTCGAACCTCCTTTTCTGGAATTCCTGAAGAACGATGGCCCATCTAGTAAGTCTTGCATAGGTCAGTCTGCAATTCTTAATAAACACGAGTGGTTTATGGTCTGTCTATATGTTTCTTCCTATCAATTAGTACTGGAGCTTTTTCAAGGCCAGGCCCACACAATTGCTAATGCCTCTTTCTCAGTAACTGTTTAGGTAGATCCACACTTCGTTAACATCCTGCAAGCAAAGCTAATTGATCTTTGTTCTGCGCCATTCTCAGTTTCAAATACCCTTGGAACAGAGGTCCTCATATTCCAAAACTGAAACTGTCAGCGGATACACAAAACTCTTTATCTAACCGGGGGTGAAACAGTATTCCAGCTTTACAGAGAGTCTCCATAATATTATCGAATTCTTTCTGATACTGTTGTGTCCACGACCATGGAACATTCTTGTCAGGTAAATTCAGTACAGCTGCTGCATTTTGGATCTGTTCACTTACGAACTTGTGATAAAAATTACAGAGACTAAGGAAAGACTTTGTTTTTTGTTCCTTGGTGGTGGGAACCCTTGATTGCTTCTAGTTTAGCAGGATTCGGTCTAATACTTTCTACTGATATAATATGCCCTAAAAATTGTATTGCCCTTTTTCTGAATTCAGATTTGGCTAAATTGACTGTGGCGTTATCTCTTTGAAAGGCCTTCAGTACTTTCTCCAATATTCGATTGTGTTCCTGCTAATTGCTGGCTGCAATTAAAATATCGTCCACTTACAGAGTGATTTTAGATAACAGCTCTTCCCCAGGTATGGAATGTAAGGGCCTCATAAATGCAGCTAATGAAATATTTAGCCCAAATGATAGTACCCTGAACTGAGAGCATCTGCTGTTATTCATGAAAGCTGTGAATTTCCTACAATTTTCAGCCAATTTTGTCTGTCACTAGCCAACAGTCAAGTCCAGACTAGATAACTTACTAAAAACCTCAAATTTCTGCAATAGTTCCTCTAAAATTTCTGGTCTATTGCTCTCAGGTTCTGTTACCTTATTCAGTACCTTGCATCCAATGTAGTCATACTGAACCATCTTTTTTGGTAATTTAAACTAGTTTGTTACAGTACTGACTGGCTGTTCTCTCTATAATCTGTAAAGACATCATCCTCTGTATCTCTCCACAGCCTCCTTTTTTGACATTGGTATTACACGTGGTCTTAGTTTAATTGGTTGATGTGGCTTGATTTTAAATTCATAAGGCTCTCCCTTCATTAATCCTAGTCTATCAGAAAATACTTCTATACATTTTTATAATACATTTTCTAGCTCTCTTTTCCCATCTGTGTCCATAACATCAATATTCTTCATTTCAGTCACTATCCCTGAACCAACCTCACTCTCATCAGATTCTCTTTTCTACGTGGAATACCTTCCTTTATATCCACTTCTCACTGACACCACTTGTAAATTATTCTTAGGTAGTACTGAAACCTCCCCTTAGAAAAATTTATGAATGATTGTGCTGACAAACCTCTTACATTATCTGATTTTCAAACAGCTGAGCAGAACTGAACGTACTCAGACATTTCGCTCTTTACTTATCCTGATCAACACTAAACTGACACACAATATTTTTAGAGCAACGCAATCTGACTTTCAATAATCCCTACAAAAAAATGGCCCTGACTAACAATAACCTATACCTTTCATGAATAACTTACAAAAATCTTCGTTACTCGAACTACTGCAATACAGCGAGCGCCAATACTGCCAGCTAAATAAAAGATTCTAACTACTGAAAGGCACTAACTACTGACAGGCATAGCAAATGAAAGATTTTGATAGAGAACAAACAATGTATTTACCTTAATAATGTTCAAATGTCATCACATATATATATCAGTTCATGATATCTAATATTACAAATTTACTCTTTCTGACGGACACACGTCCAAAACGTCCACTCTCAAAATTCTGCCATCTCTCTCCCCACATCCACCACTGCAGGCGGCTCACCTCCAACTGCGCAACGCTACGCGCTGTTCACATCCAACTGCCCACCACTACAATAGCGAATATTTCAACAATGCCAACCAGCCACAGACTGCACACAGCACAGTCAGTGATTTTCATACAGAGCGCTACGTGGCGTTACCAATATAAAAACCTAAACAGCCTACTTACAGTACTTATCCTGCATTTTCCCTTTGGGACTAACCATGTTACCAAATTTAATTTCTCTCTGAGTACCGTTGTCGTTAGGGTCGTACTGCCCTGTCCCAAATCCATAACTGCTGCAATTGCTCAGTCCCTATTATCAATCCAGAAACTTACCTGTTATTACTTTTATGTTGTAATTTCATGTTCTGACACGTTGGAGATTCACGCCTCAATTTGGGCCTACGGAGCTTGGCGTATAAATAAAATAAAATAAATTTGGGACCACCATAGCACTAACCTCCAATAAAATTCCTTGAAAGTTTACCTCTAATAACACTTGACTATTTTCTGACTTTTTCCTCCTAGTGCACCTATAAATGTAACTTATTGTAAGGGCGATACTGGTACCTCACTTCCACCTCTTATTTGGTCATAGAGCTACAGTACATAACTTGCTACCTGCATCAATAACATCAATTTCTTTAATTAATTAATTTCCATGTCTACGACCGGTTGTTATTCCTCTTTACTATCTATTTTAGCTTCTTCAAAAAGGACTTCTGTAATACACCCAGGACTTTCCCTTATCAACCTTTTCACAGTGAATCGTCCGTCACTTATCTGAGCATGTGTTCAGGCCTCACAAGAGCTCCTTTCTAGCTTTCCCTTTCCTGGTTTATTTCTGTCCTGTCATCATTATGTCTCTCATTTTGTTCTTGATATTACCTTTTTGTATGATTATTATTATGTCCTCGGTTCCCACATTCTCTACCACAACTGTTTAATCCATTTCCACGCCTCTTGTCATCTCTCCCGTTTTTATTTCTTTTATATTCCTTCTGCTCATTATGGTTTCTGTTTTGTTCCCACCAATTACCACTATCCAATTTACTCTTCTCCTGCCATTACTAGATGTTTCATCACCTAAAATTGCATCCACCTACTCTAATCTTGTAAAATATATTCTGTTTTCTATTTCGATATCCCAATTAATTTTTCCTGGACACTCACTGGTAGTTTGACCAATACTACAGCAATATGGTCTTCCTCACTAAGTGGGTTATCTAAATAAAAGTTCTTCTCACAGAAACTTTGAAAATAATATTTATAGCTATCATATCCACTGACTACGGAATTTCTCACCTGAGAGACTGTGTTTCTAACATTGCATTGAGTACTGTTAGACCAATACTTGTGTAAAACATTATTAATAAATTCGTCATACGCTTGACATGATTCGCCAGCTCTCATTCCCCATGTAAAAGCATCTCCTTCCATTCTACTTGTAACACATCCTATTTCCTCGTCTCGTCCCATTTCTTCCTGGTAAGAGACCTTGGAAATGTTTCGCAAAAGCTTTATGATGAAGTTTCCCTTTTGCTGAAAAGTTATGAAAAGTACAAACTTTTAAACAGTGGTCTCCATTTGTACTGTTTGCACTACTATCTACAGCAATAATATCTTTCGAGTTTGAATCCAATTTCCTTTCAACGCTTTTAGCAAAGACATCAGTGCCTCCATTAGTAAAATCATTGACCTCTTTCTGAACACTGGCTACATTAGTGAATATCTCTTTAGAATTTGTTTCTACTGAACGTATTCTATTAGATAAAGCTGTCTCCGTTTATCTACTTTTTTATTTACCTTGGAGATCGACGCATTACATTTTACAATCTCTTTACCAAAATCGCGATCTAAAACTATGATCTTCTGCTGTAATTGTGTAATAAATATCCTGTGATTTACTACGGCTACTTCCCCAGTGTTGACTCTTTTTTCCTAATTTTGGGCGACTACCCGCTGTTCCTTGATCGTATTCTCAATTTTTTCACCTATCATTTTGAAATTTTCGTTAGGATCACTAATATATTTATCAGACCCATCAGGTGTTCTTGTTAACATCGTTCCTAATTTTTATCAACTGTTCTTTAGTGTCTCTATCACTTTTCTCTATTTTCTTATTAGTTGCGTCGAGGTTTTGGTTATTTTCTTACAGTTTCTTGTAAGTTCCTCTCATAGTTCCTTCTATTTTGTTGTTAATCATTTCCATTTTTGGTTTAGTTGTTTAGTTTCTCTAGCTCTTTACTCATCATAGCTGAAAATATGGCTCGTATATTTAAATCTGAACCATAACTAAATTCTGACCCATAAATTCTGAACATTATTAACGATATAGGACGAATTCACCAGAGACACAAAGAGAAAGCAGTCTTCCACCCACCAGCTAAAACATGGGCGCTGACTGCTCGGCAGTGTCAAGGATGACCTCGAACTACAAAAGCCGGGGTTCTCTCAGATCCCCTGCCGATGTGGCACGACATATAAAGATCAGATGGTGCGTATTGTCAAAGATTCTTGCCGAGAACATCAACGGCACACTAGACTGCAGCATCCTTAGAAGAAATGACCTCACAGAACAGTGCTTATCGTGAATACGCGGAATGGATGACGACTATACTAAGGTTTTGACACAGACTAACTTCCGACGTGTCAATAAAGGATCTATCGATACTGGAGTAAAGGAACGGTTGATCAGTAGTGAAAGTGGCCACATACTTAGTGTGATTAATAAGAGGGAGGAGAGATCCTAGAACGAACTGACGTCGAGGAAAGGCGGAGAAACAGCGCGTACCCACCAGCACGCGTCCCTGAGCGCGAACCGGGGACTGAGCGGCAGGTCGGTGGCATGGAGAGGGGGAAGGGGGCAGGAGGGGAGATGTGAGCCCTGCGCCAGCTCCTAGGCAATCAGTTCATTAGCGCACCTCACGGTGGCAATGTGGACGCTTGCTGAAACATTGCGCCTGCTGGACTCTGATATCCGCCCGTTCACCCATCAACTATTTCGTTACAAATTATGATGGGAGATGTTTCCAGAATGAGATTTTCACTCTGCAGCGGAGTGGGCGCTGATATGAAACTTCCTGGCAGATTAAAACTGTGTGCCCGACCGAGACGCGAACTCGGGACCTTTGCCTTTCGCGGGCAAGTGCTCTACCAACTGAGCTACCGAAGCACGACTCACGCCCGGTACTCACAGTTTTACTTCTGCCAGTACCTCGTCTCCTACCTTCCAAACTTTACAGAAGCTCTCCTGCGAACCTTGCAGAACTAGCACTCCTGAAAGAAAGGATACTGCGGAGACATGGCTTAGCCACAGCCTGGGGGATGTTTCCAGAATGAGATTTTCACTCTGCAGCGGAGTGGGCGCTGACATGAAACTTCCTGGCAGATTAAAACTGTGTGCCCGACCGAGACTCGAACTCGGGACGTTTGCCTTTCGCGGGCAAGTGCTCTACCAACTGAGCTACCGAAGAACGACTCACGCCCGGTACTCACAGCTTTACTTCTGCCAGTACCTCGTCTCCTACCTTCCAAACTTTACAGAAGCTCTTCTGCGAACCTTGCAGAACTAGCACTCCTGAAAGAAAGGATACTGCGGAGACATGGCTTAGCCACAGCCTGGGGGATGTTTCCAGAATGAGATTTTCACTCTGCAGCGGAGTGTGCGCTGATATGAAACTTCCTGGCTGATTAAAACTGTGTGTCCGACCGAGACTCGAACTCGGAACCTTTGCCTTTCGCGGGCAAGTGCTCTACCAACCGAGCTACCGAAGCACGACTCACGCCCGGTACTCACAGCTTTACTTCTGCCAGTACCTCGTCTCCTACCTTTATGATGGGAGAATTGGAAGATTCACACATATAGGGTGCCCCAAACCATTAGAGTCAAAATTACACGCATTATGTTAAACTGAGAATTTTCAGATGAGATTACGTGTTGAGTGAGAGGCATGTTTCCGTAACTGCTTATGTTTCACCTTCTCTGTTTTATGACAACCGACTTCATGCTGCATCTGAATTGTGACAATACTTTCATAAACGCCTCACGAACTTCCGTGGTGTTCGCACGATGGAGTCTCCCACTATTTACAGCTCATGAGTGTTTGTAGAAGGTGGAGAATTGCTCGTTACAGGAACTCCAAGGCATAGATTTTATGTGCGTTGGAGCAGGGCCCACTGCCACAAAAACGAATGATTTCAAACAGAAATGCTTGCCTATATGTTTCATCCTAATTGTCAGAAATCCACCGCCGTGGGGAAAAAAGCTTACAGGGAATTAGGCAGTTGAAGCCACAGAGAACTCTCCAATATATTCGAAAAAGTGTTGTTTCCACTGTAGAATTTTATGAAATGGACCCGTATTGTTTGGAGAAAGAGGCAACGTTGAGTCCCCACCAACATGCCCGTCAAAGTCTCGCTTAGAATACAGTTTGGAGCAGCAGTTACACTCCTAAATCATAAACAATGTTTTCTGAATTATTCTGGGACTACAGCGACAGCGTTAACGATGTGTTATTGATGTAAGTACCACGACAGATATACACAACATTGTTATTGGTTACAAAAAGACACACATATATGTACTTATAATTCCATACGTTTACAGACAGCTTGATAATATCCATGGAACCGAAATAAGTTTGTAGCATCAATAAATAACATCACAATAAACACATAATGTCTTTACATAAACTATTTGCTTAAGCTATAAGTGATTTTGAACCCATATTTCAGTTCTGTCAAAGAATTAATTTGTGATACACCCACTGAGACAGATGATAATTAAATTGTAGAGTTGTTACTAGTATAAGTTATTTATGTACTTCAAAAAGTAACTTTTCATACTGCATTATTACTTTCCCATCTTAAAGTAAAGAGTTTAAAGTAACTTACGTCATGTGTTGTTTTTAAGATTTGTAGGAGACCGTCTATAAAATAGAGTTAACAGATAACATTTTTAGAGCCTTTGGTGCTGTTAGCAAGCGACATGGTAGTGTAGAGGGGAGCGGAAGGGGATAACGGTTACAATAGATGCAGGAACACTTGAAAATAATCAGAGCTTGTCGAAAATATACCTGGTATTCAACGTAAGTAAATGTAATGCAGTGCACGGAAAGAGAAGTCTCGACACACTTCGTGGTGCAGAAAACTGTGGGAGTGACAAGTGGGTAGGTGTTGTGTGGGCCTAAATTCTAAACTAAATATAAAGATCAACTCATTAAACAGTATAATAACTCAGAGCACGAACACGAAAATGAACAAAATACGAAACAGCCCACAATTATCAAATGGCATTAGAGTCCCAGTGCAGTAACATAATACGCTAGGAACTGTTTGCACCATTGGAATTAATAAGCTTCAGAAAAAAGGGGCTCTAGTACATATATAAAAATTACAAAATAGTAATCGAAGACAATAGCATAAAGTATCAATAACACAGCGCCTCTGAGATCAAAAACCTTTGTATTGAAAAGGGGGCATTAATTACTGTACAAAAAACAAGACAAGCAGTAAAAGCAGATCACAAGCATATAAAGGACCTTAGCCCAGTACCTAACATAGCAAGCATCCAACAAAGGGCGACACCTTAAAACCAGGCTGACAATACAGACAGATACATTTAGACAATCAACAGCAAAACTCATATGCATACCCTGCAGCAGGTAAGACGAAAAAAGGCAACAGCAAAAACAGGCAGAATTCGTCCTAAGCACAACTTAATCAGATGCAGCTCTCCTCTGTAATTTCGAGGCCCAACGGTTGACGCATTTACGAAGGGCGTTCAATAGCCGATGCAATTTTTTTTTCTGCTTTTATTCAGGATTTCAGTACGCAATATTGTATTGTATGTTAACCGGGAGCCTATAAACGACAGTGAGGCTCCGTCCCCGCCGCAGCCGCAGTGGTCCACAACCCCACAACGACTACCGCAGTCCACTTCACCCCTCCGCCGCCCCACACCGAACCCAGGGTCATTGTGCGGTGTGACGAGTGTAGCCCCTATGTTTGCGTGGGTGATTAAAACAGTAATGGTGGTGTACGCGTACGTGGACAACTTGTTTGCGCAGCAATCACCGACATAGTGTAGCTGAGGTGGAATAAGGGGAACCAGCCCGCATTCACCGAGGCAGATGGAAAACCGCCTAAAAACCATCCACAGACTGGCCGGCTCACGGGACCTCGACACAAGTCCGCCGGGCGGATCCGTGACGGGGACCAGGCGCTCCTCCTCAGCCCGGAAAGCCGTACGTTAGACCGCACGGCTAACCGGGCGGTCCATACGCAATATTACTTCCCCCTCTTCCAGTTGCAAACACCTGCTTTTTAACATAGTCTCCCTTCAATGCGTTCCTGCATGCGCGCATGGTACCACTCTACTGATCGACTTCGGAGTCAACGTCTTGGCGCATAAATAGCTTTCGAATTACCTATGTACTGCTTCGCGCGGAGTGCGTCCTTCGTAGGGCCAAACAGATGGGAGTCGGAAATTGCGAGATCCTGGCTGTAGCATGGATGAAGAAGAACACTGCAATGAAGTTGGAGCGCTTCTCGGGTGGGCAGCTTGTGTGAGGACTTGCGTAGTCATGGAGAAGAAGAAGTTCGTTTGCATTTTTGTTGAGACGAGCACACTGAAGTCGTTTCTTCAATGTCCCGAGGGTAGGTCTCAGTAGACATTCTGCATGCGCCTATGAATATCTGCAATGCTTTGCTTTTCCGCCAAAAGTAACTCAATGGCGGCTCTCTGCTTGGAATACATCTCCGTTACAGACCCCATTTTCAAGACTACGTACGTAAGCACGTATCGGAACTTCATGAAACTATAAGGGCTGATGTAGGAATGTTCCACAATGTTCCACAACAAATTCTGAATTTTTCAACCGAAAGTGGCCGAGAAAAAAAAAGTTGCGTTACTTATTGAATGCCCCTCATAGTTTCAAAAATATAGCCTCTTAAGTGGGTCAGCACTGGATCAAGCACTTGCGTCGCAAAGTAGCACTGACCACCATAACACCCTCCCTTCCAACTGTCGTTGTAGAACACTTCTACAGCAAACACTTCCTCGCTTGCAGCTGTGCCGTGTGGCCTGTATGCGCAAGCCATGTTGACAGCTATAGTCTCGGCCTTGCTGCGCGCCATGCTTCCTGTTTCCAATCCAGTTTGCTGTTCCAGTTCTCCAAATTAACAGATGAGCTCACTTTCGCTGGACGATGCTCCGGTGACGGCCACAGCCGCCGTGTCCTGCATCCCCATAGCGTCATTATAACTGGCCAACCCCCTGGTCCAGCCACGTGAATCAAAACAAGCTCAGCCAACGTACCACGCAAGGTCCTCAGCGCTGAACTTAAGTCTTGTCCGCCAGCCCCACGGCGGCAAGCCGCTGGCTCAAGTTGATGGTGCTGCCACCCAATGGTCAGACTGCTATTCGCTCTGACAGCACGTCACTAATCGCTCTGCAGTGGTGCTGTGCTTGTCGACCATCGGATAAGTGCGCCCTCTGGGGCGCCAGGAATGGATGGACAGTGCGGGTGCAGTGCTAAGTAGAGCAGGAATTCAAATATGCTGGTTAAGTGTTAAGCAGGGCAGGAATTCAAATGTGCTGGTGAACTGCTAAGCAGGGCAGGAATTCAAATATTTCGTTGAACTGCTAATTTACAGATCACCTTCGACACTCGATTAGCGATCAGCTACAGTAATCAGTTACAGGTAAGTCTTTAAAGCAGACCATCATTCCTAAACCTTGATCTCTGGTTTGAATGGGATGTGAAACCGCTGCTGCCGTTACGCCCCAACAATTGTTCCAGTTTGGTCATGGCTGACGGGCAACGTCATGAAGTAAAGGACCTGCGTTTGCAGATGAAGTACAATGGGGTCTCCACGTGTCCCGAGGCTATTACAGTAACTGTGGTACCCCAGAAAGTGATGCCTAATTGAAATCTGATCAAGATCTCGATGACAACAACAACGCAGTAGATTCTCTTTGGAACAGTGAACTGACAGTCACTGCCAAGGAGAGGAATCTTCAAAAGTAAAGGAATAAACCTTGACAGAAATTATGTCAGCATGAAGACATAGAGGTAGAAGCACCATCAGAAGGCTTACCCAGCATAGCACCTTTAACGCTGCCAGGGGACATTACTAGAATTCGCAGTTCCGACAGTAAAGCCTCGAACAATTGGAAGATTCAGTTATATTAATGGGTCCACAGAATATATGGATGAGGTAACAAATCCTAATAAAGTGCTAAAAAAGAATGGCAATACCATCCGTATTTCACCAGAGTGAGACTTGCACAATGATAGTTCGTGACGAACAAAGAACACACAAGCTGCGGAAATTGATATTTTAAGAACTGTCGCTGGCTATCGACGATCTCATATAAGGAATACAACAGTCTGACAAGAACTAGGACTTACAAGCTTAGACTAACAGTTTAAGGAGTATAGAAATAAATGGACAGATCATGTCCACAACAATTAATTGAGACAGAATGTCCAAAAGATTGGCGATTTTTACAGAAGGTCGAAACTTGGCGCGGACTTCAATACGAGATGCTTATAAAAGTTTCCACAACGAAACTTTGTCTCGAAACCTGGCAGAAAAACCAAAGATACTCTGGTCGTATGTAAAGTATGTTAGCAGCAAGAAACAACCAATGCCTTCTCTACGCGATAGCAATGGAGATACTACCGAAGACAGTGCTGCCAAAGCAGAGTTACTAAACACGGCCTTCCGAAATGCCTTCACAAAACAAGACGAAGTAAATATTCCAGAATTCGAATCGAGGACAGCTGCCAACATGAGTAACGTAGAAGTAAATATCCTCGGAGTAGCGAAGCAACAAAAATCACTTAATAAAAGCAAGTCTTCTGGTCCGGACTGTATACGAATTAAGTTCCTTTCAGAGTATGCTGATGCATTTGCTCCATACTTAACAATCATATAACCCCGTTCGCTCGACAAAAGATCCGTACCAAAAGACTGGAAAGTTGCACAGGTCACACCAATATTCAAGAAAGGTAATAGGAGTGATCCACTTAATTACAGGCCCATATCGTTAACGTCGATACGCAGCAGGATTTTGGAACATATATTGTGTTCGAACATTATGAATTAGCTGGAAGGAAACTGTCTATTGACACACAGTCAACATGGTTATAGAAAACATCGTCCCTGTGAAACACAACTAGCTCTTTATTCACATGAAGTGTTGAGTGCTATTGACAAGGGATTTCAGATCGATTCCGTACTTGTGGATTTCCGGAAAGCTTTTGACACTGTACCACACAAGCCGCTTTTAGTGAAATTGCGTGCTTATGGAATGTCGTCTCAGTTATGTGACTAGATTTGTGATTTCCTGTCAGAGGTCACAGTTCTTAGTAACTGACGGAAAGTCATCGGGTAGAACAGAAGTGATTTCTGGCGTTCCCCAAGGTAGTGTTGTAGGCCCTTTGCTGTTCCTTGTCTATATAAACGATCTGGTTAAAAAATGGTTCAAATGGCTCTGAGCACTATGGGACTTAACAGCTGTGGTCATCAGTCCCCTAGAACTTAGAACTACTTAAACCTAACTAACCTAAGGACATCACACACATCCATGCCCGAGGCAGGATTCGAACCTGTGACCGTAGCAGTCGCGCGGTTCCGGACTGCGCGCCTAGAACCGCGAGACCACCGCGGCCGGCATAAACGATCTGGAAGACAATCTGAGTAGCCGTCTTAGACTGTTTGCAGATGACGCTCTCGTTTATCGACTAATAAAGTCATCAGAAGATCAAAACAAATTGGAAAACGATTTAAAAAAAGATATCTTAATGGTGCGAAAATTGGCAGTTGAGCCTAAATAACGAAATCTGTGAGGTCATGCACAAAAGTGCTGAAAGGAATTCGTTAAACTTCGGTTACACGATAAATCAGTCTAATCTAAAAGATGTAAATTCAACTAAATACCTAGATATTTCAATTACTAACAACTTAAATTGGAAGGAACACATGGAAAATGTTGTGGGGAAGGCTAATCAAAGACTGCATTTTATTGGCAGGACATTTAGAAAATGTAACACATCTACTAAGGAGACTGCCTACAATACGCTTGTCCATCATCTTTTAGAATAGCGCTGCTCATTGTGGGATCCTTACCAGATAGGACTGACGGAGTACATCGTAAAAGTTCAAAGAAGGGCAGCACCAGCACGTTTTGTATTATCGCGAAATATGGGAGAGTGTGTCACAGAAATGTTACAGGATTTTGGCTGGACATCATTAAAAGAAAGGCGTTTTTCGTTGCGACGGAATCTTCTCACGAAATTCCAATCACCAACTTTCTCCTCCGAATGCGAAAATATTTTGTTGACACCGACCTACATAGGGAGAAAAGATCACCACTATAAAATAAGGGAAATCAGAGCTCGTACGGAAAGATATAGGTGTTCGTTCTTTCCGCTCGCTATACGACATTGGAATAATAGTGAATTGTGAAGGTGGTTCGATGAAGCCTCTGCCAGGCAGAGTATAGATTTAGCAGACAAATGTCAAAAACTTAAAAAAAGAAGAATTCCTTGACACACAGATTCATATATTTGGTGCAATATTACTAGTCTCCCGGCCGCTGTGACCGAGCGGTTCTAGACGCTTCAGTCCGGATCCGCGCTGCTGCTACGGTCGCAGGTTCGAATCCTGCATCGGGCGTGGATGTGTGTGCTGTCCTTAGGTTAGTTAGGTTTAAGTAGTTCTAAGTCTCGGGGACTGATGACCTCAGATGTTAAGTCCCTTAGTGCTTAGAGCCATCATTACTAGTCTCAATTCCTGAATAAGGCCATATTCTAAAAGTGATACGCAGGGGGACAAAATATTTTTGCTTACAGTGGCTTTAGATTTACTTCATGCTCTTTCACTGTGTATTTTATGTCATTCTTCAATTAATTACTAATTGATTCCCTTTTAGTTCATTATAAAATTCTGAACTATGTTGAATCGTGAAAATTCTTCTCATATTCTACTTAATCAACGTGCACCAAAATGAAAATTGTTTTTCCACAGTATGTATAATTCTTTTTTTTTATTTTCCTTCTGTCGTTTTTAGTTTTGGACAGCAAATTTTTAAACTTTCACAAAGTTCTGAAACAGCAGTTCACAGCACACACAATATTCGGTACATGCACTGCTCCATGCTATGGTAAGCACTTATTGGTAAAACTGTTTCTGCTATTTGGTTGACGTGCCACTGTGTGTGACTGCTAGGAGATCCGGCGGATGTTCTGGCTACCAGTATCATCGTTGTTCATATAGCACTATGCAGGAGGCACATGTAGTTTAAAGAATGCTACGGACGCGAACGATTTTACCTCCCAACTCAACACCACTATGCGCTTAATATACGGCGCCATCTAATCTACCACAGTTCATTGGCTTATGGTGATAACAGATATGTCGTCTGATCTGCACAGATCACTGCTCTTATGAGGTAATTCAGCAAGATCTCCAGGTGTCCCAACCAATCTACGTATAGTAACCTGCCTCTTTTAAATATTAAAAGGCTGCAGTCACGCCATCCTGTTCTGTGTGATGGCACGGCTGTCAGAGGTTTTAAACCTCTTGAAGAATAGATAGGTAGATGGGGAGCAGTAACAGATGGATGACTGGATAACATTTTGTCAACTGCTGAGCTCCCAATCGGATCTCACCCACCACGCTATCCTGAATCGACTGCAAACGGGCTATGGCAGTTGTAACAAGCTTCCCAATCCAGATTTTGAGTACGGATCACCACGTCAGACTGTATGTGCATCACATTGTCAGCGATTGTTGGATAATAATATTTCACGGCAGTGAATATTTTCTCCTAGCAACAACAGCGCCTGTGTACTGCATTGAAGAACTGGACATTCGGTTAGGAAACACATGTATTCTTGTTAAGTTCTTTGTCTGTCACTGATATGAATGTATATATCTGTGTGTATCTGGTGATAATTGGATTTATTAGCCATAGTCTTAACTAAATAAGTAGTGATAAAAAAAAGCTAAGCTGTTAGAGGTGCAGGAGGATTTAAAGTAACTCTTCTTGATGAATCGTTGCCTGCAATTTTAATATAACTGGTCTGCAGCTATTCAAATAGTCACGTGCTCTTGTTCCACCATGATCACTTGTTCTTGTAGTTAATCACTGTCTACTGTCCTAGGGAATGGGCAGGTTTTCAAGTCACTCACACAAAACTCTGGTAAAATTATTCGGCTATTGATACCAGAAAATGAAACGTAAAATTTGGGCTGCACTGTTCACAATTTATAGCTATCAGTACTTTAACTGTTGATACACAGAAGCGAAAAAGAAACTGATACAGACTTGCATATTCAAATACAGAGATGAGTAAATTGGCAGAATACGGTCGGCAACGCCTATATAAGACAACTGCCTGACGCATTTGTTAGATCAGTTACTGCTACTACAATGTCAGGTTCTTAAGATTTAAGTGAGTTTGAACATGGTATTATTGTCGGTGCACGTGCGATGAGACACAGCATCTCCGAGGTAGCGATGAAGTGGGTATTTTCCAGTATGACCACTTCACGAGCGGACCGTGAATATCAGGAATCTGATAAAACATCAAATTTCCGACATTCTGTAAGAACGCGACCAACGACGACTGAACAGAATCGTTCAACGCGACAGAAGTGCAACCCTTCCGAAAATTGCTGCAGAATTATATGCTGGGCCATCGACAAGTGTCAGCGTGCGAACCATTCAACAAAACATCATCGATATGGGCTTTCGGAGCCGAAGGCCCACTCGTGTACGCTTGATGACTGCATGACACGAAGCTTTATGCCTCGCCTGGGCCCATAAACACCGACATTGGTTGATCGGACTAGTCTTGTTTCAAATTGTATCGAGCGGGCGGACGTGGACGTGTACGGGTATGGAGACAATCTCATGAATCTACGGACCCTGCACGCCATCAGGTGGCTGTTCGAGCTGGTCGAGGCTCTGTAATGATGTGGGGCGTGTGCAGTTGGAATGATATGGGACCCCTGATACGTCTAGATAAGACTCTGGCAGATGACACGTACGGAAGCATCCTGCCTGATCACCTGCATCGATTCATGTCCATTATGTATTTCGACGCGCTTGGGCAATTCCAGCAGGGCAATGCGACAACCCACACGTACATAATTGCTACAGAGTGGCTCCAGGAACACTCTTATGAGTTTAAACACTTCCGCTGGCCACCAAACTCCCCAGTCATGAACATTATTGAGCATATATGGGATGAATTCCAACGTACTGTTCAGATGAGATCTCCAGCCCCTCACACTCTTACGAATTTAGTCACAGCCCTGCAGGATTCATGGTGTCAATTCCCTCCAGCAATACTTCAGACATTATTCGAGTCCACGCCACGTCGTGTTGAGGGTCTTCTGCGTGTTCGTGGGGGCCCTACACGATATTAGGCAAGTGTACGACTTTCTTTGTCACTTCAGTGTATCTGCAGTTGAAGACACGAGTGGATGTTGTCTCCACGACACGATAACGAAGCGAATGTTCAGGAACATGTAAAATACTCTCATGTAATGTAGCCTTTCACTGACACTGAACTTTCACACTGATGCATCTTGTTCATGCATGCTCTCCTAAGCCGTCATGATCCTGGTAAATGCTGATCTTCACGACAAACCACACTTATTCGAAACTCAATTCAATTTATAATGCTGTTCATACACTTATTCCAAACACAGCATACACATCTGATATCATATCGTTTAACAGGACTACGACTGTTTGAAAGCGATTTCATTGTTCATAATACTCAAGCCGTTAACATGCTTACTCTCAAGTTTTGACCAGTTGAAACGGAATATCCGTCACTCATCATTATATTTCGAATACCTTACGCACATCATGTTAACTGCATTTCTACATCTGACCATCATCGGAGATACTTAACTCTTGGTGCCAGCAGTGTTCGGCAGTTAACAGAGAAATCTCCAAGATTACCTCGCTTCATGTCTCCTGTCTGTATAGAATAAGACAAGAATATGGTTGACTATAACAAGTCTTAGAAGGAGGCAGGTGGGGGGGGGGGGGGGGAGGGGAGACAAAGAGGGTTTGTAGTACAAGAGAGAAGATGCTGTGCAGACCACAGCGCCTGAAGGAGCGGCAACCCACCTGACGACTCACTGCGGCAGGTTGCCTACACAAAATAAAACAGGCGCTTGGAAGAGGCGCCAAGTCCTTGGAACACCGGTGTTTTACGTACCGTGTATTTCGGCTGAGAAAACGACTTTCAGATAAGACGAGGTATAAATTTTCGTCGAAGATAGTTTTACCGTATACCTATCCTATACTACGAACCCCCAACTATGAACTGGCTGCCGGCCGGTGTGGCCGAGCGGTTCTAGGCGCTTCAGTCTGGAACCGCGCGACCGCTACAGTCGCAGGTTCGAATCCTGCCTCGCGCATGGATGTGTGTGATGTCCTTAGGTTAGTTAGGTTAAAGTAGTTCTAAGTTCTAGAGGACTGATGACCTCAGATGTTAAGTCGCATAGTGCTCAGAGCCTTTGAACCATATGAACGGGCTGTAAATGTAGTTTAGAACAGTGATCATATGGAAAATAATACGCGCACTGTTTAAAAAAACGACCTTGATAAATTATAGAAGCTTGGTATCGGCTGTTCAGTTTTGTGGACATACTCTCTCAGTACTACTAAGCAATTGGTAAGGTTACTCACGCTATAAAGCAGAAGTCCCCATCAGGATTGTTATGGTTTTGCCTGTAGAAGCACGTGCCGAATAACGAACTCATATGTGCAAGTATTGTTGTAGGTTGTGTTGTGTTGAGTGTAATCGGCATAAAATTTGTTACGTGTGTGCCTATTTATGGAACCAACAAAAAGAAGGAAATACGAAGCAAGTTAAAGTTCTTAAAATAAACTAAAGAATCGAACAACTGTACTGCAGCAAGAGCTTTAGATATAATGTAGAAGATGGTAAAAGACTAGCTAAAGAATGAAGATGCTATTTAAAAAGTGCCAATGAAAAAGTTTTCTATTTGGTGAGGAAAAGTTGCTGGCCAGATTTAGAAAACAAGAGTTGCGGAATGGGAACAAGAACGGAGGCAGAACTGTTCATGTTGTTCTAGGTGCTTCAGTCTGGAACTGTGCGACCGCTACGGTCGCAGGTTCGAATCCTGCTTCTGGCATGGATGTATGTGATGTCCTTAGGTTAGTAAGGTTTAAGTAGTTCTAAGTTCTAGAGGACTGATGACCTCAGATGTTAAGTCCCATAGTGCTCACATAAATGAGAATACCAAAAAATCACATACCACGAAGCAATACTAATACTGCTATTATACCTGCTGGTTTGACTTGGATGCTATAACCTTTAGACGTCTTGCTGAATTTCCCATTCAAAGACCACTTGCGTGACCAATGGAGCAATTGGATGTTGATTGGCGAAAAAGTCGTATATGAAAGTGGGGCTACGCGGGCTGCATCACTTGTTGTTTTGTGTGATTTGATGATCAATTCATGGGAAAAAGTGAAAGTGGAAACAGTGATAAAATCCTTCTAAAAGTGTGGGATTTCCAGTGCAGCGGATGACGCTAAGGACGATTTGTTATGGGATACTGATGACGATGCAGAAGGTGCAGAATGCTACCCATATGACGATCTTCTCAACAACGGTGAGCTGCTTTCCTAAGATGGTGACTGTGAGAATTTTGCAGTTTTTTAAATGCACTGGTGAGTGATTTATTTTATAATTGTTTTAATTTACGTAAATTTCAATCTATCACTTATAAATGTCGTATAAGACGACTCCGATGTGCTTTTTTTTATGCTTCAGGAATCCAGGTATCGTCTTCTTAGTCGAAATATAGTGCAATTATGGTTCAATCGTTTTTTTTAATGTCAGCAGAATCACTAACTTGTCAAGAAACAATAATGTTTAGGTTTCTCACGTCAGATCTTCAAGCAAAGAAATTAATGCTTACTTAACAAGAACTTTTTGGATCTAAGTGTGAACGCTGCATTTGTAACCATCCGGTATTTTTAAAAGACAGATGTTCACCATTTTCAAGTGCTAATAAGACTTGATGGAGATGATATTTCTACTTTATACATCCTTCACATTTCCATCAAGGCGGTGGGCAAAACATCATATTTCCAATGCTTCTTCTATCTTCTTGTCTGAACCGCTTATCATCCGCATTTCGCTTCTATATAACGCTACACTCGAGACAAATATCTTCAGAAAACCTAACACTTAAATTTATAGGTATTAGATGTTAACAAAAAAGTTCCTCCATTCAGAAATGCGTTTGTTGCTACTGCCAGTCTGCATAATGTAGTCTCTCTACTTCGGTCACCAGGAGTTATTTTGTTGCCCTAATAGAGAAACTCATCAACTACTCTCATTGTATCATTTCCTAATCTAATTCCTTCAGCACCGCCTGATTTAATTCGACCTCATTCAGTCATCCTTGTTTTATTTTCGTTGATGTTGACGTTGTAATTTATTTTGACGTCACTGTTTCGTTCAACTACTCTTCCAAATCCTTTGCTGTCTCTGACAGAATTAGCGTGTCATCGTCCGGACGAAATTATGTTAGAGATATTTTTGTGCTGTTATTATGCAATACAAGCAATCGCCCTTTGGCGTCAGAGTGCGCTAATATATAGACAAACCCGGCATTGTCCAAGTGTTTATTTTGCCAATTTTTTTTATTAATAATCAACTGTGTTTGTAGTGTAAGAGCCCAGACTTTTCTGTATGCTGGACGCAGCTGCTTCACGTGGCTACAACGCGATTTTGTAAACGTCTCTATGGCAACAACTCTTCATACACTATGGGACCAAAAGTATCCGGACACCTGGCTGAAAATATCTTACAAGTTCGTGGCGCCCTCCATCGGTAATGCCGGAATTCCATGTGGTGTTGGCCCACCCTTAGCCTTGATGACAGCTTCCGCTCTTGCAGGCATACGTTCAATCAGATGCTAGAAGGATTCTTGGGGAATGGAAGCCCATTCTTCACGGTGTGCTGCACTGAGGAGAGATATCGATGTCGGTCGGTGAGGCCTGACACGAAGTCGGCGTTTCGAAACATCCCCAAAGGTGTTCTACAGGATTCAGGTGAGGACTCTGTGCAGGCCAGTCCACTAGTAATCACTCTGCCCCAGGCCGTGCATTATGAACAGGAGCTCGATCGTTTTTAAAGATGCAGTCGCCATCCCCGAATTGCTCTTCAGCGGTGGGAAGCAAGAAGGTGCTCGAAACATCAATGCATTCCTGTGCCGTGATAGTGCCACGCAAAACAACAAAGGGTGGAAGCCCTCTCTATGGAAAACACGACCACACCGTAAGACCATCGTCTCCGAATTTACTGTTAGCACTACACACCCTGGCAGATGACGTTCACCGGAAATTTGCGATACCCACACCCTGGATAGGATCGCCACATTGTGTACCGTGATTCGTCACTCCTCACAACGTTTTTTCCACTGTTCAATCGTTGAATGTTTACGCTCCTTACACCAATCGAGGCGTCGTTTGGCATTTACCTGCGCGATGTATGGCTTATGAACAGCCGCTTGACCATGAAATCCAAGTTTACTCACCTCCCGCCTAACTGTCATAGTACTTCCAGTGGATCCTGATGCAGTTTGCAATTCCTGTGTGATGGTCTGGATAGATGTCTGTGTATTACACATTACAACCCTCATCAACTGTCGGCAATCTCTGTCAGTGAACAGACGAGGTCGGCCTGTACGCTTTTGTGCTGTACGTGTCCCTTCACGTTTCCACTTCACTACCACATCGGAAACAGCGGACCTAGGGATGTTTGGGAGTGTGGAAATCTCGCGTACAGACGTATGACATAAGTTCCACCCAATCACCTGACCACGTTCGAAGTCCGTGAGTTCCACGGGGCGCCTCAATCTGCTCTCCCATGATCTCTAATGACTACTGATGAGGCTAATATGGAGTACCTGGCAGTAGGTGGCAGCACAATGCACCTAATATGAAAAACTATTTTTTTGTGGGTGTCCGGAAACTTCTGAATACATGTTGTAACTCTATAGACGGCTGTCGTTCTCGCCTACAGCTTTTTGGACTTCGTAGTTGCAAGCTGCCAAAAGCGCTCCCAGGTATCAGGGATTTACTTATGTTGACTCATCTGTAGGTGTAAATATATTAAGGCTTCGTACATGATCCGGTATGTTTCACGCATCTCAGTTTATCATACCATATCTCTTGAACTATGTATCGAACAGCAATAGATCTGTGCAGGCACATTCAGCAGCATGCGTGGTTACTGTCTGCAAAATGTGTCGCGGATAGAGTTAGTAGTAAAGAAGTAAGAAATATAAACGTCGCGCACAATGCGGAAGCTTCTTCACGCTTCCGAGTGATTATGGCGTCGTACCTGCTGAACTATGTGTGGTACTATGACATAATTTTGTAGTTGCATTAGCAGCATATGTGAGTGCTGCCTAGGAAATTCATTCCGTGTGGGGTTAGTAGCACATAATTAATAAATTTACATGTCACGCAAGATGGCCCAGTATATGGTATATATGTATGGTTCCGAGAATTCCTGAAGGCAGACATTGACTGCGGATGTTGTATCACAGATAGAGTCCCTTTGACTGTTCAGAGATGTCACTAAACCACCCAAAGATGTAAACAACCATGCATGCGCAGCGCCTATAAGACGGAGGCTGTCCAACCGCCGATCAGTTCCAGTCTCTACACCAGGAAGGAGGTGCACGTTTCGCGTTGTCTGTAGTTCAACCATGCCTAGACGGTCAATACCGCGGTTCGATAGAGTACGCATTGTTACTTTGTGCCAGGAAGGGCTCTCAACAAGGGAAGTGTCCAGGCGTCTCGGAGTGAACCAAAGCGATGTTGTTCGGACGTGTAGGAGATACAGAGAAGCAGCTACTGTCGATGACATGCCTCGCTCAGGCCGCCCAAGGGCTACTACTGCAGTGGATGACCGCTACCTACGGATTATGGATCGGAGAAACCCTGACACCAACGAAACCATGTTGAATAATGCTTTTCGTGCAGCCACGGGACGTCGTGTTACGACTCAAAACTGTGCGCAATAGGCTGCATGATGAGCAACTTCACTCCCGACGTCCATGTCGGGGTCCATCTTTGCAACCACGATACCATCCAGCGCGTTAGAGATGGGCCCACAACCTGCCGAATGCACCGCTCAAAATTGGCCTCACGTTCTATTCACCGATGACGTATATGCCTTCAACCAGATAATCGTCGGAGACCTGTTTGGAGGCAACCCAGTCAGGCTGAACGCCTTAGACACACTGTCCATGGAGTGTAGCAAGGTGGAGGTTCCTTTCAGTTATGGGTTGGCATTATGTGGGGCCGACGTACGCCGCTGGTGGTCATGGAAGGCACCGAAACGGCTGTACGATAAGTGAATGGCATCCTCCGACCGATAGTGCAACACATACCGGCAGCCTATTTGCACCCCCATCGTGCACATCTTGTGAATGACTTACTTCAGGATAACAACATCGCTCTATTAGAGTGACTAGCATGTTCTCCAGAAATGTAAACTATCGAACATGCCTGGGATAGGTTGAAACGGGCTGTTTATGAACGACGTGGCCCACAAACCGTTCTGAGGGATCTACGCCGAATCGCCGTTGAGGAGTGGGGCAATCTGGAACAACAGTGCCTTGATGAAATGGTGCATAGTATGCCACGACGAATACAGGCATGCATCAATGCAAGAGGACGTACTACTGGGTATTAGAGCTACTGGTGTCTACAGTAGACCGAACCACCACCTCTGAAGTTCTCGCTGTATGGTGGTACAACAAGCAATTTGTGGTCTTCATGAGCAAGAAAAAGGGCGGAAATGATGTTTATGTTGTTCTTTATTCCAATTTTCTGTACAGGTTCCGGAACTCTCGGAACCAAGGTGATGCAAAACTTTTTTGATATATATATATATATATATATATATATATATATATATATATATATATATATATATATATTGAAGAAACAAAGTAACTGGTACGCCTGCCTAATATCGTGTAGAGCCTCTGCGAGCACGGGGACGTGCCGCAACATGACGTGGTATCGATTCGCATAATGGCTGAAGTAGTGCTGGAGGGAAGTGACACCATGAATCTTGCAGAGCTGTTCATAAACCAGTAAGAGTACAACGGGTTGCAGATCTCTATTGAACAGCACGTCGCAAGGCATCCCAGATATGTTCAATAATGTGTACCTGGAGCCACTCTGTAGCAATTCTGGACGTGTGGGGTGTCACATTGTCCTGCTGGAATTGCCCGTCCATCGGAACGCACAGTCGACATGAATAGATGAAGGTGATCAGACAGGATTCTTACGTTCATGTCAACTGCCAAAGTCGTGTGTAGACGCGTCAGGGAGTCCATGTCACTCCAACTGCACACGCCCCACACAATTACAGAGCTACCACCAGCTTTAACAGCCCCCTCCTGATAAGCAGGTTCCATGGATTCATCAGATAGTCTCCATACCCGTACATGTCTGTCCGCTCGATGCAATTTGAAACGAGACTCGTCCGACCAGGTAATATGTTTCCAGTCATCCATAGTCGGTGTTGACGTGGCGTGGCGAGACGTAAAGCTTCTTGTCGTGCAGTCATGAAGGGTACCCCAGTGGCCCTCAGCTCCGAAAACCCATATCAATTCTGTTTCGCTGAATGGTTCGCACGCTGATACTTGTTGATGGCCCAGCACTGAAATCTGCAGCAATTTGCGGAAGGGTTGCACTTCTGTCACGTTGAGCAATTCTCTTCAGCTGTCGTTGGTCCCGTTCTTGCAGGATCTTTTTCCGGTCGCAGCGATTTTTGAGATTTGATGTTTAACCGATTGCCTGATATTCTCGGTACACTCGTGAAATGGTCGTACGAGAAGATCCCCACTTCGTTACTACCTCGGAGATGCTGTATCCCATCGGTCGTGCGCCGACTATAGCTGTTTCGCTGAAGGGTTCGCACGCTGACACTTGTTGATGGCCCAGCATCGAAATCTGCAGCAATTTGCGGAAGAGTTGCACCTCTGTCACGTTGAACGATTCTCGTCAGCTGTCGTTGGTCCTGCTCTTGCAGGATCTTTTTCCGGTCGCAGCGATTTTCGAGATTTGATGTTTTACCGGTTTCCTAATATTCACGGTACACTCATGAAAAGGTCGTACGGGAAGACCCCCACTTCATCGCTACCTCGGAGATGCTGTGTCCCATCGCTCGTGCGCCGACTATAGCAGCACGTTCAAACTCACTTAATTCTTAATAGGCCGTCTTCAGTCTGGAACCACGCGACCGCTGCGGTCGCAGGTTCGAATCCTGCCTCGGGCATGGATGTGTGTGATGTCCTGAGGTTTGTTAGATTTAAGTAGTTCTAAGTTCTAGGGGACTGATGACCTCAGATGTTAAGTCCCATAGTGCTCAGAGCCATTTGAACCATTTGAAATCTTGATAACCTGCCATAGTAGCAGCAGTAGCCGATCTACCAACTGCGCGAGGCACTTGTTGTCTTATATAGGCTTTGGTAGGCTTTGGCGATCGCAGTGCCGTATACTCCCTGTTTACATATCTCTGTATTTGAATACACATGGCTACACCAATTTCTTTGGCGCATATATATATATATATATATATATATATATATATATATATATATATATATATATATGTGTGTGTGTGTGTGTATGTGTGTGTGTGTGTGGTGAGAGAGAGACAGAGAGAGCATATCTGTCCGTTGCAATGCGACGTAGGTCACTGGATCGTATCAAGCAGACTTGTATACCGCCTGGAGACTGGTCAGTGGAGAAATGAATCACTGTTCTGCCGCGAGACTTTACGACCGCTCCGTTGAGCAACTTCCTCTGCACTCCGCTGTGCTCAAATGAGCGTCCGGTGAAACTCAGACAGCAGAAATGCATTTCTACTGCGCAACCATCTGGCTATGCGAATGCGCTTCACGAATGACAAGGTGACAGTCTGGAAGTCCTTCACAGACTTAATGTTCTACTTCCCGGGTGTCCACACTTTTAGCGTGCAGGCTGTGTTTACGAGTGACAACACGTTGTTATAGTCGACGCCTGGTCGCAGTTACAGGGATGTTACGATGCTTTCCTTTCAAAACAAGATGGGGAACAAGGTTTTTTTTTTTCAGTCTTAACTTGACTCTCATTAACGACATGCATATTTCCTTCATTTCGTTTTCTTTCCTTCTGTTAGTCTCTTAGTGTTTTAGGACACGTTTATTTATTTTAGTTCTGAGAATATAAGTTTATTTTATTTCTTTGTGTTGATGTTACACACTGCCATCTAAAGCGTACACTGGAGAATTGTTTACGAGAACAATCTTCCAATGATGTTATATCTGTTCTGTGCAGTTTCGTGTTAAGTCTGCTTCTGTATTCCGTTTATAACGCAGATACTGTGAATTATACAAGCAGCTATATTATTTCTGATATCACAGAACTGCTTAATCTGATGTTAACAGACAATTCTAACTGCGCATACTAACAGACCGCAGCTACATACGAAAAAAATAACTGTCCATAAAACGTAAACAAGATACTGGCTTGGAAAACGAATGTCACAGAAACCCTCTTTCCCGGTTTTTCAATGAAATAACACTAAACAGTACGCAGATTATTGCTGATAAACCATCAATGTAACTAAATTTTTCACGCTTTTGTTTCTAACAAATATTGTCGCTACGTAACATTACTTGACGTAATATTACAGGTATAAAAACACGATTAAGGTCAAAAGTTTCGAATCAGTCAACGTGCTTAAATAAAACCGGGCACCTCCTAAAGTATAACTCTCTTTTATTTTCATTTTGTACATTTATCTAAATCCATTTAGCACTCGAATTTGACCAGACCGTAAAAATAAACTCAAAGTCTTTGAAACATCAGTTCAGCCTTAGTGGCAATTGGGGCAGTGGGTACCACACGCGTTACAAAAAATTGGAGGAAAAAAATGGAGGGGTCTTAAATTATGCCAATCCTATGTCCGCACAAAAACTCCAGTGCCCACCAAAGACGACGGATAACTGTGGCCGTGTGGGATTTTTTTTCCTAGTGTGATATTGGTTAACACCAACAAACAGCGGAAACTCCATAGGACTCAATATCGCCATGAATGCTTGCGTAACATATGTGTGCAACATTCGGTTGTTTGATCACGTCAGTCAGACGCGCGAATTGGCCGCGCGGTCTGGAGCGCCATGTCACTGACTGCGACGCCGCTCCCGTCTGAGGTTCGAGTCCTCCCTCTGGCATGGGTGTGTGCGTTGTTCCTAGCATAAGTTAGTTTAATTATTGTGTGAGTCTAGGGACAGATGACCTCAGCAGTTTGGTCCCTTAGGAATTCACACTCATGTGAGCATTTTTTGATCACGTGAGTCCACCCTTTACTCGACTATAGTCGACATGACTGGAAAGGCGACGTGATTTTCTCGCTCTGTGTTTTCTTCTTCGTTTCCTTAGTCACTGGCGTCCTCAATAACCGCTATATTAGCACCTTCGCTGTACCTATGGATAACATAAAATCTTTCTCCATCTCCGTTTGAGTCATACTACTTTGGAACAACTATGCTGTAACCTGTTTCTTCTCCGAACCCACTCTGCACACAAAAGCGGATCAAAGGGTTACCCATTATCAACAGCGCAACTTCCCCCTCGGCAAACCCCAGCAGCAGCTCTGCCATCTACTCTGTGCAAGCCTCTTCATCTCTGCAGCCTATGTCCATTTAACCTGCTTACTGAACGCATGCTTAGGTCTATTGCTTCAGTTTCTATCCCACACACCTCCCTCCATTTTCCAAAATGGCACTGTAGATGTAGAAGCAGATGTTCATATTTGGAAAACAATAATTATTCTGTAATAATTACTTGCGGAACTCCCAAAGTTATATTTACATCTGAAGATTTTCCCCCCATTTACAACAACTCGTTCAGTTCTGTCTGATAGAGCCGGTTTGGTGGTTACTTTCTGTTTAATTTCTATATGGCTATGGCGAACTCCATCTAAGGTCTTCCGGATACCATTGAACACTTCATCAACCTAGGAGATACCGTCTACTGTGCTTTGGATTTCATGGATGCAAAGAAAGCGTTAAATTTAATAAGATAGCTGTTTGTAGGACGCATTTAAACGCCTACAAAGGAAATTTTTGATCTGCGATAAGCTCAAAATCTTTTTTACTCTCCGAAACTTCTTGGACATCGAACTCCCGCCATGAATACCTCTCCTGTGACAACCTTTCCATCTCAGAATGGCACTTTCTAGCTACATCCTACGTTTGCTGAGTGTATTCCGTCTTCCTCTACAGATTTTACCCTCTACAGCTCTCTCTTGTGGCATGGAAGTTACTCCCTGATGTCTTAACACATATCCTATCACCCTGTCTCTTCTTCTTGCCTCCCTTACTAATCCGATTGTGCGGAGGACCCCATCATTCCTTACTTTATCAGTCCACCTAATTTTCAACACTCTTATGTAGCATTACATCTCAGATGTTAAAATATGTATGAATTCCTAAGGGACCAAACTGCTAAGGTCATCGGTCCCTAGACTTACACACTACGTAAACTAACTTACGCTAAGAACAATACGCACAGCCTTACCCGAGGGAGGACTCGAACCCCCGACGGGAGGGGCCACGCAGTCCGCCTCAAACCGCATGGCCACTCCGCGCGGCTACATCTTAGATCCTTAAACTCTCTTCTCTTCTGGTTTTCTCGCAATCCATGATTCACTGCCACACAATGCTGTGCTCGAAATGCACATTGTCAGAAATATCTTCCTCAAATTAAGGCCTGTGTTTGATGCTGCGGACGTACACACGGAAATTTACAATTTTTTTGATCTAAGATGCCTTTTCCTCTTACGACCATGTGCGCAACAGTGACCTATGTTCTAACATTCTGCGTGGTGTCTGTTTGTTCTATATCGTGTCTCCCTACAACTTTCGCGCAACGACGCTCTGAGCGTGTTTTTTAGGGAATTGACTAGTTTGAACCTGGGACCTGTTGCTGGCAAGAAGACGCGAGACCACACATGACATGTAGAATTCAGAAGAGTTCAGTGAGACTAGCGATGATATAACCAAATACTTAATGATTTCCGCGTCAGCTCCACTGCACTCCCTGTAAAAGAATCTTAATACTAAATTTAGTGGAAGGGGTTCAAGGCTTTCCTATTTTTAGTTAGCTGGTAAAATAACGTCGAAAAAGCAGTTAAGTTTACCATTGGAAATTTTATTCTACTCACAAAACATTGTTTATAAATTGTACTATTGATAAAAGGAAATGTTTTAATACAGGATGGTAAAAACCAACTGCGTTCAACAAAAATGTAAACGAATATTCCCTGAGTGGATTTCCAAGTTCTACAATGGATCAAAGGATGACCTATGCCATATCACATATATAATCTAGGCTTAAATTAAGTTTCATAAGAGAGAAAACTATCAAAATGGTCTACAGTGACCCTCAATTATCTTTAATTACTTATCTAACTTGTCGTAAATTACAGTGGCTGATGGGGCTTCTCAATAACTATATAACAGAAAAATCATCGCGTTTCAGATTTTTATTTCAAGTGGCAAATGTGAACACCATGAGCTTTAATTGACGATCGACACTAGTATTACGCAAAAAGGGGATGTAACAGATGAGACTTCTGCAGTTCTGAGTGAAGCTTTATGCGCTGTTATGCGGCATCGCGTGCGTTCATTACCTTGTCGGTGTTCGTCAGGGGGCAGCGGGTAGCACAGCTCCGCTCACCTCGCCGTCTCAGAAGCAACTCTCACCTAACTTCTCCTTACTACAATTTACCGAAGTTGGTTTAAAAAAACTATCTGGCTGTGTTTTCATCTGATCAATCAGGGTCTCAATGTTAACCTTAAGCTCCACCTACAAAAATTCTGTCTATCCAATGAGAAACGTTATACTTTTCGTGGTGGGGCAATGTTTTTAAAGTTTGCAATGTAACAGAGACGTGAAAAAGTCTCACGCTAAAACTGGCAGCTGGTGTGGTCCTTTTAATGTTATCGTAAGATCTATACTGTTCTTCTGGAGGGCTCTAGCTTTTCTCGGGCATGGGTGTGTGTGTTTGTCCTAAGGATAATTTAGGTTAAGTAGTGTGTAAGCTTAGGGACTGATGACCCTAGCAGTTAAGTCCCATAAGATTTCACACACGTTTGAACATTTTTTCTTTTGCTCTAGCTTTTAACATGGGCTGGGGGGTGGTCCTGACGTAATAGAGACGCGAAAAAGTCTCACGCTAAAACATGCGGCTGGGGTGGCCCGTTTTGTGTTATCGTAAGATCTATACTGTTCTTCTGGAGGGCTCTAGCTTTTAACATGGGCTGGGGGGTGGTCCTGACGTAACAGAGACGCGAAAAAGTCTCACGCTAAGGCTCTAGCTTTTAACATGGGCTGGGGGGTGGTCCTAACGGTTAGCTGGAGACGTGGGTGTCCGTCCCTTATCGTAGGGCCTTCTAACTTAACACGGTTCTGCTCTCGGCTTCTGTTCTCGTTTCTCCCCTCGGAACTGCGTCTCTCTCACGGTGGGAAGGTATGACATGCATTTACGCATTCTTGTGTTAATCTATGGTATTCCATTTGCTCACTCGTTACTCGTATTACATATGTATGTGACATACAACTGGATTTGCTTATCATGTCAGGGTTTTCATGGAAGGTGTTGGATTTGCCTGACACCTTACAGTGTTACAGGTTAAACTAGGTGTTAAACTATCAGTTCTTCCCAAAATGTTGGTTTTGAATTCTTAAATGTCTCTTCAGTTGCAACTAAAATTGGCTGAGCTGGTTACATGTGCGGTAATAAGCCGTTGTCACTCAGTCTTTAATCGTGCTACTAGTAATACGTCAGTTGTTGAAGCAAACATAATGTGGCACTATCAATATACCTGAAGCAGTAAAGTCTCTGGAGTCGTGACACACGTCCGTTAATTGTTTTTCGGTCAAGTTGGTCAGGGAATGTGTCGTCACCTTCAACTGCCGAAACATGACTTTGTGTGCACGTGCATTTGTCTACCGAGTGTGGAACAGAAAGAGGACAACGAAAAATTCTACAGTCAAGAGTATAATGCGGCAGGTAACACATCGCAAACATCAACCCTTAAGAAGATGGTACACGAGTGTTCCGGCCTAAAGTCAAGCGCCGAGACGCCAGTCGGGAACGTTAGAGCAGAGAAGGCTGTGAAGAAGACGTCAGCCAACTGCCCGCTGACTGAACCCTTTCCAAGACGAGAAAGCGACAGCAGCGGCCTCTACGCAAAGAGAACATAAGCGCCATGCCCAACTGGTCGCAGCGCAGTTCTACAGTAGCGGGTTCGAGAATAGCATCAACACTATTCATTTCGCTTCTACTATGTAGCATTGTCTATACTGAAGAGATTTCTTACTTTGTCTGTTGTCCTTTGCTTACGATACATCTGTTTAACACAAAGATAAGTATCGCAATCATGTCCTTTTGTAATAAAATTTGCTTGAATCGTTGTCTAGCGATCCGAGAAAGCAGGTTTCCTAGGCACCCCATATTCGGCAACTATGGAGGGGTACAACAACGACAACGTACGTTACAAAGGGAATTACATCCTGCACCTAGTCATGGTGAAAACTAATGAAGGAAAATCGTGATTGATGGTAGCAACTGCTATTTTACAGCAAACTGCTGATTCTACAGTCTTAGGTTTTCAGAAACTGTTTCATAGTGTATAAAATAAAACAGACGCAAATGTTACAAAAGTATAATTTGAGAATAATAGGCTAGTCTGAGTTAGTATTATAAGCTATTTAGGCACCAACTATTCCGAAGCACGAAAGCTCCGAGGATAGTTGTAAGTTAGCTTTTACTCATCATTTAAGTGTAGGAGCAAGTCTGTATCAACTGCGGTTTCGTGATTAATGTAGCTGCCTCTACATCGCGGGTTCCCGCGTTACATTTTCGGCCAAGTTTCTTCGAATGTGCACAAGGTGTTCGTGACATCCTAATCCTTTCGTCCCATCTTCTTCAACTTGCGAGTCGCCGAAGTGGCGAAAAATGAGAAAAGCTGCAGCAGGCGGCCGAGCAGTCCCGGACGGGGTCTGCCGGCCAGTAATACCATACCGTCATTTGAATACAATAATTATGATGATCCAGTAGAATTATTAATTTAATTTAGAAAGGAAAAGACACTGATAAAATTGGTACTACTTGCTGCATAAAAAAGACACCACAGAAAGAAATGGAGACGTAAGAAAATGCAGCTGTGAATACTTCAAAGAAAAAGTACAATATAAGTAAGTTTTTCATTAGAATTGGTGTTAATTTCCTTGGAATTTTATATAACGTGCAAGGAACCGAACAATGTGCAAAATGATGCAGTGCGATATTTATTATGCTGAGACGAAACCTATTAATTTGAAGCACGTCGTTCTACTACCACACGCAGCTTTTGGTGGATAATGCTTTACCACTCACACCCACTAGACCATCGTTGTAAGTCGTTCATGCCCACGCACTAACTGCCACTGTCTCCTGCTTCACAGCCCCTTCGTTCTGTCCTACTACTAATGTCTCCTCTCAATCGCACTGTCTCCCTCTTACGCTCTCTTACTGCTCTCATTCATTCCGGTCCACTACTGTTGTCTCTTCTCACTGTCACTGTCTCTGTCTTTCTCGTTATCACTGTCGTACACTCATCTCCCATTATCACTGGCTCTCACTCATTTCCACTTTCTCTTCCTCTTTATTCCTCTCCCCACTAGTACTGTCTCCCTCACTCTTTGCATCTCTGTTTCTCTCACACTGCCTTTGTCTCCCCTGCTCTTCCTATACTGCAACCACTGTCTAGTATCTTCCACTATTTATTACTTTTGCGTCTCTTTCCCACTGGCACTGTCTCCAGCTCTCTCAGCATAGAAAAGCGCGATACGTTCGCAATCCAAACTTTTTGGGAACATTTTCAAAGGTGCTGAGGAAGACAGAATGAGTCATCTGGTATCCCACTTTTCAGTCAGAGTCTTTTAAACAGGAGTACATTCGCATTTTTGTGCTCCGATAGCAGCATTTTTCCTCTGATTTCCTTATTTTTCTTGCTACAACAGAGCATGTAACTCACATGAAATTTAAATAATGCAAAACTAATTTTACACTTCCCATACACCCCAGTACTACAACATGGAGTTACCAGAACACTTCTGATGATAACAGAAACACTTCACCGCATATTTCTAAGCGTCACGACACTTTATAAACTACGTTTTCACCTGCACGTGTGTATCTTGCGAGTACCACTTGGCTAACTTTGAACCTCCGTATCTCGGTAACCGATAAAGATATCAAGAAAATTTTCACGGTTATTCTAGCCATTTTCTGTGCAAAGCCGTCTTGAAATCGGTCGCTCGGTTTTGGTACCCAAAAACCATGTGTTTCTTGATAACGGATAAAGATTTTTGAAAACGAGAAGACGACACTTCCAGATAAATGCTAGAGAATATACCGTCCCGAGCGGTGTAAGGCGCTGCAGTCATGGACTGTGCGGCTGGTTCCGGCGGAGGTTCGAGTCCTCCCTCGGGCATGGGTGTGTGTGTTTGTCCTTAGCATAATTTAGGTTAAGTAGTGCGTAAGCTTCGAGACTGATGACCTTAGCAGTTAAGTACCATAAGATTTCACACATTTGAACATATACCGTCACAATATGAGCAATTTGCTGCGGTTACTTGTTGAGATATCCGCATCTGATGGCGAAAAATTTGTGAAAAATGCTGTTTTCGTATAAGACGATCCTTCTGTTGGTTATAGCCTAAGGGCCAACGGGAACACTTTACCCTACCTTTCTATCACCAAGAGAACCGGAGGTACATCACAGCAAAAAATCTCGTTTTTATACGCGGCGTTTTGGAACATGTTGGTCGGTCATGCTGTCACATGTAGTGGTCTAAGTAGGGAGCATCAAGTCGACGTAAAAACGCATTACAATAAAACTTCGTGGTGGTAAGGGTTAACTAGTAAAACCTCATACAGAAGTTGGAAAAATACCCGCTAATTTCATGTTACAGTCAGGAAACGAAAATCTACTACTTGAAGCCTAAAGAAATACACTGGTGCCCAAAATTACAGCAACAAACCGCTATTTCCCTGTCCTGTGTCTAATTCATGATATAATCGTGCACCCCGTCAACGGATGACAATACGATCGTGTTGTACGCAGAAGATGGCGTTCCGATCAACGGACAACAACGCCACCGATGACGTCAGCGCACCTATCAAACGCGATAGTGTTTGCCGGGTAGTCCCGCGTCCAAAATCGCTGTGTCATAGTCACAGATGGTGCAGTATGGCACAGAGAAGACGCCTACAGACTCTCTGCTGTGGAGTGTCATAGGAAGAATGGAAGCAGGAGAGTCGCAAACTACTGTGTCTCGGTGGCTTAATGCGAATTGTCCTGTTGTTTCTCGGACGTGGCGACCCTACCAGAGTAGGGCCGAACACGTGTGACGTCAGAAAGACAGGACCGCTATTTGACTGTAAGGGCACGACGTTACTGCCTTAGTACTGCACGGCAACTGGCATCTGACCTCGCAGCATCGACTGGATGTGTTATATCGAGGCAAACTTCGTACAGAAGGCTTCGGCAGAGTGGCCTCTGTTGTCGGAGACCTGCTATATGTGTGCCTCTGATGCTTCTTCATGGAAGGGGACGTTTAGAGTGAAATCATCAACATGCCACATGGACGGTCGAACTGGGAGCCAATGTGCTTTTCATAGATGAGCCCCGATTTGGTCTGGAAAGTAATTCGCGACAAATTCGCATCTGGAGGGTACGTGGGACACGATTTCGAGACTCGTTTGGAAAAGACGATATCGTGTAAGATCCCTAATCGTGTGGGCAAGAATTATGTTGACCACTCAAACACCTCTTCAGGAAACTGCACGGGTGAATCGGCAAGGTTTTATTGCTGTCAGATATCGTGACGATACCTTGGAACCCCATGTCTGGTTGTTGCGAAGTGCTGTTGGACCAGAACTCGTACTAATGGACGATAATGCTCAACCTCAAGGAGCAACGGTAGTTGATGTTTTCTGGGAAACGGGAGATATTGCACACATGGCGTGGCCAGTTTGCTCTTCCGACTTGAATCCCATAGAGCATGTCTGGGATGCACCGGAGATACTGGTTGCATCACGTCAGCGTCCATCAAGCACTTTCCAAGACTTTCGAGCAGCTCTGCAGGAAGAATGGGCGTTATTGCCTCAACATGTGACTGATGACATCATTCACACCGCATGCCTCGTTGTCGTCAGGCCTGTATTGCTACCAGAGGTGATCACACCCCTTACGAGTGAATTAACCAGTTGTCGTAATGTGTGTGTGGAAATCCGTTAAGTTGGAGAAAACGAAGAACCTTTTTTGTCCACAGTTATGCACTTGTAGTTGTTTACGTACTGAATTCTTTTCATTGTTTCTGTTTTACTACCACTCGTTTATACTGTTTTGTCGCAAAATAAATAGAATCTTGCGTGTATTTTGCCACAATACCGTATAAACAGGTGATTTGCAACCTTGAAAAATTTCCGCTTGTGGCTTCAATTCTGGACATCAGTGTACATAGTTATTAAGCATCACTTACAGGTACATGACGAATCATATAAAAAATAAAGTGGGTATGATCTTGGCATACGTTTTTTTGTATTGCGTATTGTATGGTATTGTCTCCATCGCTCGCTTTATGCAGGAGGAATGAAAGTCTCATCCTTTGTCACACTAGACACATCAGTGGTCCATTCCTGCAGACCAGCTGGACGTGAAAGGACGTCCGGTACATTGCTCTTAACTTTCAGCTCTAACTAAGAAAAGTTACTCGCCAACTTCTGGACCGTGAAGGACGCAGCGAATCTGAAAGCGGACCATAGCGGGAGTGACGTGATAAGGTCGCGGCCGGCTCCAGGCACCCGCTGGGATCACCGTGTGACGCGGCAGCAGACGGAGCGTCGCGGTCGGTTTGCAGCCCTGCGCGATCCGAACCGCTCCTTCTCCTTTTTATGACGTATGAGCTGGTCGGCTGCTGCGCTTGCTTTCACAGGGACAACTGCAGACGGCGGCAGCAGAACGGAGCAGCAAGCGGGCAGACTACAGAGTACGGGGAATCAGCTGCAGCCACTGCGGGACCAACGCTCAGCAGTCAGCTGGTGTGGTGCCCGGGCTGGCAGACATGGTAAAAGGTTGCAAGGCGTGCAGGCATTCCTGTAAGTTATACGTCTACATCTAACGGGTGGCTGTAATTAAAATGTAGCTGCCCACAGAGGTCTGGCGTGGGCTGCAATTATCTTATGGCAGCTAAACGTAGCAGATATTCTAATGCGATAACGCGGAACCGATTTACGTTGCAAAAGAATTAGTTCCAATTTTGGCCACCAGGCTCAAATCTGGCGCTGTGAACTCAAGAAAAACGTATAGAAAAGTTTTGATATGTAATGGATTAGAAACGGGACAAGGGCAGAAAAATGGTTCAAATGGCTCTAAGCACTATGGGACTTAACATTTGAGGTCATAGACTTAGAACTACTTAAACCTAACTAACCTAAGGACATCACACACATCCATGCCCGAGGCAGGATTCGAACCTGCGGCCGTAGCAGCAGCGCGGTTCCGGACTGAAGCGCCTATAACTGCTCGGCCACAGCGGCCGGCACATGGTCAGAAAAGGTCAAACAAGCGAGCAAGGCATAATGTTGATTTTATTATTAATCGACATTTACACAAATTGTTCAGTAGGAGAACCGGAGACGTTGATGACATGCTGCATCTGTAAAACGACGTGATCAATAGTTCCTCGCAGCAGTTCCAGTGGAATCTGCGCAACGCCTTCCTGTGCACTGGCCTTCAGAACAGGTACAGACTGAACGTCAGTACAACAAAAAACCAGTCCAAAGTTGCAATTTTTTTTTCTTCGCTCGATGACTAGTTTCGGCCCGAGACCCATTTTCAAATGGTTCAAATGGCTCTGAACACTATGGAACTTAACATCTGAGGTCGTCAGTCCCCTAGAACTTAGAACTACTTAAACCTAACTAACCTAAGGACATCACACACATCCATGCCCGATGCAGGATTCGAACATGCGACCATAGCGGTCGAACGGTTCTAGCCTGAAGCGCCCAGAACCGCTCGGCCACATCGGCCGTCCCATTTTCAAATCATCGTAACATAGTTAAAGATGATATTTCGGAAGATGTTAAAACCATGTCAAAAATGTGCAATGAACAGTTACAGCGCATACAGTTATCCGTATCATCATAGATTATCTGTACGCGTTGCAACTGTTCGTTGCACATTTTTGATATGGTTTTCATATCTTCCGAAGTACCATCTTCAACTATGTTACGATGAGTTGAAAATAGGTCACGGCCCGAAACTACTCATCAAGTGAATTTTAAAAAAAGTAAAATTCGCAACTGTGGGCTGGTTTTTCGGTCCTACTGATTTACAGAAATTGCTGACCCATAGCTATTCCAGCATGCTGGAAGTTCGCTGAAACCGAACGATCCCTGCTAAACTAGTTCTTTTAGGTATCCCCAGAGTCAAAAGTCACATGGATTTAGATCAGGTGATCTTGCAGAACACGTATCTGAATAACTTCTGGAGATAACAAGTTCATGGAAAGTTGCAACAACCAGATCTTTCACTGGCTGATCGAGATGAGGTGTTGCCCTATCTGGCAAGAAAACAGTGGTTTCCACACAGATCCACTCATTCAAAGCGGGAATCACATGTTGTACAAGAAAGTCTCGATAATGTGCAGACTCACAGTACAATTGATAAGTCCTCTTTGTGAATATTCTATTCAAAGAACCACGAAACGAGAATAAAGGTGCTTGTGAATCCACGCCACACAGTCACATACGACTAGTGCAATGGATCTTCGTGCACAAAACACGGTTTGACAGTACCGCAGATTCAGCAGTCCTGAATATTCATTGCAGCCTATTGTGTACAATATGTCCCACGGCTCCATAGAATACTTCTCGGCTAGATGTCATCACTTCTATCCATGGAAGAAACCGAAGAGCAAATTCAGATCGTTGCTGCTGATCTTGAGGTTTAGGTGCCGCACCGTCCCAGTCTTGTACGCAAAACTTTCCGTACTGTTGACAGTGGTGGACAATTCTTGTGATACTGCATGAGCACTAGCATTACCAGGGACACGTGCTGCATGGTCAGTTACAGCAACAGCAACCTTGTCAGTAACTTCCAACAGGATACGACACCTTCCTCTTCCATGTGCTGCACCATGCTCGCCCGCGTTTTTTAATCATCATCATCTTCTTTAAACCATTTAATAACATGGGGCTTGTCTTCAGACCTTTCAGTCAGTGATACTCTCTCAATACAACACGATAATTGCTGCAGCCCACATACAACAGTTTCACTGACAGCGCACGATCTCTTTTCTCGATAGCCATACTGTTCACTGTACAGCGCCAGATTTGCACCTGGTGGCCACAACTGGAACTAATTTTTTTCGAGTGTAAATCGGTCCCACTTTAACGAATTAGCGTATCTGCCAAGTTTCGCTGCTATACGATAATCACAGCCCACACTGGACCCCATGAGGAGCTACACTTTAATTAAACTTCTCGGTATATCTACAACCTGCCGACCACTGTAGAATGTGTGGAACAGCGTTCTTTTCATTAAACTCTGTATGAAGTTTGGAATACCAACAGTCTTCGAAATTCTGAAGATAGCTGGAATAGAATACAGGGAGCGAAAGGTTGTCTGCAGTTTGTACAGAAAACGCACTGAACTTATAAGGAACGGAACCCGTGAAAGGGAAGCAGCCGTTGATGAGGGAATGAGACGAGGCTGTACCTAATAAAAATTTTAACCAATTTTCATTTCGTTTTTATCTTAATTTAAAATGTAGAAAGAGAAGCAAAACTTCAAGCAGCCAAGATCACTATTGTACAGTATTTATTGTAATGACAGGGTTCAGTAAACAATAAATGATGCACAGTAGCGATCTTTGCTGTTTGAAGCTGTGCTTCGGTTTCTACATTAATTTAGATCGCCCCGTAACTTGGTAATGTCAAATTTAAAAGTTATCTATGACAAGCTGTGAATCTGAGACGTGGGTTCATGCACGTAAAAGAGGCGACTCCTTACCATGCTTGTGACGTCAGCAGAGACAACATGAATGGTCTTCCTAATTGCATCTGGTTTACATACTACATTAATTTAGATCGCCGCGTAACTTCATAATGTCAGATTTAAAAGGTATTTATGAGCAGTTGTAAATCTCAGGCATGGGTTCATGCATGTCAGAACGGTGACTCCTTACCATGTTTATGATGTCAGCAGAGACAACATGAATGGTCTTCCTAATTGCCGTCTGGTTTAAATATAGAAGTGCCATGCAGTTTGAAATTTATTACTTTCATTAGTATACCAAAATACGTATGTGTACCATATATGTTTATTGTAGATAAATATTAATGTTCTAAATGCCTTCCCCTCCATATAATGCACTCTAATAGCTATAGATAAAAGAGGAGTGATGTCACCATGTCTCAATGGTACGTTTAATCTAAACTAATGCAGTTTAACTTTAGTATCATGAATAACCTGTTGTATACATGCCGTATATCTATTAATGCTCATTGCTTATTTTGTAAATAGCAGGTATGGCTTTTTTAGAATTTTATTTGCGACCACCCGGAAAAGAGGCGTATATTTCCTATGGTTTAGTGATATTATTATTTTTCGTATTACACTGTTTTACGTTACGCATCATAAGGTAGTTTCAAAGCGTATCGATAGGGCTTTGACTCGCTCAGTAAGAAATGATATGTTTTGCTGTTTAATCTTAGAATGTACCTGACGAAAGATTTTACGTTAACTGTACGCTACCAACTTCCTTCACTTTTTGTATGAGGGCGGCGCTGTACACAGCCAGATATGTGTAACGTGTGGCCCTCGGCAATGCAAGTTATCGGTCGTAACTTGAAGCTGTGAATTTATTTTATCGTATGGTGTCGCGACCTATTGTATTTCCACAGTTCTGAAGATACTCGATCTGGTCAAGCCAAAAAACATTACATGTAATTTGTGGCTGCTTTGCAGTTGTAAAAACTTTAAGGTTTGCCCGTGAAAGTAAAATTTCGTCAGAGACGGTGAAGGACTTGGCAGAAGCAGTTGAACGAAATGGATATTACCTTGTAAACAAATTACTAGATGAAAATAAACAAAAATAAAACTAGGGTGATGGACGGTAGCCCAGTTGAATCAGGAGATACCGAATGTATTAGGTTAGGAAATGAATACTAAAAGCAGCAGGTGAGTTTTGCTGTTTGGGGAGCCAAATAACTGATTGTGAGCCGAAGTAGATAGGATATAAATTGCCCCCCTTCTTGCATCAGTGTACCGTAGGTCTCTAGAAGAGTGTAGCGTTCCAAAGGATTGGAAAAGGGCACAGGTCATCCCCGTTTCCAAGAAGGGACGTCGAACAGATGTGCAGAACTATAGACCTATATCTCTAACGTCTATCAGTTGTAGAATTTTGGAACACGTATTATGTTCGAGTATAATGACTTTTCTGGAGACTAGAAATCTACTCTGTAGGAATCAGCATGGGTTTCGAAAAAGACGTTCGTGTGAAACCCAGCTCGCGCAATTAGTCCACGAGACTCAGAGGGCCATAGACACGGGTTCCCTAGTAGATGCCGTGTTTCTTGACTTCCGCAAGCGTTCGATACAGTTCCCCACAGTCGTTTAATACACAAAGTAAGAACATATGGACTATCAGACCAATTGTGTGATTGGATTGAAGAGTTCCTAGATAACAGAACGCAGCATGTCATTCTCAATGGAGAGAAGTCTTCCGAAATAAGAGAGATTTCAGGTGTGCCGCAGGGGAGTGTCGTAGGACCCTTTGCTATTCACAGTATACATAAATGACCTTGTGGATGACATCGGAAGTTCACTGAAGCTTTTTGCGGATGACGCTGTGGTATATCGAGAGGTTGTAACAATGGAAAATTGTACTGAAATGCAGGAGGATCTGCAGCGAATTGACGCATGGTGCAGGGAATGGCAATTGAATCTCAATGTAGACAAGTTTAATGTGCTGCGATTACATTGAAAGAAAGATCCCTTGTCATTTAGCTACAATATAGTACGTCAGCAACTGGAAGCAGTTAATTCCATAAATTATCTGGGAGTAGGCATTAGGAGTGATTTAAAATGGAATGATCATATAAAGTTGATCGTCGGTAAAGCAGATGCCAGACTGAGATTCATTGGGAGAATCCTAAGGAAATGCAATCCGAAAACAAAGGAAGTAGGTTACAGTACGCTTGTTCGCCCACTGCTTGAATACTGCTCACCAGTGTGGGATCCGTGCCAATTAGGGTTGATAGAAGAGATAGAGAAGATCCAACGGAGAGCAGCGCGCTTCGTTACAGGATCATTTAGTAATCGCGAAAGCGTTACGGAGATGATAGATAAACTCCAGTGGAAGACTCTGCAGGAGAGACACTCAGTAGCTCGGTACGGGCTTTTGTTGAAGTTTCGAAAACATACCTTGACCCAGGAGTCAAGCAGTATATTGCTCCCTCCTAAGTATATCTCGCGAAGAGACCATGAGGATAAAAACAGAGAGATTAGAGCCCACACAGAGGCATACCGACAATCCTTCTTTCCACGAAAAATACGAGACTGGAATAGAAGCCAGAACCGATGGAGGTACTCAAGGTACCCTCCGCCACACACCGTCAGGTGGCTTGCGGAGTATGGATGTAGATGTAGATGTAGAGGGCTGTCAAAAGCAAAGAGAGAAATCTGTTAATACACTATGTAAGTTCACGTGTAAGGAGGTCTTTTATTAAGGTATTTGCAGTGCAGCCTCGTGTGAAAGTGATTTGTGAACAATAAGCAACCCAAATAAGAAGAGAATATAAGCCTCCCCAATGTGTGAGTACAGTACAGGCTTTCTCGCCGAATTTCATATATGAAGTCTTCACGGGTTCTCAGCCTTCGAATGTAAATGATGGACACGCATTCCATCGAAACGTTGCTACGAGGCCACGACACTACCCAGCTGACAACCCGTGAAGACTTCATACCCTCCCCAATGTGTTGTTACAGATGAATGTTGAAGATGAGGTGTGTAGATAGAATAACTAATTGGGATTTATTGAACACAACTAGGGAAAAAACAGGGAGATAAAAACTGTAGAGGAGCTCCAAACTGAAGACCAGAGTGAAGAAACTAAAGACGGGGAACTTCAGATTTATACCTACTTGATCTGCACTGAAAGATGCAAGCCCGGTATAGGAGGAAGTATAAGAAAACAAAAGACGTTATTAATGCTTAGCTTTTTGTAACACCAGAGGTGGATACCCCTAGCAATGTCCAGAAAAGTGCCTATAACGTGCTAGTTTGTTATAGATCCTAGATTTTAGATCGTCTTTTTTTCTAGTCTTTCAATTTTTTTTTAATTCACTTAATCCATTATGCTCAACGCACAGTTCACTTAATCTATTCTGCCCAACGCACAGTACTGGTGGAACTGTCAATGTCAATGAAGTTCACCAACAGCCGTGTATCTCAAGATGTTATTTTATTTTGTTTTGAAGGCTACCAGTTTCAGCTTTCCACTATGCCACCGAATGAAACATTAGTGTAACGACTGAATTTAGGACATACAGAGTTATGGCACTATATGACATTTTCGTTTATTCGGAGAGATAAACCTGGGGCCTGAAGATGGCATAGTGAAATGCTGAAACTGGTAGCCATCAAAATAAAATAAAATAACATATTTAAGTTACACGGCTGTTGGTGAATTTCATTAACATTGCCATTTATTGCCACTTACTTGTCCAGCCGCTGCCCCAGTCCATGATGAACCAACAGAGATAGTTATCCAAGGTGCCAATTTATCAGGTCTCGCGCTCAAGGGGTAGGAGGAGACTCATCAGCTGTTATGTACAGTCACTTCCATAAGGAAGTTATCTATATGAAATAAAATACACTGTTATAAATATATGTTTACAAGAAAATACATGTTATTACTAATTGTGCAACTGCCTAATAGTTAATACAATCGCCGTCATTATCGATTATAGCTTGGCACCTTTTTAGTATGCTTTTCACGAGATTTTCTGCTTATTCTCTCGCTAACGACCCCCATATGCTGCTTCAAAGTATATATTGGCGTTCCTTTAAGCTTCATCTTAATACACTACCCAACGTTTTCCATCGGATTTGCGTCCGGAGACATTGCAGACCAATGCATCGTGGAGAAACCTCTGTCTTGTTTCCACGCTGTACAGAAACGGCTGCGATATTTCGGATTATCATCCTCTTGAAGCTTCCAGTTTGCCTCGTTTGAACCAAATAGCTTCTTAACGGACCACAGAAAGCATTTTTGATTAATATTGCACATTTTTTTCTGCGTTTAAATTGCCTGTAAAAAAAGACGACAAAACAAAGCATTCAACTCTCACACTGTTTATCTATACACTGTGCAAAAGCGCATTGATTGCAGATTCGAGACCACTATCAAAGATGTCACTGCGGACGTTGCATTTTAAATCACGGCGTACACTGTCTTGTGGAATCGTATATACACTACTGGCCATTAAAATTGCTACACCACGAAGATGACGTGCTACAGAGGCGAAATTTAACCGACATGAAGAAGATGCTGTGATATCCAAATGATTAGCTTTTCAGAACATTCACACAAGGTTTACGCCGGTGGCGACACCTACAACGTGCTGACATGAGGAAAGTTACCAACCAATTTCTCATACACAAACAGCAGTTGACCGGCGTTGCCTGGTGAAACGTTGTTGTGATGCCTCGTGTAAGGAGGAGAAATGCGTACCATCACGTTTCCGGCTTTGATAAAGGTAGGATTGTAGCCTATCGCGATTACGGTTTATGGTATCGCGACATTGCTGCTCGCGTTGGTCGAGATCCAATGACTGTTAGCAGAATATGGAATCGGTGGGTTAAAGTGGGTAATACGGAACGCCATGCTGGATCCCAACGGCCTCGTATCACTAGCAGTCGAGATGACAGGCATCTTATCCGCATGCTGTAACGAATCGTGCAGCCACGTCTCCATCCCTGAGTCAACAGATGGGGACGTTTACAAGACAACAACCATCTGCACGAACAGTTCGACGGCGTTTGCAGCACCATGGACTATCAGCTCGGAGACCGTGGCTGCGGTTACCCTTGACGCTGCATCACAGACAGGTGCGCCTGCGATGATGTACTCAACGACGAACCTGGGTGCACGAATGGCAAAACGTCATTTTTTCGGATGAATCCAGGTTCTGTTTACAGCATCATTATGGTCGCATCCGTGTTTGGCGACATCGCGGTGAACGCACATTGGAAGCGTTTATTCGTCATCACCATACTGGCGTATCACCCGGCGTGATGGTATGGGGTGCCATTAGTTACATGTCTCGGTCACCAATAGTTCGCATTGACGGCACTTTGAACAGTGGACGTTACATTTCAGATGTGTTACGACCCATGGCTCTATCCTTCATTCGATCCCTGCGAAACCCTCCATTTCAGCAGGATAATGCACTACCGCATGTTGCAGGTCCTGTAAGGCCTTTCTGGATACAGAAAATGTTCAACTGCTGCCCTGGCCAGCACATTCTCCAGATCTCTCACCAACTGAAAACGTCTGGTCAATGGTGGCCGAGCAACTGTCTCGTCACAATACGCCACTCACTACTCTTGGTGAACTGCGGTATCGTGTTGAAGCTGCATGGGCAGCTGTACCTGTACACGCCATCCAAGCTCTGTTTGACTCAATTCCCAGGCGTATCGAGGCCGTTATTACTGTCAGAGGTGGTTGTTCTGGGTACTGATTTCTCAGGATCTGTGCACCCAAATTGCGTGAAAATGTAATCACATGTCAGTTCTAGTATAATATATTTGTCCAATGAATACCCGTTTATCGTCTGCATTTCTTCTTGGTGTAGCAATTTTAATGGTCAGTAGTGTATATATCGTACACTTTCTTGTGGATCAGTCAGCGTCCTGACTGGTTTGCCGACCTCTTCCTCTCAGAGTATTCCAATTTCTATCTTCTCTCTTCAGTTTTTGCTCACTGTTTCTGGAGCATTATCTTATCATTTCAGCTAATTTTCAACATTGTCTGTAGCACTACGTCTCAAACGCTTCGATTCTCTCTTGTCCCAGCTTTCCCACAGTCCATGCTTCACTATCTTCCAGTGCTGAGGTCCGAACTTATTTTCTCAGAAATTCCTTCATTCATTGGCTTACACAGAGTTCAAACGTACGAACAGTTCAGCAGAACAAGAACAACTCTGAAGATAACATTAAAGCATCAAGCAATCAAACAAAAATTCACGAAACAGTCAATTTCGAGGTAATTCCTATGCAAAAGATATTTCGGAGTGAAGTTATCTTTGAGTAACATATCACATTAACGGACCATGCCCTGAAAACTATCCATGACACTTTCAAGTCATCGTAATTCCGAAGAACCTAATACACAATATGTGTATTGGAGATTCTGATTTAAACATAAAAACTACACACGACACAACACTGATTAACGAAGGCCATTGAAACCATACAGTAATGAACTCCATGCCGTTACACGGAGACTGAAGATCCAAAAATATAAATAAATAAGAGAAGTGAAAAAAAGTATTCACTGTGTATGACTGCCGTGTAAACGACATAGGTTAGACTGCTGGTACTGTTAGGGACTTTTCCGCGGTACAATGACTGGAACGGTCTGCACCGCTTAAATTAAAAATTATAGGGTCCGATATCGACCGATAGAGCTGTGTTCTGACTCTGTGCCGTTCCATACCACATCCGAATGACCCCGTGGCAAAGGATGACACGGCGGTCGGTCGCCATGGCGTGGCCAAGATAGCATGATCAGAAATTAATTCCATTATTTTTGCTTGATTTTGACTGCATAACAAACATCACTGTTAGAAAATGTGAGTTGATTTTCATTCCTTTGTAACACGGACATGAACATTCCTTCTTATGCCAATTTATCTACTACCTAAGGGGTTTTCGAACTGTGCATCGCGACCCAAGATTTCATAAAAATAATAACCCCGTTTATTTATTTCTGAGTAAAAGAGAAATGATACTGGGGGGGGGGGGGGGCTGGAAGTAAGTATTGTTATTATGACAGTCGAATCCAACTACAGTAACAATCGCTTTGAAGGTTAATTTTCTCGAAAGCAGGCCATTTTTTATTCTTGCTTGTCTTCTGTAATTTGTGTTTCTCTCACAGCATGGACAAAATTTTAAATATAAGTGCAACACGTCACATTTCAAATGTATCTTGCAGTTATAAAGGCATGGATACGCGAAAATGCGGAAAGTATGATTAATAAGAGATGGTATTCATCCTCCACGGTACGCAAAACACATCAGAATACTATTGTAGAAGCTACGGAAGAAGGATGAAAAATTTAAAAGAACGCAAAACCCCCAAAATTGGCAAAGCTTTACAGGAACTCGAAATTTAGCGCGAACGTCAATGCGAGATGTTTTGAACAGTTTCCACAATTACACATTGAAACTCTGTCTCGAAATCTGGCAGAAAACAGAAAGAGATTCTGATCGTATGTAAAGCACACCAGAGGCAAGACCCAATCAATACCTTCACTGGGAGGTAACAGTGGTGATGTTATCAACAACAGTGACACCAAAGCAGAGTTACTAAACACGGTTTCCCGAAAGTACTTCACAAAGGAAGACGAAGTAAGTACTCCAGAATTCGAATCAAGAATAACTGCCAGCATGAGATATCCTCGGTGTAGCGAAGCAGCTTAAAACACTTAAGAAAGGTTGTGTACCAATCTGGTTCCTTTCAGAGTATGCTGATACAATAGGTCCCTACTTAGCAATAATATACAACCGCTCGCCCATCGAAAGATCCGTGCCTACAGACTGAAAAGTTGCACAAATCACGTAAGTATCCAAAAAGGGATTAGGAGTAATCCAATGAACTACAGACCCATATCACTAACGTCGATTTGCAGTAGGATTTTGGAACATATATTGTATTCGAAGTTTATTAATTAGCTCGAAGAAAACGATTTATTGTCAGTACGGATTCAGAAAATATCGTCCTTGTGAAACACAACTAGCTCTTTATTCGTACGAAGTAATGAGTGCTATCGACATGGTATGTCAGATTCCATATTTTTAGATTTCCAGAAGGCTTTCGACACCGTTTCTCACAAGTGACTTCTAATCAAATTGCGTGCCTATGGATTATCGCCTCAGTTGTGCGAATGGATTAGCGACTTCCTGTCAACAAGGTCACAGTTCGTAGTAACTGACAAGAAATCATGGATTAAAACACAAGTACTATCTCGTACTACTCTACGTAAACGATTTAGGAGATAATCTGAGCAGCCCTCTCAGATTGTTTGCAGATGATGCTGTCATTTACCGTCTTGAAAAGTCATCAGATGATCGAAACCAATAGCAGACCAGTTTAGACAAGATATCTGTATCGTGCGAAAAGTTTCAGTTGTCTCTAAATAATGAAAAGTGTGAAGTCATGCACACGAGTACTAAAAGGAATCCGCTAAATTTTAGTTACACGATAAATCATACAAACCTAATGGTTGTAAACGCAACTAAATACTTGTGGATTATAATTACGAATAAATTAAATCGGAATGATCACATAAATATGTTGTGGGGAAAGGAAACCAAAGACTGCGAGTTATTGGTAGAACACTTACAAAATGTAACATGCCTACTGAAGCGATTGCTTACATTACGCTTGTCCGCCGTCTTCTGGAGTACTGATGTTCGGTGTGGGATCCGCATCAGATAGAATTGAAGGAGGACATCGGAGAAGTTCAAAGAGGGGTAGCTTGTTTTGTATTATCGTGAAATAACGGAGAGAGTGCCACTGATATGATACACGAATTGGGGTGGCATTCATTAAAAGAGAGGTTTTCGCTGGAGCACGTCTTTCTCAAGAATTTTCTTTCACCATCTTTCTCCTCAGAGTGTGAAAATATTTTGTTGGCATCCACCAACATAGGGAAAAATGGTCATCATTGTAAAATAAATCAGAGCTCGCACGATAAGATTTTAGTGTCGCTTCCCCTCGCGCTGTTCGTGAGTGGAACGGCAGAGAAACAGCTTAATGGGTGTTTGATGAAACCTCTGCCAAGCACTTAATTGTGGAATACCGAATTATCATATAGGCGTAAACAGTTATTTGAATGTTGGCATTACGTGTACTACTGCTGGAAATGAAGAACGACAGCGTATCATTTGTTTCAAAGTCATAGAAACTGAAAGTATGATTCTTAATAAAATGAAATATTTCGAGCAAACTTACAGTGGTCTGGTGAATAATCTAAGAGAACAGAAGTAAAAAGAAATGAAGGAACCAAAACACTTTACTAAACAAGCTACGAATGCTACAAAGGCTCTTCTTCCACCTTACAAAGTTGTCTTCCGTGTATCAAAGAGCAAGAAACCTCACTCCATAGCGAAATATCGTATTTTACTAGCTGCTCTGGACATGGTGTCTGTTATGATAGGTGAGTTTCTGAGCAACTGGTAAGTGTTGCTTTGTCAGACAACGCTCTTAATTCTAGCAATACCAACGCGCTTTTCCGAAGGGAGAAGGATGTACTTTATACTCACCCTAAAAAAATTAAAAACAGAACAAAATTCGTTAATTCTTGTTGACTTACATTCACTACAGTTTAAAGAGGGGCTGATATGTAAGTAGGTTCCATAATCTGAAAATATCGTTTAGCACATTCTTAAAATATCAAGGCACTTTCAAGAATGTGCACTGCCAAGGGTGAGGACTTTATGACGACCGCAAAAAAATTAAGTGCAAATTACGTTAATTATTATTTACTTTGACTTACAACGTACTTTTCAAAGAAATATTGACGTTTAAGTCAGGTCCTGATCCCGAAAATATTGAATATGATATTCGATGGGAAAACTGACGTCTACTACTAACAAGGAGAGGTACACAGCGGTAAAATCACCTTGAAACTATGTGTACGGTAATGTAGATTAAGGTCCCAGGTATCACACACTGTAGTCATTCATCCTGGTGGGCCCTCATTTGCGAGTATCTGATGAAAGAAAAATTTGGAATTTTGTGCGCCTCTCAATAGCAGTAAAAAATGTTGCGTTGTATGCCGTGGCTGTGTGGTGTGATGGATGCGCAGAAGGTTGTCAGTTGCACAGTTTTCTTTTTATTTTTAAATCTTTATCAAAATTACTTCGATCATTATTTTTATTCAGTTAATTAGTTTAAATGTATTTTTTTATTTCTGTTCCTTTGCCACATCATTTTATTCACCATATCAACTTCTTCATTCGTTCCATTTTTTCTTTATATCATTCTTTTTCCAGCTGGAATTTTAGTGCAATGGTGTGAGAAATGTTTTTTTTTGTTATTATATGTGCAACTTTTTTGCGTGGTAATCGTCGTACAATCATTTAAAATATAACAAAAATATGTATTGCACTATGGACGAAATAACACAGACGAAAATTTAAGTGAAAGATGGGTTTATAAGTACAACGAAATTCAAGCAAAATGAGAAATAGATATGCTGAAAGTAATAATGTGGACGAAAAACAGGGTGATAAAAAAAGAAAATTAAATCGAAATCCATAAAATTAATTAAAACACATGAACAAAGATTTTAAGCGGGGAAAGAATGATAGGAAGAAGAATTAGAGCAAAGGAAAAAGTTGATATTATGATTAAACTTATGCGACGAAAGAATGGAATTAAAAAATTACCTCTAAATCAATTAATTGAATAAAAATAATGATCAAAGTAATTCCGATAAAGATTTAAAAATAAAAAAAATTGGTGTTCCTGACGAGATTAGAACCAGCAACCTCCTGCACAGGAAGCTGTTATCGTATCCATTATACATTACAACTTGACATTTTTATTATTATTCTGAGTCACAAAAATATCCGAATTTTTCTTTCGTCAGTTACTCGCAGACTAGGGCCCACTAGGGTGAATGGCTGCAGTCTGTGAGACCCGCGATCTCAAGCTACATTACCGTATAGATAGTTTCAAAAAGTCGATTGCACCGCTGGGGACCCTTCCTTGTAAGATCTAACGGGGGTAGGACGTTGAACGGGTCGACTTGGAGCTGGAGAGTCATCACAGGACATTTTAATTTCCACTGTCTATACTTTTACAAACAACTTCATAAAATTTTGCCACCATGGCCAGGACCAGGAAGGATTCAGGATTCGCACTCACAGCACTGGACGTTCACAAATAGAACAAAATAAATTTTTTTACATGTGAAATTTCATCATTTTTTCAGTTACTATTGGCTGCATTTGTTGCTATAGGTACACCTTTCTTCACAAGTAAGAGGCATTCTTCGATGAATTTTGCAAAACATACAAACCATACTTACAGGTGTATGAAACTCTAGACTTTATTTAATTTATGAAAAAGTGAATGAGCTGTTTTATTTTAAACTTCATGTTTAGAAAAAACTCAAATTTTACGGTTAATTATCTCAATTTTTACCACAGTTTTTAATATATTTGGAAAATTCTAGAGTTTCATACATCTGTAAATATGGCTTGTATACTGTGCAAAATTCATCGAAGAATCTCTTACTTATGAAGAAAAGTGTACCTATAGCAACAAATGCCGCGAATAGTAAGTGAAAAAAAATGATGAAATTTCACATGTAAAAAACTTTATTTTGTTCTGTTTTTGAACTTCCACGGCTCTGAGTGTGAAATCTGAATCCTTTCTGTTCATGCTGACAAAGCTTTGTGAATTTATTTGTAAAAGTGTAGACAGTGGAAATTAAAATGTCATGTGGTGCCTCGTGCTCCAAGTGCTTGACATCCTACGCGCCTTAAATTTTTGGCTTAAGTTTAACCGAGAAATTTAAAACATTTTTGCAATCTGGTAGAAGAATTCATTAAAAATTATTAAAAAATTTCATAATTTTAAAATATACAGTAATTCACCAGATTATAATATTTTCGAAAGGTAGGCATAAAGTAACTTCTAGCGCTTCCCGCCTTTGGTATTGCGAGGGTTAATCCTCGAGTATTCGATATGACTGAGGACGTTAATGATAATGTTGTTGACAGACTCATTGGTAATGGTGATTTCGCTATTTAAGTGGATGAAGCTACTGTCAGCGACGGTGATGCGCATCTGATTTGTTCAGTGCGGTTTGTACAAGATAAATATCATCAAGATCTTCTTTTCCGCAGACTTCTTTGAAATTCTACAATCTTTTATGGAAGCAAACAACATCAACTGGGAAAACTTGTGGGCTAGTGTTGGGAAAGCTGTGTAGGCTAGGGTGCAAATGGAGGCGGTAGCATGGCTGGCTGTTAGGCCGGGATGAAAGCTTTGAGCCGGAAAAAAGCTCCTCACGCTAGCTGGAAAAATTTATTCATTCATCGAGAAGCACTGACGTAAAGAAAAGCATGAGCTCTATCCTTCAAGAGCGTCCTCAATCAATGACCGAAGTGGTAAACTTCATTAAAACTCGGCCACTTAGAAATGGTTCAAATGGCTCTGAGCACTATGCGACTTAACTTCGTAGGTCATCAGTCGCCTAGAACTTAGAACTAATTATACCTAACTAAACTAAGGACATCACACACATCCATGCCCGAGGCAGGATTCGAACCTGCGACCGTGGCGGTCGCTCGGCTCCAGACTGTAGCTCGGCCACTTAAGTCGAGATGTTTTCAACAAACGTGCACTGAGCACATTTCCGTAATTTATTACACCAACTCTCGCTGGCTTTCACACTGGAATGTCTTTAAAAGCGTTTGTGAGCTCATGAATGAACTTTACTTTTACTATGTTCAAGGAAAACATCGGAGTTCCGAGAATTTAGTAAACAGTGACTTTGTTTTGATCGACATTACTAAAAAAACCTAATCTATTGAGTTTATCGATCAAGGTAATGAGAGCAACAGTCTTCAACTGTCAGACAAAATTTCATGCTTCAGAAAGAAATTAATATAAAAAAAAAGTTGGATATTACGGATACATCCTTGTTTTTCCTGCTTTTAACACGGTTTTGGAAGAGAATGACTTTTGCTGCACTACGATTTGGGAAATTTTCATAAATCTCACACGGCTACGGCTGGGAAGGCAGTAGTTAAGGGACCGACTGGCACATCGGATGTGCGGGCGATGTTGATATTTTGCGAACGTGGCTGCGGAGCAGGTTTACGACACCGCTCGCACTGTAAACATGTATGTACAAGTACGTAGTAATCAGGGCAGCACAGAGCACCGACGTGCTGTGTAGAATCCATTCTTTCCAGTTAAAAAAGCGCCTACTGACCTGTATGTAGGGGTGGAAGCTGGGTGAGAAAAGCTGACCTTGTAATTATCAAAGAGCACTCCACTTGTCCCCTCTAGAGAAACTCCGCCACAAGTGTAGGGGAAGGACGTATAAATAAGCGAGCCCGGAGGCTCAAACCAATTAGTCGTGTCGCTATTTTGTCCGTGTCTAGAACCGGAGAGAATGACGATTATTCAAGCTGCAGGCCAACCACGACGACCCAGTGATGGATATCGACGACCAATCGCCCCACTGAAGCTATCTGCAACCATTATTGTGTGAGGGCGCGTCGCACCTTGGAGCTACAGTGGTGTGAGGACCGAGTGGTGGGGGGGGGGGGGGGGGGGGGTGTAAGGGGGGGGGGGGTAGGGGAGGCAGCTGGCCTCCGCTCTCTGCATGACGTCGTCCATCGTCCGGGAGACTGCAAGCTGCCGTCAGCAAGGGTGGGGCTGGGGCGCGAACTCACGGCATCCCTGGTGCGGAACTGTCTGCGGGCACTGAACGAGTTACCCTGGGCGGACAGCCAGAGCTGCTAAGGCCCACCACAATGATATGGTCAGTTGTGAAGGAAGTGTCTGGTCAGCAACACAAGATCGACGATATAAGGTCAGTTCGTAGTAAAAGAATTTCTGTTACTGATAAATCAGATATTTGTAGAGTATGTAAAAATCATTTGCTGAGCATTGCCGGTGAGTTAAATAAAAATTTAGTTTCTACAGGGAATCATATAACTTTATTGGCGAATGCCTTTCAGAGATTGATGTCTGAAATACTCCTCTGTGATAGAGACAAGGGGGAGATTGAGTCAATAATTAAATCACTGAAGGCTAAGGACTCTCATGGATATGATGGAGTGCCTAGCAGAAAATTAAAGTACTGTCCTGCACATGTTAGCCCTGTATTTAGCCACATTTGTAATTTTCCATTAGGAATGGCCAGTTTCCTGAACGGTTAACGTACTCAGTTGTAAAGCCGCTTTATAAAAAGGGAGAAAGGGATAATGTAGATAATTTTAGACCTATTTCTATGCCATCAATGTTCGCTAAAGTTATTGAAAAGGCTCTGTATGTAAGGATAATTGATCATTTTATTCACAAGATTTGCTATCAAATGTACAGTTCGGCTTTACAAGTCGTTTAACAATTGAAAATCCTATATTCAATTTTCTCTGTGAGGTACAGGATGGGTTAAACAAAAGGCTTCGCAAGCTAGACTTTTTTTTTATTTAACTAAGGCGTTTGATTGTGTTGATCGCAAAATATTGCTCCAGTAGTTGGGCCATTACGGAATACGGGGAGTAGCTCACAATTGGTTCACCTCTTACTTCAGCAACAAACAGCAACAGGTCATTATTCACAGTGTTGAGAATGGCTGTGATGTGGGGTCTAAGTGGAGTGTGGTCAAGTGGGGGGTGCCCCAGGGCCACTCCTGTTCCTTACTTATATAAATGATATGCCCTCTAGTATTACGAATAACTCTAAAATATTTCAGTTTGCTGATGACACTAGTTTGGTAGTAAAGGATGTTGTGTGCAACATTGGCCCAGTTTCAAATAGTGCAGTTCATGACCTAAGTTCATGGCTTGCAGAAAATAAACTAATGCTAAATCACAGTAAGACTCAGTTTTTACTGCTTCTGACACACAATCCAACAAAACCTGGCGTTTTAATTTCACAGAATTGACATATTATTAGAGAAATTGAACAGTTCAAATTTCTAGCTGTTCAAATAGATAGTAAACTGTCGTGGAAAGCCAACGTTCAGGATCTTGTTCAAAGACTTAATTCTGCCATTTTTACTATTCGAACGGTATCTAAAGTGATTGATCGTTCGACACGAAAGTTAGTCTACTTTGCTTACTTTCATTCGCTTATGTCGTATGGTATTTCATTTTAGGGTAAATTCCCGTTCTAAAAGGATATTGTTGGCTCAGAAACGGGAGGCTGGGGCAATAGGTGGTTCATGAACCTCTTGTCGACACCTGTTCACGAGCCTGGATATTTTGATATTGGCCTGTCTATATATATATTCCTTACTGTCACCTCTTGTTAACAATATTAGCTTATTCCCAATATTCCCAAGAATAAGCAGATTTCACTCAGTTAATACTTGGCAGAAATCAAACCTGCATTTGGATCGGACTTCCTTAACTCTTGTGCAGAAAGGTGTGCCGTATACTGCTGTATCCATTTTCAATAAGCTATCACTCGAATTCAGAAATCTTAGCAGTAATCCACGCGCTTTCAAATCGAAACCGCAGAGTTTCTTAATGGGTTACTCCTTCTATTCTGTCGAAATGGTTCAAGTGGCTCTGAGCACTATGGGACTTAACATCTGAGGTCATCAGTCCCCCAGAACTTAGAACTACTTAAACCTTACTAACCTAAGGACATCCATGCCCGAGGCAGAATTCGAACCTGTGACTTAGCGGTCGCGCGTTTCTATACTGAAGCGCCTAGAACCGCTCGGCCACACCGGTCGGCTATTCTGTCGAGAAGTACCTTGAAAACGGAAGCTGATTCTTGTTGTATTGTTGATTGCGTTTACTTAAACTTACGGATTGACTTTTCAAGTTCATAAACATTTTATTTTTATCTGTTATTACTTTTATGTTGTAATTTCATGCACTGACACGTTCCATGACCTTGGAGATTTGCTCCTAAATTTGGTCCTACAGAACTTGACGTGTAAATATATATAATAAAACGATGTCGGTCGGCTGCTTCCCTTCGGCGCTCTATGCGGAGTCAACGAGTCGCGCTTGAGGGAGCAGCCAGCCATGTTCCGGGCCACGGGCACAGTTAAAGCACACGGCTGCCACTGAGCCGTGGTGCGAGTGGAGCGCTATGTGAGCAAGGCTGGCCAACCGGAAACTGAAGCTGCAGATTCCGGCATTTCATTGTGGATCATTTAACTGAACTCAGTAATTACTTCACGAAGTACTTTCCACAAGAAGTCGATCAAAGCAACTGGATCAAACATCCTTTCAGTACAGAACTTCCACCAACCACTGAACAGCAAGAGCAGTTTACCGGTATTTCTTGAACCTCTACATTCGAATCGACGTGCGTTTCCTCACTCCTGCTGGAGTTTTGGAGCCTGGTGAAGCAGGAGTATCCACAAGTAGGTTTCAAGTATTGATACCTTTTGCAACATCCTACTTACGTGAATATAGCTTTTCAACATTAGCAGTCATCAGCTCGAAATATAGCGCGCGAACTGATGTGGAGAAAGAGATGCGAGATGCTATTTCGAGTAATGTGCCTAGATTTGACTACCTGGTGGTGAAGAAGCAAACATCCTTCCCATTCATTGCGACCGGCCGGAGTGGCCGAGCGGTTCTAGGCGCTTCAGTCTGGAAGCGCACGACCGCTACTGTCGCATGTTCGAATCCTGCCTCGGACATGGATGTGTGTGATCTCATTAGGTTAGTTAGGTTTAAGTAGTTCTAAGTTCTAGGGGACTGATGACCATATTAAGTCCCATAGTGCTCAGAGCCATTTGAACCATTGATTGCGTCGTAAGAATAAGGTACAAGAACATTAAAAGTTGATTATGGTGTGTTATGTGAAGAGTTAATAAAGAAATAACTACTCTTGTTCATTGTTTATTTAGTGACAGATGACACTGGAAAAGAAGCCGTGCGTGTTTATATCCAGTGGAAACCACTGTCTTAACTCCTTCAACGTCAGTTCCCTGTGACAGGTAGAAAGCCAACCAGAGTGCATTAGGGGTGTTCCTGTTTACTGCCGTTATCACGTCTGGTAGGATACAACTGTCTAAGAGACGTGAACAGAATCAGATGTTGAGTGATTACTGTAAAATAGGTGGAGATGCCGCGTGTGAGACAGCATTATCAGAACCTAATAGGGCTTTAAAAATGCTTCATTGTGGGTCTTCATTCGGCCGACTCGTCAAATCGTTTAATGTGCGGATTTGTGAGACAGTCGGATGTGACAGTGCCCCAATGTTGAAATGCAATGTTCCCCTCGATCGTGTCTGACCGTCACAAGGGAGAATCGTCGTATTGTGCAGCGAGCACATCGTAACACCTCACTCCTGTGCCTGCCATCCGAGAGCAGGTACGCAGCTTTCTGTGTCATTCTGCAGCACTGGTCGGAGACTAGCAGAAGCCAGACTGGGGAACTACCGTCCAGTGTGTATACTGCTGTTAACGTCTCAACACAAACGGTGTGCAGAATTATTTAATTTAGGGGTGACTAGGCGCTTCAACAAAAACAACAAACAACAGGAGTAGTGTTACCAGAGCTCAAACAATAGCCTCCAGTTCCCTAATGTTACATTAATGGCCGTTCCCAAATGGCCATGGTTGATTACTGATTTACGTAGTTTATTATTAATAGTTTACTGAAAAACCAGTCTTAAAACACTTCATAGAAAGACTGATTAAATAACTGTTCGTTTGGGTAATAAATTCTCAACCAATAACAGTAGCAAACAACATCACTTCCAAATAAAAACTTACTGAATCGTAATGATAGAAAGGTACCTTACAAACTTCAAAACTCACTTTCATTTAACACGCAGATATAAAAACATATCCAAAACTCACAGTTAGCATATTTCGTAAATTCCAGTATTTATAACCCGCTGAACTACAGCGCAGAACTGAATTTCAAATCTATCCAATGAGTAATCCTGATAACAGAAAATTATGTTCACAAATAAGAAATATAATAACTTTATGACAAAGCCCATCCGGCATTGGCCACACTTTTACACACTCCTTAATTCCATTGAAAAGTGACAGTTACTGCTCAGGCAGTTAAGCAAACTGACACCGCAGAAGTCACTGGAGGTTAATACGCGTACCGTATTCCACTGCTTTCTTCTCCAATATCATGACACCCTTATTGTGGGGAAACATGCAACAGCACAGCGTGTTCAGCTTGGGCCCACGCTGTGTTGCTGATCTTCCGTGGCAAAACACCCACAAACGATATCGGCCACAGCTCACCGTAATTGCGTCAATACAATTGCCGAGCCCACGGCTTATCGTTCCACAGCAGTGTTGAATTCCCAAGCGCCTCCGTTTTACCATCAGTCCATAACCACAGAGTAACCAAATTATTAAATGCACAATTCGGACCATCCAGACCCCAACACACTGCCGTTCTGTCCTTCTCGCTCGGTACTGTCCAATCCTCCACTCCTCGTCGCCAGAGGGCGATTCGCCGCCAGCTCGGCGCCCCAGTATCTCTGGCGAGGCCAATATCGACCTTAACACTCGCGGCCGGAACACAATCGTGCCGAAAATCATCACAATGGTTGCGTTAATATTGGCGACCTCGCCGGGAATCATTGACTGCTAATGAATGCGCCACACTACATTCAACGATGAAGTACAGTTGTGCACTACAGCATATGATCATCATCAATGAGTAAGGCATCGATCTGGCCAGGGGGCACAGTGTTACAGAGAGGCATAGCAGTATTATTTCTGGTGTCATGGTGTGAGGAGCCACTGGATATAATCTGAAGTTACTACTGGTAGTGTATGAGGAAACTGACGGCAGAATGGTATGACCATCATCGACGAGTACGACGGCGTCTGTTTGGAGGTCACATACTTCCAACATTTTGGAGCGGCACACTGATGCTACTCCTGGCATCATGGTGTGGGCAGCCATCAGGTATTACTCGTGATCGCGAATGTTACTGACTGCCTGGACTCTGACGGCACACACATAAGTGATGGAGATCCTGTGTCCTCATGTGTTATCTCCCATGAGACAGATTTGTGGTACGATTTTGTAATACGGCAGCGCTCGTCCATGGATGGCACGTATTTCTGTGAGCTGTCTTTGCAATGCTGAGTACTCCATTATCCAGTGAGATCCCCCAAATCTGTCATCGATAGAACATGAACTACACTCCTGGAAATGGAAAAAAGAACACATTGACACCGGTGTGTCAGATCCACCATACTTGCTCCGGATACTGCGAGAGGGCTGTACAAGCAATGATCACATGCACGGCACAGCGGACACACCAGGAACCGCGGTGTTGGCCGTCGAATGGCGCTAGCTGCGCAGCATTTGTGCACCGCCGCCGTCAGTGTCAGCCAGTTTGCCGTGGCATACGGAGCTCCATCGCAGTCTTTAACACTGGTAGCATGCCGCGACAGCGTGGACTTGAACCGTATGTGCAGTTGACGGACTTTGAGCGAGGGCGTATAGTGGGCATGCGGGAAGCCGGGTGGACGTACCGCCGAATTGCTCAACACGTGGGGCGTGAGGTCTCCACAGTACATCGATGTTGTCGCCAGTGGTCGGCGGAAGGTGCACGTGCCCGTCGACCTGGGACCGGACCGCAGTGACGCACGGATGCACGCCAAGACCGTAGGATCCTACGCAGTGCCGTAGGGGACCGCACCGCCACTTCCCAGCAAATTAGGGACACTGTTGCTCCTGGGGTATCGGCGAGGACCATTCGCAACCGTCTCCATGAAGCTGGGCTACGGTCCCGCACACCGTTAGGCCGTCTTCCGCTCACGCCCCAACATCGTGCAGCCCGCCTCCAGTGGTGTCGCGACAGGCGTGAATGGAGGGACGAATGGAGACGTGTCGTCTTCAGCGATGAGAGTCGCTTCTGCCTTGGTGCCAATGATGGTCGTATGCGTGTTTGGCGCCGTGCAGGTGAGCGCCACAATCAGGACTGCATACGACCGAGGCACACAGGGCCAACACCCGGCATCATGGTGTGCGGAGCGATCTCCTACACTGGCCGTACACCACTGGTGATCGTCGAGGGGACACTGAATAGTGCACGGTACATCCAAACCGTCATCTAACCCATCGTTCTACCATTCCTAGACCGTCAAGGGAACTTGCTGTTCCAACAGGACAATGCACGTCCGCATGTATCCCATGCTACCCAACGTACTCTAGAAGGTGTAAGTCAACTACCCTGGCCAGCAAGATCTCCGGATCTGTCCCCCATTGAGCATGTTTGGGACTGGATGAAGCGTCGTCTCACGCGGTCTGCACGTCCAGCACGAACGCTGGTCCAACTGAGGCGCCAGGTGGAAATGGCATGGCAAGCCGTTCCACAGGACTACATCCAGCATCTCTACGATCGTCTCCATGGGAGAATAGCAGCCTGCATTGCTGCGAAAGGTGGATATACACTGTACTAGTGCCGACATTGTGCATGCTCTGTTGCCTGTGTCTATGTGCCTGTGGTTCTGTCAGTGTGATCATGTGATGTATCTGACCCCAGGAATGTGTAAATAAAGTTTCCCCTTCCTGGGACAATGAATTCACGGTGTTCTTATTTCAATTTCCAGGAGTGTATATGGGACCGACTGGGACGTCTGTTCTGTCTCAATGCCAGTATTCAGAAGATCAAGGGCTAGTTAGAACAACTGTGAATGATCTCGCCTCAGGGAAGGACACAACGGCTTTATGTCATCCTTTTCAAGATAATCAGTGCGTGCATCCAGGCCACAATGGGTACAACGTCATTCTGATAGTTGCACATATTGACAAGTTCTTCATAAATTTGACTACATTTTGTTAACACTGAAGTAACATCATATACCTTCTCAACCAGTGAGGTTTTATTTCAAGATGCAAAGGAATTACAGACATTAGCTGCCAAAGGGCATTGATTTACCAATGGGGAAAGTTGAAAATCTGTGCTGGACCGAGATTTGTACCCGGGTCTCCTGCTTCCTAGCCAGATGCGCTGACTACTGCGCCACCTGGGCCTAGTGGTCACCACATCCGCACGGACTACCCTAGCACGCCACCTATCACACCCAAATACTCAACTTAAACCACACACTGCAGATGTAGTTCCCCTGCTCATTAGCCTCATTATTCGCCGCATCTCGCCGATTCCCCTAAGAGTTCGAGCTTGGTGTGTATCTTCACTGGAGGAATCATTGGCTGTCTTCGCCTTAATTATGTATATTTGGTGTCTGTTCTTTCGGACGTGTACGAACACATGGATGTGTGTGATGTCCTTAGGTTAGTTAGGTTTAAGTAGGTCTAAGTTCTAGGGGACTGATGACCTCAGATGTTAAGTCCCATAGTGCTCAGAGCCAACAATAACACATATAAATTTGTTTCTGCTTCTTTCTCCACTTCTGGGTGCTTTATTTTTTCTGTGAGACTGTGTGATTTTTGATAGGTTTGTGAACGATACGCTACAGAAAATTGAATAAAACGAAAAAAAATTCTGTATACTGTCAAAGATGCATTGGCGGTGGGTGAGCTTGCTTTTCTTGCATGAAATAGCCTCAGGTCTTTTTGTTTCTCGGTTATACCGCCACGCTATCGACCAACTGTCCGGACAACAGGCCGTAGCGTATACAGTGTTCGCGAACTGCCTCCAGGATACTGGATGGCATGAAACGCCGGACATACGACTTGTATTCTACATAAATACGATGCGTTACAGCTAAATAAAAAATTGGTACATTTGACACGTACGAGGGCTATTCGGAAAATAGCGTCCGATCGTTCGCGAAATGGAAACCTCAGTGAAAATCTAAATGTTTTATTTGCAGCTGTGTGCTACACCTTGCAGCTACTTCTCTGCATAGTCGCCGCTCCGATTTAGATATTTGTCGTAGTGTTGTACCAAATTTCCAGTAAACTACTCACAGAATGAGCCAGCTGTTCTTTCTGCCACTTCTCTACCATGATCTCAGGAGACATCTCCTTAACGAAACACTGTACGTGTGGGCGGGGGGTTTGTGTGATTCAATGAAGTGGAGGGCTATACCGGCGGTAGTCTAACTACCAGCAGCGCCTCCCAAGCCGGACAGGTCTCCATAGAGGATCCAGACAGTGTGTGTCTCACAACGTCCAGTCTAGTGTCCTGTCCTGTCCTAGCCTAATCTATTCTGTCCCATCCTATACACTCCCTTCCTTTCCTTTTCCTCCCTGTGATTGTATGGCAGCAGACACAGTACCGTAATGTGGACAGCGGAAGATCTTTGGAAACCAGGACAACTTTGATTCACAGAGGCCTTACTGCGAAGGGATGGATAGCGTTCTGTAGTCGCGGTGAAGACAAGCTGGCTAAGAGGTAAGGCCCTGAAATAAAACCTTGGCAGGTGTCCAGGCCATGAGGTGGCAGCCCCACCAGGACACACGGGGGCTGTTGGCTGATAACCCGCACCACCAAAAAACACATAGCACAGAAACTAAAAGGAGAAACAACCGGATGGATCTTAAGGGTATGACCTTTGGTCTGAAAAGGAAAACCCGTATTGGTTTTTGGAATATAAGGACGTTGAGAGAGGCAGGGAGGCTAAGGCAGGCTGAAAAAGAGATGGATAACTATCGACTAGATATATTGGGACTGAGTGAAATAAAGTGGAGTGCTGCTGTATACGGGTCAGACAGGTGAGGACGCGATGCATAGGAATGGTGTAGGGCTCTTACTATCTAAAAGCAGCAAGAAGAGCTTACTGGAGTGGAAACCAGTCTCAGAACGGATAATAACTGCACGCTTTAAAGCAAATGTGCGATATGTCACTATAATGCAATGCTATGCACCTACTGAAACAGCTAAAGGAGAATTAAAAGATTCATTTTATACAGAGCATAACGGAGTCATTAGACACAGAAATTCTAGGGACGTAAAAATTTTAATGGGTGACTTGATCGCAAAAGTTGGTTCAGAAAATGAATGGCTTGAACATATCATGGGTGTGCATGGCTTGGGGATCAGGAATGAAAATAGTGAACTGTTGATAGATATGTGCGCTGAACACGACCTAGTCATTGGAGGCACATTTTTTCCACATCGTAACTGCCATAAGATAACGTGGGTTTCTCCAGACCACGTAACCTAAAATCAAATAGACCACATAGCCATAAGCCGCAAGTTCCGACACTCTCTGAAATGGCTCTGAGCACTATGGGACTTAACTTCTGAGGTCATCAGTCCCCTAGAACTTAGAACTACTTAACCCTACCTAACCTAAGGACATCACACACATCTATGTCCGAGGCATGATTCGAACCTGCGACCGTAGCGGTCGCGCGGTTCCAGATTGAAGCGCCTAGAACCGCTCGGCTATCCGACACTCTCTGTTAGATGTCAGAAATAGAAGAGGAGCAGACGTTGGAAGTGACCACCACCTAGTTTTTGGCGGAATTCAGACTGAAGATAGTGGCAAATAGAACCAAGCTCAGTCACAGGAGCAAGATAATAGATGTGGCAAGGTTAAAAGACCAGCAGATCAAAGAACCATTTGCTCTTGAACTACAAAACAGATTCCAGGTCCTCTCTGAGGAAAACTTTATGGAAGAGGGAATTGAAACATGTTGGCAAAAAATCAAAGACAGTTATTTAGATGTGGGAGAAAAAAAATCTTAGAATTTAAGGCACATGAAAGGAAGGAATGAATCTCCGATGTTACATGCAATGAAATCAGCCACAGGAAAGAACTAAAACTTAAGTTAAATCTTTGTAAGACAAGAGCGCAGAAGAGCGAAGTGCATAAAGAATACGAGGAGGCGAAGAAAAAAATTAAAATATGGTTACGTCAAGATAAAAGGAAATGGGTAGATGATCAAGCAAAATTAGCAGAAGAGGCAGCAAGACAAGGAAATATGAAAGAGCTCTACAACATAACCAAACGGTTGTCAATGAAGAACTTCAGACGTGAAGGACCAGTTAAGAACAAGGATGGGGTGTTGCTTACAACTCAACAAGCACAGCTACAGAGATGGGAGGAGCACTTCAAGGAACTGTTAAACTGTGAAAACAACCAAGAGGAACAGATAAGAGATGTTCCAGAGGAAGTCGAAGAAGATCAAGATATAAATTTGCAATGCCCCACAATGGACGAAATTAAGATGGCTTTAAAAACACTAAAGAACGCAAAGGCTCCAGGCCTAGACAACATAGCACCGGAGCTCTTAAAAGCCGATATTGCAAGTACTGAAGCATATTTGGCTTCAAGAGAAGTCTCCAAAGGAGTGGAAGTGGTAAAGCTCCCAAAAAAGGGAAATTTATCAGACTGTAATAACTGGCGTGGCATTACATTGTTGTCAGTGCCCAGTAAGGTCCTCACCAGAATTATTTTAAACAGTTAAAGATTCTCTTGAAAAGCGACTGCGTAAAGAACAGGCCGGTTTTAGGGCACAACGCAGTTGTGTTGATCTTGTTAACACTCTTAGGATCATTTTAGAACAAAGCAAAGAATTTCAAGCAACCATGTACCTCGCATTCATTGATTTTCAAAAGGCCTTCGATTCCATGAAACATAAAGTGCTCTGACAGGTGTTGCGGAAGTGTGGCATACCACAGAAAATCTTAAACATCATAAAAGATCTATATGATGGCTACAAATGTTGCGTATTCCACAAGGGAAATATGACAGAAACCATAAAAGTAACAACTGGAATCCGGCAGTGTTGCATTTTATCACCAATACTTTTTCTACTTGTTCTAGACTCAGTTATGAGAAGAGTCACGGCAGGCAGGAGACGAGGAATCCAGTGGGGGATCCATGAACGTCTGGAGGATTTGGATTTTGCAGAAGACATAGTTTTATTAGCTCAAAGGCTGATTGATATGCAAGGTAAATTAAACATGCTGAAAGAAGAAGCAGAGACTGCTGGCCTCAAGATAAATACAGGCAAAACAATGGAAATGAGAGTAAATTCAGGGAACATGGAGGTGCCACTGCTAATAGGGGAGCAGCACGTGGAGACTGTCAACTCATTCCTGTATCTGGGTAGTATAGTGACGGAAGGTGGTGGAGCTGGAGATGACGTGAAAAACCGCATTAAAAAGGCAAATGCTGCCTTCATACAGTTGTATCCAATATGGAAAAATAGAAATATCACGTACAAAACAAAAATCCGTATTTTTAATACGAATGTGAAGGCTGTCCTTCTGTCCGCCAGTGAAAGCTGGAAAATGGATAAAAAGATAACATCCCAGTTACAAAGTTTCCTAAATAGATGCCTCCGACGCTTCATGAATATCTGTTGGCCAGAAAAAATATGTAATGAGGAGCTCTGGCGAATAACAAACCAGGTACCTACAGAAGACCAGATACGAGAGAGAAAGTGAGGTTCGTTGGGGCACACCTTGAGAAAACCATGTGGAGCCATCGAGAAAAAAGCATTGGAATGGAATCCCCAGGGAACAAGGAAGAGAGGAAGACTTAGGGGCACAAGGAAGAGGACAGTTGAAGGGGAAGCAAAAAGAGTTGGCAAGACCTGGACAGAATTGAGGCAAATGGCCAAAGACAGACGGATGGCGAGCTCTCCTGAATGCCCTATGCCCCCATAGGGGCCAAAGTAATAAAGCAAGTCTGGCTGGTTCAAATGGCTCTGAGCACTATGGGACTCAACTGCTGAGGTCATTAGTCCCCTAGAACTTAGAACTAGTTAAACCTAACTAACCTAAGGACATCACAAACATCCATGCCCGAGGCAGGATTCGAACCTGCGACCGTAGCGGTCTTGCGGTTCCAGACTGCAGCGCCTTTAACCGCACGGCCACTTCGGCCGGCGAAAGCAAGTCTCTACCATGATCTGCGGTTAGTTGTCTGTGTCAGCACGTTGTCTTCAAAACCAGCGGTTCGTGTGAGCATGGAGGAACATCAGAGAGTGCGAAGTGCGGGCTGTACGGTATGTGATCAAACACTTCCCATCGAAAATGTTGCAGAGACGTCCTCAATGCCTCTGCAGTGTGTGGTCAAGAATTGTCATGGAAAAGGAAATTCGTGACAGGTGTGTTACGTGGAGTTGCGTGAAGTCAGGCGCAACCTCACAGCAGGTACCCATACTTGGTGGAAGACACTATTTGGTAGACATCTTTACATACCCACTGTACACTCAGAACTAAAAAGAGTGATGTGATGCAATCGACAGGTATACTAGAGACACTGCCCAACAGCTCTGCGCAATGTTTCATCGGATTTTTACCGTAGTTTCAATTTCGCGACATGCATGATCTTACTTCCCCTCGTATTATTGAACATATTGAGTGTTTGCTCTGTGCAAGGCTGAAGGGAACAGTAACAGACTGGAAGAAACAGAGAGGGGTTGAGAATTGTAAAGAACGAGAGACACTATTGATTAGGTTTTAAAGTGAAGCCATCCTCCAGTAAGAAAAGAATGAGAATTATCTTTCCTAAGAGAACAGCTAATGGTATTAAGCATCGGTAATGGAATCTCCTTTTTGCTTCCAGCAGTAGCTGCTTTAACTCCCAAGAGTGTAAATTCGTTTCTGGGAATTGTGAGGAATGCTGTAACTTTGATCTGCAGCGTCGCCGAAGACAAACTCCTGTCCGGAACAGCACTTAGGCAGATGAAGTGGGCAACCGGGCGTCCGTATCCTCCGGTAAATTTCTTATGGACCGGGAAGCTAGCGAGGTGCGCCATTCCGAATGCAAACGGCCGCGCGATACCGAGAAAAATGTCCTCGTCTGCTGCATCGACGTAGGAAGGACTGACGTTCGCTAAAAAAAGTTCGTTCCTGGCGTGTTTCGAAAGTGGTCGATTAAGTAACACAAAAAAACTTTATAAATAGTAGAGTGGTTGGTGGCTTCTGGTGCAATATCGAATCTACGTATAGCTGCTCAGAATAGTCTTCAATGAGTGCGTAACGTAAGACTACAATATTTTGTATGTTATTTCGTATCTTTATCTCTGTATTATCATATCACTTAGATCGTATGTGAAGGCTTTCTGTGCAATAACTATTTAACTGATGTTTATATCATGTGTGTATAATACCTGTTTTATCATGCTAATGTTTTTATTATTGTAAAGTAAGGATTTGTTAAGTTCATGAAAAGTTCTCTTGAGAGTTTATAATGCTATACAGCCTGATAAAAGGACCCATGGTGAGGAGAAATAAAATCAATCTTCATAGGTTGCGAGGAAATTTTGTGTTACTTCCGTCATTACAATATCGAGTCAAATTTCCAAAGAAATTGGCTGTATGGCCTTATACTCTCTCTGGCCTGGATAAGTACACTCGTTCAGTTGGTAAGGATGTGATAAAGCTGTAGTATCCTGTCCTGAGGCAAGCTGTCCCACAATATTTGTAATTGGTCCTTGATATCCTGAACACTGTGACCAGGACGAAATTGATGTCAAAGAGATGTCCACACATTGTAAGCGTAGAATTGTATCTTTGACTATCGACAGTCGCCTCTCTGTTGAGCACAGAACAACAGTGTGGAGTCGTGGCGTAGATTTCGTGGAGCGTGGGCGGAGTGTTGTGTTGATCCCGAGGTTGCAGCGCGTATCTTACAAGTTATGGTGAAGCAATTGAAACGGTTTTCCACACAAGTTTTGCGTTTAATTTCAGTGTCCACGACGCAGTATCAATATTTATCCAAAAGGTGACGGAAAAATAATGTGGACTGGTATGATCCTAACTGTAAGTGAAAGAAACACATATCGTTTTGGCTGGCTGAATATCACGAGCGCAGGTACTTTCTCGTTCGTATATCGTAACCGATATTTTATGGAGCATCCGCGTCACGATTCGGTCAAGCGCACGCTCGTGTTATAAGCTGTTGAACTGTTTAGTGCTGTCGGAAGAACTCTGCCAATCGTCGACTGATAAAAAACATCCTTTGATTAGTGATTATTTTGCGTTCTATGCACCGTATTTTTGCATTGGATGCCATCATTTAGATAGCAACCTTATGCATCACAACGGACACGTACTTGAAGTACAAATACTGACACGTCCATTGTGGAATAATGTTAACTGTGAACAGTGCAGCCCCACCCTGTGCGAGTGTATAACAGAATACAGTGAATTCTACCAGGTCAATTTGGTATCGTTGGTGTGAGTGGCTCCTCTGGCTGCTGGACAATAATTATTACAGGACACGTCATGGCAGGCAGTGCAGAGAGCAGCAGATCAACCGCCGCGGGAAGGACCAGGTACGTGGGTTTGGGCACATGGTCGTTAGCTACCCAGCCCCGTTCCTGTGTTTAGGGAGTGTTTTACAGTCTCGAGTGCTAAAGGCTAGCTTTTATTAGTACTGTCTATCTACACCGTTTCCTCCCGGGCGTGTTGCAAAGTGTTCTATCTGAAGATCTTGCTGATCACGAAGCACCTCAACATCACGCAGACAGTTCATAGAGAGGCGTGCCATGCATGGACGAGCATTTTTCTGCGGAAAAATGGTACTGTCGCGTACCAAGCGCAGTTGCTGCCAGTCTCTGACCAAATGGTGCAGGATGAATCTGAATGTTGATGGGAGTCCATTACTCATTCTCAGATGGCAGGTGCAGACGTGAAGTGGTTACGCTGTGCTTGGTACACGATATGGCGGTCCCCCTTTACGGCGGTCGTACGCAGTTGACTGAAACCTTGACATGTTGCCAACAGCCCAATATCGGGCCACTACCATGTGCGAATGCCCCACAGATCTGGATATTACACGATTCTACCAGCGGGCCCAGTGAAGACCCAGCATGAGTCCCATGCTTATAACGCTGTCTCACACGGGTACTCGGCATCTTCGTGTCTTTTGCAGTGATCGCTGAATATCTCGACGCTGTTCGCGCCCCAACACTACCAGGCGTGGTAGTAACATGTGAAGATATTGCTGAATAATAGATACATTTTTCCTTCTTTATTTTCTTTTGTTACTTTTAATCTGTACGGTTATTTTTGACTTTTTTCTTTTATTCCACAGTATGAAATGTGACTACTTTTTGCTTTATTTATGTTAATACATGAAACTTTTTTAACTGGCTATGCAAAATTTCAGCGTAAAAAACTGTTATTGAGCCGGCCGAAGTGGCCGTGCGGTTAAAGGCGCTGCAATCTGGAACCGCAAGACCGCTACGGTCGCAGGTTCGAATCCTGCCTCGGGCATGGATGTTTGTGATGTCCTTAGGTTAGTTAGGTTTAACTAGTTCTAAGTTCTAGGGGACTAATGACCTCAGCAGTTGAGTCCCATAGTGCTCAGAGCCATTTGAACCATTTGAACTGTTATTGAACTGTGATGCGAGAATGATATTGACATTGGCAGTCGGATAGGGACACTCAGTGTGTGCTCAGTGTAGCGGCGTGAACGTGCGTTCTGTTGTGTAAACGTGCTGGACAGAAACACACGGAAATTCACTACAAGAAAAAAAACGACTCACCGCGAAGGAATCATCCGAGCGGGACGCAAATCATGTACATGTACAGACAAACAAAGGATAAGTTTCATTAAAAATTGGATGATTCCTTCAAGAGAAAGAGTTCCAAGACTGAACAAATCAGCAATCAGTTGGTCCACAAAAATGGTTCAAATCGCTCTAAGCACTATGGGACTTAATATCTGAAGCCATCAGTCCCCTATACTTAGAGCTACTTAAACCCAACTAACCTAAGGACAGCACACATAGCCAAGCCCGAGGCAGGATTCGAACCTGAGACAGTAGCAGCAGCGCGGTTCTAGACTGAAGCGCCTAGAACCGATCAGCCATAACGGCCGGCTAGTTGGTACACCTCTGGCCGCGATGTATTGATTTACAGAGCTGTTGGATGTCCTCCCAAGGGATATCGTGACAAATTCTGTCCAACTGACGCGTCTGATCGTCGAAATGTCGAGCTGGTTGGACGGCATTACCTATAATGCTCCAAACGTTCTCGATTGGGGAGAGATCCGGCGTTCGTGCTAGCCAAGTTAGGGTTTTGCAGGTACGAAGACAAGCAGCCGAAACCCTTGCCGTGGGCGGGCGGGCATTATCTTGCTGGAATGTAAGTCCAGGATAGCTTGGCATCAAGGGCAACGAAACGGGGAGTAGATAATCGTCGACGTACCGTTGTGCTGTGAGGGTGCCGCTGATGGTTAGAGTGCTGTCACCTAAGCTTTCAGATAAGCCGCGTTTCCAGTTATGCTGGTCACTCATGCGATGTATGTAGGGATGGTGTCTACCCCTTTCCGCATCAACTACAGCCCGAAGATGGCGCATTGCAGCGCCGAAACTGGTTGCAGCAAAGTAAATAAAACCATAAGGACGGCTGTAGGGATCCTACTATAAAATGAAATGGTGCGCCAGACCGTCACTCCTCGTTATGGAGCCCTGTGGCAGGCGATACTCGGGTTGGTATCCCACCACTGTCCAAAACACCCAGACAAGTATTGGCTCGTCATCGGGGCTCAGTTCGAAGCGGGACTCATCACTGAAGACAATTCTACTACAGTCAATGAGATTCCAGGCCATAGAGTTGTCTGCATGCATAGTAGTAGAATACCGAATACCAACTTGACTGCCCCCTCCTCCCCCCCCCCCCCCCCCCCCCCGTTTCAGTGAGGTGTGTTTGCTACCTATATTGACATTATATTACTCACTACTATTTGCTACTACCATTTTTCTCTTTTATTATAACTGCTGTTACGCCTGTTTTATCATATCTTTTCGAGGGTTGTGCCTTTACACACACTGTCGGAAAAAAAATTACCACACCTGGAAAGGTGTCATCGACTTTTATCGGATGACAGCATATGCCACCTGGGCGTTAGTATATGTACTGATGATGATTTCAACGTCGTCCGCCAACAGATATCGTAGTGGCGTAGCTACCAGAGCGCCATTGTGTCTACCCGTTAATAGGGAATGCTCACGGCTAGAAGGCCCAGTGTGGTGCAAACGTGTGAAACGAGCAGGCAACCATGTCACGTAGACGTAGACGTAGAAAGGGGTCAAACTGTAGCTTTCCGAGAAGCGGTGCGGTCCTTTCGGAGAATTGCCACTGAAGCTGGACCTACCGCATCAGTTGTGCAACGATGCTGGTATCATTGGTAACGTGATAATTTTCACACCGCTAGACGAGGTTCTGGACGTCCACGCAGCACAGACGCCCGCCAGGATCGTCGTAGCGTAAGGGCAACAGTGGCAGATCGTACAGCTACCACAGCACAGACAAGATGGCTTCTGAGCCTAAGACTTGTCAACACGAACTGTTGCGAACCGGTTATGAGCAGTGGGACTACAGCCACACACACCTTCTCGCGTCCGTCGGCAGTCGTAATTTAATGTATATATTATTATTGTTATTATTATTTTTTGATTGTTGCCGACTTACGTGGTGGGCCTTAATAAAAATGATATTTAAGTTGAACAATGTAATAAACTCGGCTAGTCAGTTCACTTTAAAGCAAGAAATCTTTAGTTATTAATTAAAATTGCGGCCCACACACGCGCGAGAGTATTTTTCTTACCTCCGTTGACCATTGTATTGTAGTCGGAGTCCTGGCTCTGGCTCTCAGCTATGGTACTGAAAATAAGAATCTTAAAGCTAAGTATTTCTGCAACTTCGTGCGGCTGTGGAGAAAAATTAATATTATGTTAATAGCTGGCGAGTTTTCCGCTTCCGCTAATTTTTCGTAAGTTAATATCGCCACGTAATGGCGTCGTTGGCTGCATCGGTCGCTGCGATTATTGAGCTGTAAATTACTTGAATGCAGGTTAATTCAAGGAAGGCGGACATGAAATCGGGATCACCTCTTACAAATTAAAAGTGCACAATAATATTAAATCGTTATATCATTTAACTCATACAAATATGCTTACATTTGTCAGCACACGCAAGATGTCCCTCTAGACACATTCAAGACAAAAGAAGAAGTGAAGTCGACTGAAAAATTAACAAAAGAGCGTATCTTGTCGTCTCTTTAGATTATTCTGTCATAAATTATTTCTTTGCAATCTAAACCTACACAGAGAAATTATTATTTTACGGCTACATGATAAAAAATTTGGCACTGGGGACGCTATAACCTCTACCCAGTCTTCCGCTCAAGCCACAGCATCGACTTGCAGGGCTCAACTGGTGTCGTCAGAGGATCATCTGGAAAATGGAATGGCGCGCCGTGGTCTTCGGCGATGAAAGCAGATTCTGCCTGCATGCTAGTGGTGGTCGTTTGTGCGTACGTCGTAGACCTGCCTAGCGCTGTCTCGTAGAGTGCATTCGTCCAAGACACACTGGCCTCTCCCCAGGTCTCATGCTCTGGGGTGCGATGAGCTACAACTCTCGTTTACCATTGCTGTTTCTGATGGGGACGTTAACCAGCGCAGTTTGTTACGCTCGTTCGTTTGCCGTTCTTGTATTAGGAAGGTGATGTGTTGTTCCAGCAGGATAACGTTCGTGCACACACTGCCCGTGAAACTGAACGTGCTCTGCAAGACGCGAAGCAACTTCCCTGGTCAGCACGATCTCCGGACTTATCTCCGATCGAGCGAGCACCTGCGGGATATGACGGGAGAGAAGTGACACATGTGAACGTCAACCAACAACTGTTGCTGAACTACGTAAGCCGGCCGGAGTGGCCGAGCGGTTCTAGACGCTACAGTCCGGAACCGCGCGACCGCTACGGTCGCAGGTTCGAATCCTGCCTCGGGCATGGATGTGTGTGATGTCCTTAGGTTAGTTAGGTTTAAGTAGTTCTAAGTTCTAGGGGAGTGATGACCTCAGAAGTTAAGTCCCATTGTGCTCAGAGCCCTTTGAACTGCGTAAACAGATCGAGCAGGTGTGGAATGACGTATTCCAAGACAGTATTCGCCATTTCCACGATCAACTGGATGCCAGAGTCAGTGCCTGCATTGCCGCCTCGTGGAGGCCACGCCACGTAGTAATACGGGTGTTGCAACATGGTTCGATACCCGGTACCTCAGAACCGCTTGTGCTATTGATCTGTAAATTTTGTAAAGTATGTACCTAGAACTGTAAACGGATCCTAGCCAAGGCTCGACATACGTTACGTACCAAGAATAATTGTGTGCAATTTCTGGTTAAGCCACCTCATAAGGACAATGATAAATTTAAAAATTACAGGGTCGCCACCAGCCCAAGCCCTTCCTAACAATTGAGAAAAGACCGAACTGGAAATTATTAGTTCAATTAAATTAAGAATTTAATTATAAGAATGTATTTTAAAGACACTAACAAGATGAATAGCATTGTATGTAGTATATCAATAAGCTTGTTTAATTAAATTGATTTTTCCTCCCATTTTTGTTCATCACAAGCAAGCAGATTAAATTTTTAAAAAATCAGGGAATAGAAAATTAATTTGAAAACTGGCATCAATGAGAAAGATAAAGGACGCAGAGTTTTTATCTTTTACGTGGCACATTTATTTCATTACTGAATTTGATGCACAACCTATGAATACACATGACTGGTGCCTGAATGAAAAATCTAACTAAATAATTCGCCAAAAAATGGTAGAATAGCGCAATTAAAAAAGGAAAAACACACAAAAGGGAAGTGGAACTCAATAATTCAATCATTCCATCTACATACCCACGACAGAAATAGTTCAGAGAGATACCTATCACCATTATGCTCATGCACTAACTTGGAAAGAGGTTTTACGATTCGCAAGGTTTGTATAGTAGATATACGACATGGAATCCGCGCCTGCCGCTTACGAACGGCCGAACTTCAGCACTCGGTAAACTTGATTACGACTTAACTGATCAGAAATTCGACATTAAACCAGGCACAAATGTAAGAAATTTTAATGGTGCAATAGCAGAATGATTTTGCTGTCACAAAATAAAATTAACTCGGCAAGGCAGAAACCCTCTGTAGGAGCTACGAACTGTACTCACCAACCGCTAGCTGCAGAGAGTCCTTTCTCCATCGAGCTTCGTCTAACTCCCAGTGCAACGGAAGCTACCAGAGTGCTAGGCTTCCGCCACCAACCTGACAGACAAACCAACCTCAGACTAAAAGGGGTAAACCTCTCTGTCGAGATACTGGGATCCTGTGTTGGTCATCCTGTGCTACCCTCCAAACGAGAAGCAAACATCACCTGCTCCTAGCAGACGACAACCAACTCGGCATCCACCACAAAAGAAACCCGATACCACTCATTTCCTGTGGAACACAAAAAAAAATCAAACATAATATCATTTAATAAGCCTTACTTTGATTTCTCAGTGTTTCTGGGAGAGTTAATAAATTAAACCGCAATCAGGCGGTGGATAGAATAGGTTGCACAGAATCCAGTGAGACAAGCGTCTATGAAACTACTCCACAGAGACGATTCAATTTAAACATTTCATTTACTCTACATGCACTGTTGCAACAAAAAGTCTTGAGTGAATTGAAATCCTCTAAAATGGTGTACCAATCTTTTTTCCGGCAGTCTATGAGGGCAGTGTTTTCGTCAGGCGTATTTACGTATTTCGTTCTGGTAAGTGGCGTTCTTCCTAAGTTGTGGCGTCCGTCATTAGATTCCGAACCCCGACTCACCATAGCAAAGCCGTCCGCCCACTGTCGGTGCAAGGCACGCTACCGTGGGGAACTACGATACTGACAGCTGTCAGCTACGTAAGCTGTGATTACGATCTGTAGGACGTCACATTACAGCATACACATGACGAAGTGTGAGTCTGTTTGACTGATTATTTTTAACTGAACCAAATTACATCCAGTTCCATCATCGCTTGCGAAATTATTCACGGGACTTTTATGTGTTTTATATTCTTTTGGAGTTCGTTATCAGACTCTGAATTGTTTACTTTAGTTAATTTTCGAAGTGAAACGGGTTCTTTTGATAAATGAAAAGTACTGTATTCCTTATCTTCTACAAGATTAATTTATTGAGTTCACTGGTTTTCGAATTACAAGGCCATCATCAGACTTTAACTCGTCACTCTTGACTTGTTTTGATTCTAAATAATCGAAATTCGCAGTCAAAATCATGCGAAGTAGATCTATGAGAACTGCTTTCTTCACATATTCATCAGTTTGTGACGGCTCTGAGTAACACAGCAGGTTACGTGCCGTTACGGCTAAATTTCGTGTAATCTATTTTCCTCACAAACACTAAACACGAACTACACTCACTCAGTCTGGTGGCCGTTCTACCTGTCGCAGAGTACTGCAACTCTAATAATTTGCATGTGTACCGATGATGTGGATATGTATCAAGTTACATTGACGTCCGACCATTTTCTTTTTTTGTCGCCCATTGCAGGTTTCGCGGCGAGAACATCGGTCTATTAATTCTTTTTGCACTAATTTCCCTCCACACTTCCGTTTTTACATAATGCCATTAGTCGTGATACAATGGATCAGGATTTTCAGAACACCAACATGTTAATGCACGCATACAGAAAGAAAAGAACGTTTCAAGATCAATCTGCTGCAATAGACAGTTGTCCAGCTTCCTATTTCATGCTTAAGTTTGTTATGGACCGTTGCGCTATTGTCAATATGACTCGGCCGGCACTGTGGCCTGGTGGACACCACATTTTAAATATATGTGACGATGCTAAGCTGGTTTTGTATATATTTTCTGACGATGCCATTATGAATTTATTGTAGTAAGACACGTTACAAAACGGATCTGAAGATGAACATTACTGAAAGAAACCGGAAGTCTGGCGACCAACCGTTTTGTGATCATTGATGGAAATTAACAGAAATTTATTCTGCCTTCCTTAGGCTTCACTTTTTTATCTTTGTCCTTCGGTATGAGGTAAGTTCAGATTTTTTGTTGCTTATCGGAGTTCAGTTTCGTATTGAGCTACCGTGTGTTAACATTAAGTTGGCTGGTTTCACAAGGGAGTAGTGTGGGGAACTGAAGAAGAAAGCTCGGTCCGCGCATAGCTCACCAATGGGGGAGGGTTGGGGACGGGGGGTGGGGGAGGGAAGCCACACTTGCCCCCGTCTGTACTGGCAAAACAGACTGCGATTCGTCCTTTTACGAAAGCAAAAGTCAATCACGGAAGTAAAACGAAACAGAAATCGTCTTACACATTGTCATGATTAAGAAAGATCTTGATTGCCGCGCGGGGCGGTCTGAGGCGCCTTGTCACGGTCCGTGTGGCTCCCCCCCCCCCCCCCCCCCCCCCACGTCACAGGTGCGAGTCCTCCCTCGGGCATGGATGTGTGTGTTTTCCTTAGTGTAAGTTAGTTTAAGTTATATTAAGTAGTGCGTAAGCTTAGGGACGGATGACCTCAGCAGTTTGGTCCTATAAGACCTTATAACAAATTTCCAAATTTGCGGTTTTACTGTTAATTCTGTAGATTCTCCCTATAACTGTTTCCTCTTCCAGCAGTTAACGCTCTCACCTGCTGATGTTCTATTCTCTGAATCGTGGAGACATCAGACTGTTACCTACAGCGGACAACTCTTTTGAATAGATAAATGTCTCAGTTATAAAATGAAACTGTGGAAGAACTGCAAACCAGTAATAGACAGAGAAGCAGATCTGTTCTGGATAAAAACACGCAAGTGCGAGGCAGTCTAGTCGTGAAGAATGGGGTTAGCCAGCTCACAATTCTAGGTTATACGTATAGCGAGCCGCCAGCTTGCTGTGGGTCAAGCTAAATGAACAATAGATATACATGGCGCAACAGAATGAAAGAATCACTTTTTCGAAAGCGTGTAATTTCTTCCTCCCATTGCGACGTTTAAGTTAGAAATGTTTCTCAAAGGTTCGTTCAATCCTCTTCTGCAACGGTGCAAACGCGTGGCGCCCTGTGATCTCATCCTCAGGCTCGACAACGCTTCAAACAGCAAAATGTCGACACGTATAGAAAAAACACCACCTCTCAGAATCGGCACGAGAAGGCCGCAGGGTGTAGAATAAATGGCGTCAATGAAACCACCACTATCCCTAGGATGTTGATTCCCACAAAATGTGGTCGCACCCATTTGCTCTCGTGTATAGGTTGGAAGCGCTGACTGTTCAAAACCATTCAACGAAATCTGAACGTAATCTGAAGCAGTTACGTGCGTTTATGCTTTTCCGGCGCTCCTACTTCGTGTTCTCCAGTGGCATGATCATCGGAGGGGGGGGGGGGGGGGGGGGATGCGATATTGACACATGAGTGAATGAAACGGTGGAGCCTCCTTCTAAGACCCCCCAGCTACTTCGGTAAAATCCTTGGTGCCATCCACCCGCCTTTTCTGGACACCTTAAAAATATACCTTTACAGACTGAACCCGTGACAAGAGAACCATGCGTCTGCTCGCAGGCTGCACTATTGTTCTTGCGCCTGATAGTAGGCTTTCCGGAATCCTGAAGTGTCGAGGGGGTTGCCGGCCTCTGCAGTGCGCCCAGAACTTCGTCACGGGTTCTTTACGTACAGATATATGTTTAAAATTCTCAGTTCAGGTGGGCAGGCGCCCCAGAGGGATTTGCCAAGCTGGGGGCCCTTAGAGGGATCCTTTGCTGTTTTATTCACTCATGAGTCGTTTTCGCATATCCCTGTGATCATGGCATGGGGGGGGGGGGGGGGGGGGAAGGCACAAGATAGGAACGCTGAAAAGGCGAAGCACCCTCAGCAGCTTTTCGGATCACGTTCAAATTAAGTCGAATGGTTTTGAATGGTCTGCAGGAGTTCCAGTCTTTACACTAGAGCACAAATTGTGGTCGCGCTGCTCTCCAATGGGGTCAGATCAATGTGGATACAACGTCCGAAGGCGCCAGCAGTGTAAAAGTTTGTCAAGAATGTCTTCCTGTTGCTCCTCGCTTGCGAACTGTCATTTTCCACCAATAAATGTGAGGAAATCAACGTCCCTGAGAAAGGGATGATTTGACTGAGGTTCTTTAAGCCATGCCCTGAGACCCTTCCGTGCCGTCTGGAAGGTTTACTCGGCCACTCATAGGAAAAACGCCGGATTTCAACACTGGGTGTCGCGGTTCTGATCTCCATCGCAGAGCGTTAAAAAAGGGGGAAAATGTGTGTAAGAGGGACTGTGACGAGCTTCCCATTGCTTGACACGTCCACGGTGGTGTTGGCCAGGATTGTGGATTAGTTTGGTGCCGATCTGAACGTTTGAACTTTGAACATTTGAGCTGTGGCCTTTCTTCCGCGTTTGTGGACACCTTACTGTTTCAAGCGTCGTCGGTTGCACCATTATAGAGGAAGGTTGTTGTCAACTTTGAGCCAAATTTCGAACTTATGTGTCGTATTGGATGATAATTTTGGGGTATCGAAAAAGTGATCCTTTACTTCTGTTGCAAGGTGTAGAATCAAACGGGAAACAACCTTAATTAGTCCATTCCCTAGATGAAAGAATAATTGGAAAAACATAGATGAAATCTGGATCTTCAGAATGTTCGCCGAAAACAGCCATGAGGAGCCACGTAATTCAAAGACATGTATAGGGCAGCGTGATAAAGATTGGCGGTCTAACATCGATGGAACCGCAATGCAGGTAGCCCACAATGCTAATAGTGTATTTGCATCTTAATCACAGACTAGATTGCCACGAGCATTCTACCGTGAAATGTGTTGAGTAAAGTTGACTGAATCTACACATGGCTGCTTTCAAGATGATGGAAGCCAATCCATTAATTGCGAAATGGCGGTAATTACTGCACTGCTGCTAGTCACGAAGTGAGGTCGGCTAAGGACTGCAACGAAATGGGACTGAGAGAACGTCTCTCCGTAGTTTGTGAACTCGCATGCAGTGTGACAGTGTGACTTTTCCGCTAAAGCTCTCTGTAACGAATTTTAATGAGGGTGGCAATGCGAACCGTTCTTACTTCTCTCAGTAGATGGAGCAGCTAGACCTTCTCGCACTCAGGTTGATGACCCTTTGGTGGCACAGTTCATTTGCTTTGGGGGCCTCATTCAACATGTTTAAGAGACTATTCCGGCAGACACTGAGGGAACGGGTTGTAACGAACTCCAGATTGCGGCTGACATTCGCATGGTCGATGCCTTTCTTCTAGAATCGAGGTCACACTTGGATCATTCCAGTGACTCGCAGGGAAAGTTGAGAATATCGGCCTTTCTCATGGGACTGCGATTTTTGTGTGCGGATGCGAGCCGAGTTGGTGACACTTCTCTCTCAGCTTCAGGCTGTGATGGCTTCGGTTACACAGCTTGAGGCTGCAGCGGATGGGCACCACTGTTGTGGGCCGGCCGTGGGGACCAACGGACGTGCAGCACGTCAGAGTCCTCCGATCGGTCCTCACCGGTGGACAACCCAGTTACTGCTAGCACTGAGGCTCACCCCTCACCTGTGGTCGAGTGGGTGGTCGCCCCGGGGCGAAGTAGGCGTCGGAAGACTTCCCAGGCGGCCGCACGTAAGGCCTCCCCGGTTTGTATGACAAGTAAGTTCCAGGTGCTATATGTGGCTGACACTGTCGCTGAGCCAGATGCTGTCGCCTGTCCCGTTTCAGAGGAAACCACTCAGCCTGCATGATCCGGGCAATCACAGAGGGTGGGATTATTGGTAGTTGGGAGCTCGAAAGTTAGGAGCGTTATGGCGCCCCTTAGGGACTTGGCTGACAAGGGTAAGAAAACCAATGTGCACTCAGTGTGCATACCGGCTGGAGTTATTCCAAATATGGAAAAGGTCCTCTCGGATGCCATGAAGAGCACAGGGTGCAGCCAACTGCAGGTGGTTGCTCATCTTTGGTACCAATGATGTGTATCACTTTGGATGAGAAAAGATTCTCTCTGGTTTCGAGCGGCTAACAGAAGTTGTAAAGGCTGCCAGTCTTGCTTGCAAGATGAAAGCAGAGCTGACCATTTGCAGCATATTCGACAGGACAGATTGCGGACGTCTGGTACAGAGTGGAGGGTCTGAAGAGGCTCAGACGGTTCTGCCACCGTGTAGGCTGCAGATTCCTCGACTTGCGCCAAAGAGTGCTTGGGTTTCGGGTTCCGCTAAATAGATTAGGTGTCCACTATACGCAGGAAGTGGCTACAAGGGTAGCAGGGGCTGTGTGGCGTGGACTGGGTAGTTTTTTTAGGTTAGAGGGTCTCGGGAAAACACAATAAGGGCTTCAGTCACAAAGGGTGCAGGCTGAACACAGGAAGAACGTAGATACAGGAACCATTGATATAACAGCTGTAAATTCTCGTAGCTGTGTTGAGAAAGTACCAGAACTCCAAGCGCTAATAGAAAGCACTGATGCTCAAACCGTTATAGGCACTGAAAGCTGGCTAAAGCCGGATATAAGCTCAGCTGAGATTTTTGCGAAGAACCTAAAGGTGTTTCGAAAGAATAGGCTAAACACGGTTGGCGGTGGCGTGTTTGTTGCTGTCAGAAGTAGTTTATCTTGTCGCCAAATTGATGTAGATACTTCCTGTGAGTTAGTATGGGCAGAGGCCATTGTTGGCAACTGAAATAAAATAATAATTGGATTCTTTTACCGACCTCTCAATTCAGATGATACATTTGCTGAAAGGTTCAAAGAAAACTTGAGTTTGATTTCAAACAGGTACCCGACTCATACGATAATAGTTGGTGGTGACTTTAATTTACACTCGAAATGATGGCGAAAATACATGTTTAATTCCGGAGGTACGCACAAAATATCATCCGAAATTGTGCTAAACACATTCTCTGAAAATTATTTCGAGCAGTTAGTTCATGAGCCCACGCGAATAGTAAACGGTTGTGAAAACACACTTGAACTCCTAGCAACAAATAATCCTGAGTTAATAACGAGCATCAAAACCGATTCAGGGATTAGTGAACACAGAGTGGTCGTACCGAGACTGAATATTGTGATCCCAAAATCCTCAAAAAATAAGCGAAAAATATACCTATCGAAAAAGCAGATAAAAATTCACTTGACGCCTTCCTGAGTGACAATCTCCACTCATTCCAAATTAATAATATAAGTGTATACCAGATGTGGCTTAAATTCAAAGAAATAGTATCGGCAGCAATTGAGAGATTTATCCAAATAAATTAACAAACAACGGAGCTGATCCTCCTTGGTACAAAACACGGGTTAGAACACTGTTGCAGAAAAAACGAAACAAACATGCCAAATTTAAACAGACGCAAAATCCCCAAGATTGGCGATCTTTTACAGAAGCTCGAAATTTAGCGCCGACTTCAATGCGAGATGCCTATAACAATTTCCACAGCGAAACTTTGTCTCGAAACCTGGCCGAAAATCCAAAGAGATTCTGGTCGTATGTAAAGTATGTTAGCGGCAAGAAACAATCAATGCCTTATCTACGCGACAGCAATGGAGATACTATCGAAGACAACGCTGACAAAGCAGAGTTACTGAACACAGCCTTCCTAAACGCCTTCATAAAAGAAGATGAAGTAAATATTCCAGAATTAGAATCGAGAACAGCTGTCAATATGAGTAACGTAGAAATAAATATCATCGGAGTAGTGAAGCAACTTAAATCACTTAATAAAAGCAAGTCTTCTGGTCCAGACTGTATACCAGTTAGGATCAATTCGGAGTATGCTGAAGCATTAACTCCATACTTAACAATCACATACAACCGTTCGCTCGACGAAAGATCCGTACTCAAATACTGGAAATGCACAGGTCACACCAATATTCAAGAAAGGTAGTAGAAATAAGCCACTAAATTACAGGCCCATATCGTTAACGCCGATATGCAGCAGGATTTTAAAACGTATATTGTGTTCGAACATTATGAATTACCTCGAAGAAAACGGTCTATTGACACACAGTCAACATGGGTTTAGACAACATCGTTCCTGTGAAACACAACTAGCTCTTTATTCACATGAAGTCTTGAGTGCTATTGACAAGGGATTTCAGATCAATTCCGTATATCTGGATTTCCGGAAGGCTTTTGACACTGTACCACACAAGCGGCTCGTAGTGAAATTGTGTGCTTATGGAATATCATCTCAGTTATCTGACTGATTTGTGATTTCCTATCAGAGAGGTGACAGTTCGTAGTAATTGACGGAAAGTCATCGAGTACAACAGAAGTGATTTCTAGCTTTCCCCAAGGTAGTGTTATAGGCCCTTTGATGTTCCTTATCTATATAAACCACTTTGGAGACAATCTGAGCAGCCGTCTTCAGTTGTTTGCAGATGGCGCTGTCGTTTATCGACTAATAAAGTCATCAGAAGATCGAAACAAACTGCAAAACTATTTAGAAACGATATCTGAATGGTGCGAAAAGTGGCAGTTGACCCTAAATAACGAAAAGTGTGAGGTCATCCACATGAGTGCTAAAAGGAACTCGTTAAACTTCAGTTACACGATAAATCAGTCTAATCTAATATTCAACTAAATACCTAGGTATTACAATTACGAACAACTTAAATTGGAGGGAACACACAGAAAATTTTGTACCCGCCAGGGTAGC